>NC_053195.1:17786741-18096111 GCF_905163445.1 Pararge aegeria
TTGTTAGTTAATAGAAAAAATTCTGATTTTCAAACGTTAATATCTCAATAACCGTTCGAGCCTTATTATGAAACTTGGGGCTCTAGTTAATCTAAGGGTTTTCAATAGATAAATGTGTCCGGATCTGATGCATCATCAGGTACCAACAACTCATCACAACTCTATAACGAATATAAACGACTCTCGTTACCACACAACAATAATGTAAGTATATAGCTTCTAATACAAATCATCTATTCTCCACCAACCATTTTGAAGCGTGCTATGACCATACATTAGTTTTACAAACTGTGGCTCAGGTTGACCTGCAACTTGTTGCTCTGTTTATAGGCGATGGTAGTGCCACTTACCATCAGGCTAGCCATCTGCTTGGTCTATTAATGAATGCTATAAAATAAAAATACACACAACACAATAAGAAGTGCATTTTAGTGAAATAGACTTACGTGCAGGGTGACTTATAATCTAATCTTCATCAATAACCCGCTGCTGGACTGAAAGCCTCGTCCACGGGGGGTTCTGGGGGGATTCATGATCGCAGCAGGTGGTAGTAGTAACACAGATAATGCTGTTTATCTAAAACTAAGTTATAATTATTACTTAAACTTAAAAGACTGTGATAAATTACATTTTCCACACGTCGTTTTTAAGAACTAAAAACATAGTCGTTTGTAAGAGAAAGCGACAGCATTCTTGAGTCGCACATCTTTACATAGTAAACGAAGTCTCTCCAAACTGCATTAAAATACAACGTATTTTAATGCAGTTCTCAACAATAGAGTGATGAAAGGGAAGGTTTATATGCGGTATAAATGCACGTCATAGAAGGCTTTTGCCAAGAAATTCAATTTCAAATTCAAAATTTCTGTATTCATGGATAATAGTGACGTGTGTTTACAACTTGCCTGCAAACTCAATCGATAATCTCGAAGAATTCACAAATGGTTTAAGTGCCGTTAGTGCTATTGTTGACAAACACGCGAGTTGAATCTGTGTTTATTTTAGGCGACTTCAATGCTGATCCGGGTAAGTTGTTTTACAATGAACTTAAGAGTTTGAAAAAAAAAACATAAAACGTACCATTACAATATACTAGTTTCAATAGTTTTCATATTCATATTTCAATATAAAATAAACCATTTAAATATGTTTAAATATATTTTTTTTTAGTTTGAATCAGGGTTCGATTCCGGAGAGGGAGCCTGAGAAACTGCTACCACATGCAAGGAAGGCAGCAGGCGCGCAAATTACCCACTCCCGGCACGTACAGTACTTGTACTTGTACTTGTACAAGTACAATTGAATTATTATTATTGAATTTCATCTAATCGCTATTTTTCATAATATATATTTATAAGAGTACAAAATAGAAAATACTTTTGTCTTTTTTTTTTAACGGAACTAAACCTAAGTATGATGAACCCGTCTTATTCATATCCCTAACCTAACCTAACTAAAAACCTAAACCAAAAACTAGTTTTAATTTCCTTCAGACTTTAGATTCAAGATTTAATGTGAATATATGCATTAATAAAAACTCATTACTATTTTAATAATAGTTATGCTGCTGTTGATGCACTGATGAAAGCCAGATAGCTAGATCAGTGTTTAGTTAGTCGTAGTTGCCGGTGGGCTGAGGTCTAAAGGAATCCAAACTAGTTTTAAAAGGTTTGGATAGGTTAGGTTAGGTTAGATCATGAATAAGACGGGTGCCCGGCCGCAGGCCGGTCACTTAGGTTCAGTTCCGTTTAAAAAAAAAAAAAAACAAAAAACAAAACGTACCAATACAAAGTACTCTTATTCATAATATTAGAAGATATTGTAAAATAACAATTAATTTAATTTTTTTTTTTTTTTTTTTCACTTACACATTAGCCTCGTCGCGCCGCGACATTACTATATGGGGCGAAGGTGCGAAGTCGACGGCGACGACAAAGTACCGAGTCTAAGGAGACTGATGGCGGCGCCACACAGTGGCGTTATGTCTCTATAAAAGTGGTGGTCTTTTATTATGTTATTTATTAATGGTATTATTTTAATATCATATCAATATTGTACCCCGCACGGGGGGAGGTAGGGGGGTAGGTAGTGACGAAAAATAACGATACGGGACTCTTACGAGGTCTCGTCATCGAATAATCAATACACGAACTGCCCACACACTTGTAAATATAGACGCGCAAGATCGTTACACGAACCGCTTACCATTATAGTAAACTACTATGCAAACACACATAACATATACGCAATAAGGGAACTTTAAATTGGAGATTTTACCCTACCACACCCGTCTGTCTCATTCTGAAAACTATTCAAAATAATTGCTATTTTTCATTCTCATTCAAATATAAATAATAGTAAATAATATATAATTTTCGACTGAACTGAACCCAAGTGCCCGGCCTGTGGCCGGGCACCCCTCGTATTCATGTTCTAACCTAACCTAACCTAAATCTAGTTTTGACACCTTTAGACTTTAGATTCAAGATTTAATGTGAATATATGCATTAATAAAAACTCATTACTATTTTAATACTAGTTATGCTGCTGTTGATGCACTGATGAAAGCCAGATAGCTAGATCAGTGTTTAGTTAGTCGTAGTTGCCGGTGGGCTGAGGTCTAAAGGAATCCAAACTAGTTTTAAAAGGTTTGGATAGGTTAGGTTAGGTTAGAACATGAATAAGACGGGTGCCCGGCCGCAGGCCGGTCACTTAGGTTCAGTTCCGTTTAAAAAAAAAAAAAACAAAAAACCAAACGTACCAATACAAAGTACTCTTATTCATATTAGAAGATATTGTAAAATAACAATTAATTTAATTTTTTTTTTTTTTTTTTTTTTCACTTACACATTAGGCCCGTCGCGCCGCGCCACTACTATATGGGGCGAAGGTGCGAAGTCGACGGCGACGACAAAGTACCGAGTCTAAGGAGACTGATGGCGGCGCCACACAGTGGCGTTATGTCTCTATAAAAGTGGTGGTCTTTTATTATGTTATTTATTAATGGTATTATTTTAATATCATATCAATATTGTACCCCGCACAGGGGGGAGGTACGGGTAGGTAGTGACGAAAAATAATGATACGGGACTCTTACGAGGTCTCGCAATCGGAATGAGTACACTTTAAATATTTTAACGAGGTAAAATTTAAGGGCATTGAGGGTCTGGTGCCAGTGGTGGTTGATTAGATCCACACACTATACTTTTTATAATTATGTGGCGTTATGTCTCTATAAAAGTGGTGGTCTTTTATTATGTTATTTATTAATGGTATTTTTTTAATATCATATCAATATTGTACCCCGCACGGGGGGAGGTAGGGGGGTAGGTAGTGACGAAAAATAACGATACGGGACTCTTACGAGGTCTCGTAATCGGAATAGTTTCTGCGACTACCATTGTTTGTCGCGGGTAACGGGGAATCAGGGTTCGATTCCGGTGAGGGAGCCTGAGAAACTGCTACCACATCCAAGGAAGGCAGCAGGCGCGCAAATTACCCACTCCCTGCACGGGGGGGGGGAGGTACGGGTAGGTAGTGACGAAAAATAACGATACGGGACTCTTACGAGGTCTCGTCATCGAATAATCAATACACGAACTGCCCACACACTTGTAAATATAGACGCGCAAGATCGTTACACGAACCGCTTACCATTATAGTAAACTACTATGCAAACACACATAACATATACGCAATAAGGGAACTTTAAATTGGAGATTTTACCCTACCACACCCGTCTGTCTCTTTCTGAAAACTATTCAAAATAATTGCTATTTTTCATTCTCATTCAAATATAAATAATAGTAAATAATATATAATTTTCGACTGAACTGAACCCAAGTGCCCGGCCTGTGGCCGGGCACCCCTCGTATTCATGTTCTAACCTAACCTAACCTAAATCTAGTTTTGACACCTTTAGACTTTAGATTCAAGATTTAATGTGAATATATGCATTAATAAAAACTCATTACTATTTTAATACTAGTTATGCTGCTGTTGATGCACTGATGAAAGCCAGATAGCTAGATCAGTGTTTAGTTAGTCGTAGTTGCCGGTGGGCTGAGGTCTAAAGGAATCCAAACTAGTTTTAAAAGGTTTGGATAGGTTAGGTTAGGTTAGAACATGAATAAGACGGGTGCCCGGCCGCAGGCCGGTCACTTAGGTTCAGTTCCGTTTAAAAAAAAAAAAAACAAAAAACAAAACGTACCAATACAAAGTACTCTTATTCATATTAGAAGATATTGTAAAATAACAATTAATTTAATTTTTTTTTTTTTTTTTTTTTCACTTACACATTAGGCCCGTCGCGCCGCGCCACTACTATATGGGGCGAAGGTGCGAAGTCGACGGCGACGACAAAGTACCGAGTCTAAGGAGACTGATGGCGGCGCCACACAGTGGCGTTATGTCTCTATAAAAGTGGTGGTCTTTTATTATGTTATTTATTAATGGTATTATTTTAATATCATATCAATATTGTACCCCGCACAGGGGGGAGGTACGGGTAGGTAGTGACGAAAAATAACGATACGGGACTCTTACGAGGTCTCGCAATCGGAATGAGTACACTTTAAATATTTTAACGAGGTAAAATTTAAGGGCATTGAGGGTCTGGTGCCAGTGGTGGTTGATTAGATCCACACACTATACTTTTTATAATTATGTGGCGTTATGTCTCTATAAAAGTGGTGGTCTTTTATTATGTTATTTATTAATGGTATTTTTTTAATATCATATCAATATTGTACCCCGCACGGGGGGAGGTAGGGGGGTAGGTAGTGACGAAAAATAACGATACGGGACTCTTACGAGGTCTCGTAATCGGAATGAGTTTCTGCGACTACCATTGTTTGTCGCGGGTAACGGGGAATCAGGGTTCGAATTCCGGTGAGGGAGCCTGAGAAACTGCTACCACATCCAAGGAAGGCAGCAGGCGCGCAAATTACCCACTCCCTGCACGGGGGGGGGGGAGGTACGGGTAGGTAGTGACGAAAAATAACGATACGGGACTCTTACGAGGTCTCGTCATCGAATAATCAATACACGAACTGCCCACACACTTGTAAATATAGACGCGCAAGATCGTTACACGAACCGCTTACCATTATAGTAAACTACTATGCAAACACACATAACATATACGCAATAAGGGAACTTTAAATTGGAGATTTTACCCTACCACACCCGTCTGTCTCATTCTGAAAACTATTCAAAAT
Source organism: Pararge aegeria (assembly GCF_905163445.1). Lineage (NCBI taxonomy): Eukaryota > Metazoa > Arthropoda > Insecta > Lepidoptera > Nymphalidae > Pararge > Pararge aegeria. The sequence continues at coordinate 17,791,961 of NC_053195.1, forward strand.
AATTGCTATTTTTCATTCTCATTCAAATATAAATAATAGTAAATAATATATAATTTTCGACTGAACTGAACCCAAGTGCCCGGCCTGTGGCCGGGCACCCCTCGTATTCATGTTCTAACCTAACCTAACCTAAATCTAGTTTTGACACCTTTAGACTTTAGATTCAAGATTTAATGTGAATATATGCATTAATAAAAACTCATTACTATTTTAATACTAGTTATGCTGCTGTTGATGCACTGATGAAAGCCAGATAGCTAGATCAGTGTTTAGTTAGTCGTAGTTGCCGGTGGGCTGAGGTCTAAAGGAATCCAAACTAGTTTTAAAAGGTTTGGATAGGTTAGGTTAGGTTAGAACATGAATAAGACGGGTGCCCGGCCGCAGGCCGGTCACTTAGGTTCAGTTCCGTTTAAAAAAAAAAAAAAACAAAAAACAAAACGTACCAATACAAAGTACTCTTATTCATAATATTAGAAGATATTGTAAAATAACAATTAATTTAATTTTTTTTTTTTTTTTTTTCACTTACACATTAGGCCCGTCGCGCCGCGCCACTACTATATGGGGCGAAGGTGCGAAGTCGACGGCGACGACAAAGTACCGAGTCTAAGGAGACTGATGGCGGCGCCACACAGTGGCGTTATGTCTCTATAAAAGTGGTGGTCTTTTATTATGTTATTTATTAATGGTATTTTTTTAATATCATATCAATATTGTACCCCGCACGGGGGGAGGTAGGGGGGTAGGTAGTGACGAAAAATAACGATACGGGACTCTTACGAGGTCTCGTAATCGGAATGAGTTTCTGCGACTACCATTGTTTGTCGCGGGTAACGGGGAATCAGGGTTCGATTCCGGTGAGGGAGCCTGAGAAACTGCTACCACATCCAAGGAAGGCAGCAGGCGCGCAAATTACCCACTCCCTGCACGGGGGGGGGGAGGTACGGGTAGGTAGTGACGAAAAATAACGATACGGGACTCTTACGAGGTCTCGTCATCGAATAATCAATACACGAACTGCCCACACACTTGTAAATATAGACGCGCAAGATCGTTACACGAACCGCTTACCATTATAGTAAACTACTATGCAAACACACATAACATATACGCAATAAGGGAACTTTAAATTGGAGATTTTACCCTACCACACCCGTCTGTCTCATTCTGAAAACTATTCAAAATAATTGCTATTTTTCATTCTCATTCAAATATAAATAATAGTAAATAATATATAATTTTTGACTGAACTGAACCCAAGTGCCCGGCCTGTGGCCGGGCACCCCTCGTATTCATGTTCTAACCTAACCTAACCTAAATCTAGTTTTGACACCTTTAGACTTTAGATTCAAGATTTAATGTGAATATATGCATTAATAAAAACTCATTACTATTTTAATACTAGTTATGCTGCTGTTGATGCACTGATGAAAGCCAGATAGCTAGATCAGTGTTTAGTTAGTCGTAGTTGCCGGTGGGCTGAGGTCTAAAGGAATCCAAACTAGTTTTAAAAGGTTTGGATAGGTTAGGTTAGGTTAGAACATGAATAAGACGGGTGCCCGGCCGCAGGCCGGTCACTTAGGTTCAGTTCCGTTTAAAAAAAAAAAAAACAAAAAACAAAACGTACCAATACAAAGTACTCTTATTCATATTAGAAGATATTGTAAAATAACAATTAATTTAATTTTTTTTTTTTTTTTTTTTTTCACTTACACATTAGGCCCGTCGCGCCGCGCCACTACTATATGGGGCGAAGGTGCGAAGTCGACGGCGACGACAAAGTACCGAGTCTAAGGAGACTGATGGCGGCGCCACACAGTGGCGTTATGTCTCTATAAAAGTGGTGGTCTCTTATTATGTTATTTATAAATGGTATTATTTTAATATCATATCAATATTGTACCCCGCACAGGGGGGAGGTACGGGTAGGTAGTGACGAAAAATAACGATACGGGACTCTTACGAGGTCTCGCAATCGGAATGAGTACACTTTAAATATTTTAACGAGGTAAAATTTAAGGGCATTGAGGGTCTGGTGCCAGTGGTGGTTGATTAGATCCACACACTATACTTTTTATAATTATGTGGCGTTATGTCTCTATAAAAGTGGTGGTCTTTTATTATGTTATTTATTAATGGTATTTTTTTAATATCATATCAATATTGTACCCCGCACGGGGGGAGGTAGGGGGGTAGGTAGTGACGAAAAATAACGATACGGGACTCTTACGAGGTCTCGTAATCGGAATGAGTTTCTGCGACTACCATTGTTTGTCGCGGGTAACGGGGAATCAGGGTTCGATTCCGGTGAGGGAGCCTGAGAAACTGCTACCACATCCAAGGAAGGCAGCAGGCGCGCAAATTACCCACTCCCTGCACGGGGGGGGGGAGGTACGGGTAGGTAGTGACGAAAAATAACGATACGGGACTCTTACGAGGTCTCGTCATCGAATAATCAATACACGAACTGCCCACACACTTGTAAATATAGACGCGCAAGATCGTTACACGAACCGCTTACCATTATAGTAAACTACTATGCAAACACACATAACATATACGCAATAAGGGAACTTTAAATTGGAGATTTTACCCTACCACACCCGTCTGTCTCATTCTGAAAACTATTCAAAATAATTGCTATTTTTCATTCTCATTCAAATATAAATAATAGTAAATAATATATAATTTTTGACTGAACTGAACCCAAGTGCCCGGCCTGTGGCCGGGCACCCCTCGTATTCATGTTCTAACCTAACCTAACCTAAATCTAGTTTTGACACCTTTAGACTTTAGATTCAAGATTTAATGTGAATATATGCATTAATAAAAACTCATTACTATTTTAATACTAGTTATGCTGCTGTTGATGCACTGATGAAAGCCAGATAGCTAGATCAGTGTTTAGTTAGTCGTAGTTGCCGGTGGGCTGAGGTCTAAAGGAATCCAAACTAGTTTTAAAAGGTTTGGATAGGTTAGGTTAGGTTAGAACATGAATAAGACGGGTGCCCGGCCGCAGGCCGGTCACTTAGGTTCAGTTCCGTTTAAAAAAAAAAAAAAACAAAAAACAAAACGTACCAATACAAAGTACTCTTATTCATAATATTAGAAGATATTGTAAAATAACAATTAATTTAATTTTTTTTTTTTTTTTTTCACTTACACATTAGCCTCGTCGCGCCGCGACATTACTATATGGGGCGAAGGTGCGAAGTCGACGGCGACGACAAAGTACCGAGTCTAAGGAGACTGATGGCGGCGCCACACAGTGGCGTTATGTCTCTATAAAAGTGGTGGTCTTTTATTATGTTATTTATTAATGGTATTATTTTAATATCATATCAATATTGTACCCCGCACAGGGGGGAGGTACGGGTAGGTAGTGACGAAAAATAACGATACGGGACTCTTACGAGGTCTCGCAATCGGAATGAGTACACTTTAAATATTTTAACGAGGTAAAATTTAAGGGCATTGAGGGTCTGGTGCCAGTGGTGGTTGATTAGATCCACACACTATACTTTTTATAATTATGTGGCGTTATGTCTCTATAAAAGTGGTGGTCTTTTATTATGTTATTTATTAATGGTATTTTTTTAATATCATATCAATATTGTACCCCGCACGGGGGGAGGTAGGGGGGTAGGTAGTGACGAAAAATAACGATACGGGACTCTTACGAGGTCTCGTAATCGGAATGAGTTTCTGCGACTACCATTGTTTGTCGCGGGTAACGGGGAATCAGGGTTCGATTCCGGTGAGGGAGCCTGAGAAACTGCTACCACATCCAAGGAAGGCAGCAGGCGCGCAAATTACCCACTCCCTGCACGGGGGGGGGAGGTACGGGTAGGTAGTGACGAAAAATAACGATACGGGACTCTTACGAGGTCTCGTCATCGAATAATCAATACACGAACTGCCCACACACTTGTAAATATAGACGCGCAAGATCGTTACACGAACCGCTTACCATTATAGTAAACTACTATGCAAACACACATAACATATACGCAATAAGGGAACTTTAAATTGGAGATTTTACCCTACCACACCCGTCTGTCTCATTCTGAAAACTATTCAAAATAATTGCTATTTTTCATTCTCATTCAAATATAAATAATAGTAAATAATATATAATTTTTGACTGAACTGAACCCAAGTGCCCGGCCTGTGGCCGGGCACCCCTCGTATTCATGTTCTAACCTAACCTAACCTAAATCTAGTTTTTACACCTTTAGACTTTAGATTCAAGATTTAATGTGAATATATGCATTAATAAAAACTCATTACTATTTTAATACTAGTTATGCTGCTGTTGATGCACTGATGAAAGCCAGATAGCTAGATCAGTGTTTAGTTAGTCGTAGTTGCCGGTGGGCTGAGGTCTAAAGGAATCCAAACTAGTTTTAAAAGGTTTGGATAGGTTAGGTTAGGTTAGAACATGAATAAGACGGGTGCCCGGCCGCAGGCCGGTCACTTAGGTTCAGTTCCGTTTAAAAAAAAAAAAAAACAAAAAACAAAACGTACCAATACAAAGTACTCTTATTCATAATATTAGAAGATATTGTAAAATAACAATTAATTTAATTTTTTTTTTTTTTTTTTTCACTTACACATTAGGCCCGTCGCGCCGCGCCACTACTATATGGGGCGAAGGTGCGAAGTCGACGGCGACGACAAAGTACCGAGTCTAAGGAGACTGATGGCGGCGCCACACAGTGGCGTTATGTCTCTATAAAAGTGGTGGTCTTTTATTATGTTATTTATTAATGGTATTTTTTTAATATCATATCAATATTGTACCCCGCACGGGGGGAGGTAGGGGGGTAGGTAGTGACGAAAAATAACGATACGGGACTCTTACGAGGTCTCGTAATCGGAATGAGTTTCTGCGACTACCATTGTTTGTCGCGGGTAACGGGGAATCAGGGTTCGATTCCGGTGAGGGAGCCTGAGAAACTGCTACCACATCCAAGGAAGGCAGCAGGCGCGCAAATTACCCACTCCCTGCACGGGGGGGGGGGGGGAGGTACGGGTAGGTAGTGACGAAAAATAACGATACGGGACTCTTACGAGGTCTCGTCATCGAATAATCAATACACGAACTGCCCACACACTTGTAAATATAGACGCGCAAGATCGTTACACGAACCGCTTACCATTATAGTAAACTACTATGCAAACACACATAACATATACGCAATAAGGGAACTTTAAATTGGAGATTTTACCCTACCACACCCGTCTGTCTCATTCTGAAAACTATTCAAAATAATTGCTATTTTTCATTCTCATTCAAATATAAATAATAGTAAATAATATATAATTTTTGACTGAACTGAACCCAAGTGCCCGGCCTGTGGCCGGGCACCCCTCGTATTCATGTTCTAACCTAACCTAACCTAAATCTAGTTTTGACACCTTTAGACTTTAGATTCAAGATTTAATGTGAATATATGCATTAATAAAAACTCATTACTATTTTAATACTAGTTATGCTGCTGTTGATGCACTGATGAAAGCCAGATAGCTAGATCAGTGTTTAGTTAGTCGTAGTTGCCGGTGGGCTGAGGTCTAAAGGAATCCAAACTAGTTTTAAAAGGTTTGGATAGGTTAGGTTAGGTTAGAACATGAATAAGACGGGTGCCCGGCCGCAGGCCGGTCACTTAGGTTCAGTTCCGTTTAAAAAAAAAAAAAACAAAAAACAAAACGTACCAATACAAAGTACTCTTATTCATATTAGAAGATATTGTAAAATAACAATTAATTTAATTTTTTTTTTTTTTTTTTTTTTCACTTACACATTAGGCCCGTCGCGCCGCGCCACTACTATATGGGGCGAAGGTGCGAAGTCGACGGCGACGACAAAGTACCGAGTCTAAGGAGACTGATGGCGGCGCCACACAGTGGCGTTATGTCTCTATAAAAGTGGTGGTCTCTTATTATGTTATTTATAAATGGTATTATTTTAATATCATATCAATATTGTACCCCGCACAGGGGGGAGGTACGGGTAGGTAGTGACGAAAAATAACGATACGGGACTCTTACGAGGTCTCGCAATCGGAATGAGTACACTTTAAATATTTTAACGAGGTAAAATTTAAGGGCATTGAGGGTCTGGTGCCAGTGGTGGTTGATTAGATCCACACACTATACTTTTTATAATTATGTGGCGTTATGTCTCTATAAAAGTGGTGGTCTTTTATTATGTTATTTATTAATGGTATTTTTTTAATATCATATCAATATTGTACCCCGCACGGGGGGAGGTAGGGGGGTAGGTAGTGACGAAAAATAACGATACGGGACTCTTACGAGGTCTCGTAATCGGAATGAGTTTCTGCGACTACCATTGTTTGTCGCGGGTAACGGGGAATCAGGGTTCGATTCCGGTGAGGGAGCCTGAGAAACTGCTACCACATCCAAGGAAGGCAGCAGGCGCGCAAATTACCCACTCCCTGCACGGGGGGGGGGAGGTACGGGTAGGTAGTGACGAAAAATAACGATACGGGACTCTTACGAGGTCTCGTCATCGAATAATCAATACACGAACTGCCCACACACTTGTAAATATAGACGCGCAAGATCGTTACACGAACCGCTTACCATTATAGTAAACTACTATGCAAACACACATAACATATACGCAATAAGGGAACTTTAAATTGGAGATTTTACCCTACCACACCCGTCTGTCTCATTCTGAAAACTATTCAAAATAATTGCTATTTTTCATTCTCATTCAAATATAAATAATAGTAAATAATATATAATTTTTGACTGAACTGAACCCAAGTGCCCGGCCTGTGGCCGGGCACCCCTCGTATTCATGTTCTAACCTAACCTAACCTAAATCTAGTTTTGACACCTTTAGACTTTAGATTCAAGATTTAATGTGAATATATGCATTAATAAAAACTCATTACTATTTTAATACTAGTTATGCTGCTGTTGATGCACTGATGAAAGCCAGATAGCTAGATCAGTGTTTAGTTAGTCGTAGTTGCCGGTGGGCTGAGGTCTAAAGGAATCCAAACTAGTTTTAAAAGGTTTGGATAGGTTAGGTTAGGTTAGAACATGAATAAGACGGGTGCCCGGCCGCAGGCCGGTCACTTAGGTTCAGTTCCGTTTAAAAAAAAAAAAAACAAAAAACAAAACGTACCAATACAAAGTACTCTTATTCATATTAGAAGATATTGTAAAATAACAATTAATTTAATTTTTTTTTTTTTTTTTTTTTTCACTTACACATTAGGCCCGTCGCGCCGCGCCACTACTATATGGGGCGAAGGTGCGAAGTCGACGGCGACGACAAAGTACCGAGTCTAAGGAGACTGATGGCGGCGCCACACAGTGGCGTTATGTCTCTATAAAAGTGGTGGTCTCTTATTATGTTATTTATAAATGGTATTATTTTAATATCATATCAATATTGTACCCCGCACAGGGGGGAGGTACGGGTAGGTAGTGACGAAAAATAACGATACGGGACTCTTACGAGGTCTCGCAATCGGAATGAGTACACTTTAAATATTTTAACGAGGTAAAATTTAAGGGCATTGAGGGTCTGGTGCCAGTGGTGGTTGATTAGATCCACACACTATACTTTTTATAATTATGTGGCGTTATGTCTCTATAAAAGTGGTGGTCTTTTATTATGTTATTTATTAATGGTATTTTTTTAATATCATATCAATATTGTACCCCGCACGGGGGGAGGTAGGGGGGTAGGTAGTGACGAAAAATAACGATACGGGACTCTTACGAGGTCTCGTAATCGGAATGAGTTTCTGCGACTACCATTGTTTGTCGCGGGTAACGGGGAATCAGGGTTCGATTCCGGTGAGGGAGCCTGAGAAACTGCTACCACATCCAAGGAAGGCAGCAGGCGCGCAAATTACCCACTCCCTGCACGGGGGGGGGGGAGGTACGGGTAGGTAGTGACGAAAAATAACGATACGGGACTCTTACGAGGTCTCGTCATCGAATAATCAATACACGAACTGCCCACACACTTGTAAATATAGACGCGCAAGATCGTTACACGAACCGCTTACCATTATAGTAAACTACTATGCAAACACACATAACATATACGCAATAAGGGAACTTTAAATTGGAGATTTTACCCTACCACACCCGTCTGTCTCATTCTGAAAACTATTCAAAATAATTGCTATTTTTCATTCTCATTCAAATATAAATAATAGTAAATAATATATAATTTTTGACTGAACTGAACCCAAGTGCCCGGCCTGTGGCCGGGCACCCCTCGTATTCATGTTCTAACCTAACCTAACCTAAATCTAGTTTTGACACCTTTAGACTTTAGATTCAAGATTTAATGTGAATATATGCATTAATAAAAACTCATTACTATTTTAATACTAGTTATGCTGCTGTTGATGCACTGATGAAAGCCAGATAGCTAGATCAGTGTTTAGTTAGTCGTAGTTGCCGGTGGGCTGAGGTCTAAAGGAATCCAAACTAGTTTTAAAAGGTTTGGATAGGTTAGGTTAGGTTAGAACATGAATAAGACGGGTGCCCGGCCGCAGGCCGGTCACTTAGGTTCAGTTCCGTTTAAAAAAAAAAAAAACAAAAAACAAAACGTACCAATACAAAGTACTCTTATTCATATTAGAAGATATTGTAAAATAACAATTAATTTAATTTTTTTTTTTTTTTTTTTTCACTTACACATTAGGCCCGTCGCGCCGCGCCACTACTATATGGGGCGAAGGTGCGAAGTCGACGGCGACGACAAAGTACCGAGTCTAAGGAGACTGATGACGGCGCCACACAGTGGCGTTATGTCTCTATAAAAGTGGTGGTCTTTTATTATGTTATTTATTAATGGTATTATTTTAATATCATATCAATATTGTACCCCGCACAGGGGGGAGGTACGGGTAGGTAGTGACGAAAAATAACGATACGGGACTCTTACGAGGTCTCGCAATCGGAATGAGTACACTTTAAATATTTTAACGAGGTAAAATTTAAGGGCATTGAGGGTCTGGTGCCAGTGGTGGTTGATTAGATCCACACACTATACTTTTTATAATTATGTGGCGTTATGTCTCTATAAAAGTGGTGGTCTTTTATTATGTTATTTATTAATGGTATTTTTTTAATATCATATCAATATTGTACCCCGCACGGGGGGAGGTAGGGGGGTAGGTAGTGACGAAAAATAACGATACGGGACTCTTACGAGGTCTCGTAATCGGAATGAGTTTCTGCGACTACCATTGTTTGTCGCGGGTAACGGGGAATCAGGGTTCGATTCCGGTGAGGGAGCCTGAGAAACTGCTACCACATCCAAGGAAGGCAGCAGGCGCGCAAATTACCCACTCCCTGCACGGGGGGGGGGGAGGTACGGGTAGGTAGTGACGAAAAATAACGATACGGGACTCTTACGAGGTCTCGTCATCGAATAATCAATACACGAACTGCCCACACACTTGTAAATATAGACGCGCAAGATCGTTACACGAACCGCTTACCATTATAGTAAACTACTATGCAAACACACATAACATATACGCAATAAGGGAACTTTAAATTGGAGATTTTACCCTACCACACCCGTCTGTCTCATTCTGAAAACTATTCAAAATAATTGCTATTTTTCATTCTCATTCAAATATAAATAATAGTAAATAATATATAATTTTTGACTGAACTGAACCCAAGTGCCCGGCCTGTGGCCGGGCACCCCTCGTATTCATGTTCTAACCTAACCTAACCTAAATCTAGTTTTGACACCTTTAGACTTTAGATTCAAGATTTAATGTGAATATATGCATTAATAAAAACTCATTACTATTTTAATACTAGTTATGCTGCTGTTGATGCACTGATGAAAGCCAGATAGCTAGATCAGTGTTTAGTTAGTCGTAGTTGCCGGTGGGCTGAGGTCTAAAGGAATCCAAACTAGTTTTAAAAGGTTTGGATAGGTTAGGTTAGGTTAGAACATGAATAAGACGGGTGCCCGGCCGCAGGCCGGTCACTTAGGTTCAGTTCCGTTTAAAAAAAAAAAAAAACAAAAAACAAAACGTACCAATACAAAGTACTCTTATTCATAATATTAGAAGATATTGTAAAATAACAATTAATTTAATTTTTTTTTTTTTTTTTTTCACTTACACATTAGGCCCGTCGCGCCGCGCCACTACTATATGGGGCGAAGGTGCGAAGTCGACGGCGACGACAAAGTACCGAGTCTAAGGAGACTGATGGCGGCGCCACACAGTGGCGTTATGTCTCTATAAAAGTGGTGGTCTTTTATTATGTTATTTATTAATGGTATTTTTTTAATATCATATCAATATTGTACCCCGCACGGGGGGAGGTAGGGGGGTAGGTAGTGACGAAAAATAACGATACGGGACTCTTACGAGGTCTCGTAATCGGAATGAGTTTCTGCGACTACCATTGTTTGTCGCGGGTAACGGGGAATCAGGGTTCGATTCCGGTGAGGGAGCCTGAGAAACTGCTACCACATCCAAGGAAGGCAGCAGGCGCGCAAATTACCCACTCCCTGCACGGGGGGGGGGGGGAGGTACGGGTAGGTAGTGACGAAAAATAACGATACGGGACTCTTACGAGGTCTCGTCATCGAATAATCAATACACGAACTGCCCACACACTTGTAAATATAGACGCGCAAGATCGTTACACGAACCGCTTACCATTATAGTAAACTACTATGCAAACACACATAACATATACGCAATAAGGGAACTTTAAATTGGAGATTTTACCCTACCACACCCGTCTGTCTCATTCTGAAAACTATTCAAAATAATTGCTATTTTTCATTCTCATTCAAATATAAATAATAGTAAATAATATATAATTTTTGACTGAACTGAACCCAAGTGCCCGGCCTGTGGCCGGGCACCCCTCGTATTCATGTTCTAACCTAACCTAACCTAAATCTAGTTTTGACACCTTTAGACTTTAGATTCAAGATTTAATGTGAATATATGCATTAATAAAAACTCATTACTATTTTAATACTAGTTATGCTGCTGTTGATGCACTGATGAAAGCCAGATAGCTAGATCAGTGTTTAGTTAGTCGTAGTTGCCGGTGGGCTGAGGTCTAAAGGAATCCAAACTAGTTTTAAAAGGTTTGGATAGGTTAGGTTAGGTTAGAACATGAATAAGACGGGTGCCCGGCCGCAGGCCGGTCACTTAGGTTCAGTTCCGTTTAAAAAAAAAAAAAACAAAAAACAAAACGTACCAATACAAAGTACTCTTATTCATATTAGAAGATATTGTAAAATAACAATTAATTTAATTTTTTTTTTTTTTTTTTTTTTCACTTACACATTAGGCCCGTCGCGCCGCGCCACTACTATATGGGGCGAAGGTGCGAAGTCGACGGCGACGACAAAGTACCGAGTCTAAGGAGACTGATGGCGGCGCCACACAGTGGCGTTATGTCTCTATAAAAGTGGTGGTCTTTTATTATGTTATTTATTAATGGTATTATTTTAATATCATATCAATATTGTACCCCGCACAGGGGGGAGGTACGGGTAGGTAGTGACGAAAAATAACGATACGGGACTCTTACGAGGTCTCGCAATCGGAATGAGTACACTTTAAATATTTTAACGAGGTAAAATTTAAGGGCATTGAGGGTCTGGTGCCAGTGGTGGTTGATTAGATCCACACACTATACTTTTTATAATTATGTGGCGTTATGTCTCTATAAAAGTGGTGGTCTTTTATTATGTTATTTATTAATGGTATTTTTTTAATATCATATCAATATTGTACCCCGCACGGGGGGAGGTAGGGGGGTAGGTAGTGACGAAAAATAACGATACGGGACTCTTACGAGGTCTCGTAATCGGAATGAGTTTCTGCGACTACCATTGTTTGTCGCGGGTAACGGGGAATCAGGGTTCGATTCCGGTGAGGGAGCCTGAGAAACTGCTACCACATCCAAGGAAGGCAGCAGGCGCGCAAATTACCCACTCCCTGCACGGGGGGGGGGAGGTACGGGAAGGTAGTGACGAAAAATAACGATACGGGACTCTTACGAGGTCTCGTCATCGAATAATCAATACACGAACTGCCCACACACTTGTAAATATAGACGCGCAAGATCGTTACACGAACCGCTTACCATTATAGTAAACTACTATGCAAACACACATAACATATACGCAATAAGGGAACTTTAAATTGGAGATTTTACCCTACCACACCCGTCTGTCTCATTCTGAAAACTATTCAAAATAATTGCTATTTTTCATTCTCATTCAAATATAAATAATAGTAAATAATATATAATTTTTGACTGAACTGAACCCAAGTGCCCGGCCTGTGGCCGGGCACCCCTCGTATTCATGTTCTAACCTAACCTAACCTAAATCTAGTTTTGACACCTTTAGACTTTAGATTCAAGATTTAATGTGAATATATGCATTAATAAAAACTCATTACTATTTTAATACTAGTTATGCTGCTGTTGATGCACTGATGAAAGCCAGATAGCTAGATCAGTGTTTAGTTCGTCGTAGTTGCCGGTGGGCTGAGGTCTAAAGGAATCCAAACTAGTTTTAAAAGGTTTGGATAGGTTAGGTTAGGTTAGAACATGAATAAGACGGGTGCCCGGCCGCAGGCCGGTCACTTAGGTTCAGTTCCGTTTTAAAAAAAAAAAAAACAAAAAACAAAACGTACCAATACAAAGTACTCTTATTCATATTAGAAGATATTGTAAAATAACAATAAATTTAATTTTTTTTTTTTTTTTTTCACTTACACATTAGGCCCGTCGCGCCGCGCCACTACTATATGGGGCGAAGGTGCGAAGTCGACGGCGACGACAAAGTACCGAGTCTAAGGAGACTGATGGCGGCGCCACACAGTGGCGTTATGTCTCTATAAAAGTGGTGGTCTTTTATTATGTTATTTATTAATGGTATTATTTTAATATCATATCAATATTGTACCCCGCACAGGGGGGAGGTACGGGTAGGTAGTGACGAAAAATAACGATACGGGACTCTTACGAGGTCTCGCAATCGGAATGAGTACACTTTAAATATTTTAACGAGGTAAAATTTAAGGGCATTGAGGGTCTGGTGCCAGTGGTGGTTGATTAGATCCACACACTATACTTTTTATAATTATGTGGCGTTATGTCTCTATAAAAGTGGTGGTCTTTTATTATGTTATTTATTAATGGTATTTTTTTAATATCATATCAATATTGTACCCCGCACGGGGGGAGGTAGGGGGGTAGGTAGTGACGAAAAATAACGATACGGGACTCTTACGAGGTCTCGTAATCGGAATGAGTTTCTGCGACTACCATTGTTTGTCGCGGGTAACGGGGAATCAGGGTTCGATTCCGGTGAGGGAGCCTGAGAAACTGCTACCACATCCAAGGAAGGCAGCAGGCGCGCAAATTACCCACTCCCTGCACGGGGGGGGGAGGTACGGGTAGGTAGTGACGAAAAATAACGATACGGGACTCTTACGAGGTCTCGTCATCGAATAATCAATACACGAACTGCCCACACACTTGTAAATATAGACGCGCAAGATCGTTACACGAACCGCTTACCATTATAGTAAACTACTATGCAAACACACATAACATATACGCAATAAGGGATCTTTAAATTGGAGATTTTACCCTACCACACCCGTCTGTCTCATTCTGAAAACTATTCAAAATAATTGCTATTTTTCATTCTCATTCAAATATAAATAATAGTAAATAATATATAATTTTCGACTGAACTGAACCCAAGTGCCCGGCCTGTGGCCGGGCACCCCTCGTATTCATGTTCTAACCTAACCTAACCTAAATCTAGTTTTGACACCTTTAGACTTTAGATTCAAGATTTAATGTGAATATATGCATTAATAAAAACTCATTACTATTTTAATACTAGTTATGCTGCTGTTGATGCACTGATGAAAGCCAGATAGCTAGATCAGTGTTTAGTTAGTCGTAGTTGCCGGTGGGCTGAGGTCTAAAGGAATCCAAACTAGTTTTAAAAGGTTTGGATAGGTTAGGTTAGGTTAGAACATAAATAAGACGGGTGCCCGGCCGCAGGCCGGTCACTTAGGTTCAGTTCCGTTTAAAAAAAAAAAAAAACAAAAAACAAAACGTACCAATACAAAGTACTCTTATTCATAATATTAGAAGATATTGTAAAATAACAATTAATTTAATTTTTTTTTTTTTTTTTTCACTTACACATTAGCCTCGTCGCGCCGCGACATTACTATATGGGGCGAAGGTGCGAAGTCGACGGCGACGACAAAGTACCGAGTCTAAGGAGACTGATGGCGGCGCCACACAGTGGCGTTATGTCTCTATAAAAGTGGTGGTCTTTTATTATGTTATTTATTAATGGTATTATTTTAATATCATATCAATATTGTACCCCGCACAGGGGGGAGGTACGGGTAGGTAGTGACGAAAAATAACGATACGGGACTCTTACGAGGTCTCGCAATCGGAATGAGTACACTTTAAATATTTTAACGAGGTAAAATTTAAGGGCATTGAGGGTCTGGTGCCAGTGGTGGTTGATTAGATCCACACACTATACTTTTTATAATTATGTGGCGTTATGTCTCTATAAAAGTGGTGGTCTTTTATTATGTTATTTATTAATGGTATTTTTTTAATATCATATCAATATTGTACCCCGCACGGGGGGAGGTAGGGGGGTAGGTAGTGACGAAAAATAACGATACGGGACTCTTACGAGGTCTCGTAATCGGAATGAGTTTCTGCGACTACCATTGTTTGTCGCGGGTAACGGGGAATCAGGGTTCGATTCCGGTGAGGGAGCCTGAGAAACTGCTACCACATCCAAGGAAGGCAGCAGGCGCGCAAATTACCCACTCCCTGCACGGGGGGGGGGAGGTACGGGAAGGTAGTGACGAAAAATAACGATACGGGACTCTTACGAGGTCTCGTCATCGAATAATCAATACACGAACTGCCCACACACTTGTAAATATAGACGCGCAAGATCGTTACACGAACCGCTTACCATTATAGTAAACTACTATGCAAACACACATAACATATACGCAATAAGGGAACTTTAAATTGGAGATTTTACCCTACCACACCCGTCTGTCTCATTCTGAAAACTATTCAAAATAATTGCTATTTTTCATTCTCATTCAAATATAAATAATAGTAAATAATATATAATTTTTGACTGAACTGAACCCAAGTGCCCGGCCTGTGGCCGGGCACCCCTCGTATTCATGTTCTAACCTAACCTAACCTAAATCTAGTTTTGACACCTTTAGACTTTAGATTCAAGATTTAATGTGAATATATGCATTAATAAAAACTCATTACTATTTTAATACTAGTTATGCTGCTGTTGATGCACTGATGAAAGCCAGATAGCTAGATCAGTGTTTAGTTCGTCGTAGTTGCCGGTGGGCTGAGGTCTAAAGGAATCCAAACTAGTTTTAAAAGGTTTGGATAGGTTAGGTTAGGTTAGAACATGAATAAGACGGGTGCCCGGCCGCAGGCCGGTCACTTAGGTTCAGTTCCGTTTTAAAAAAAAAAAAAACAAAAAACAAAACGTACCAATACAAAGTACTCTTATTCATATTAGAAGATATTGTAAAATAACAATAAATTTAATTTTTTTTTTTTTTTTTTCACTTACACATTAGGCCCGTCGCGCCGCGCCACTACTATATGGGGCGAAGGTGCGAAGTCGACGGCGACGACAAAGTACCGAGTCTAAGGAGACTGATGGCGGCGCCACACAGTGGCGTTATGTCTCTATAAAAGTGGTGGTCTTTTATTATGTTATTTATTAATGGTATTATTTTAATATCATATCAATATTGTACCCCGCACAGGGGGGAGGTACGGGTAGGTAGTGACGAAAAATAACGATACGGGACTCTTACGAGGTCTCGCAATCGGAATGAGTACACTTTAAATATTTTAACGAGGTAAAATTTAAGGGCATTGAGGGTCTGGTGCCAGTGGTGGTTGATTAGATCCACACACTATACTTTTTATAATTATGTGGCGTTATGTCTCTATAAAAGTGGTGGTCTTTTATTATGTTATTTATTAATGGTATTTTTTTAATATCATATCAATATTGTACCCCGCACGGGGGGAGGTAGGGGGGTAGGTAGTGACGAAAAATAACGATACGGGACTCTTACGAGGTCTCGTAATCGGAATGAGTTTCTGCGACTACCATTGTTTGTCGCGGGTAACGGGGAATCAGGGTTCGATTCCGGTGAGGGAGCCTGAGAAACTGCTACCACATCCAAGGAAGGCAGCAGGCGCGCAAATTACCCACTCCCAGCACGGGGGGGGGAGGTACGGGTAGGTAGTGACGAAAAATAACGATACGGGACTCTTACGAGGTCTCGTCATCGAATAATCAATACACGAACTGCCCACACACTTGTAAATATAGACGCGCAAGATCGTTACACGAACCGCTTACCATTATAGTAAACTACTATGCAAACACACATAACATATACGCAATAAGGGAACTTTAAATTGGAGATTTTACCCTACCACACCCGTCTGTCTCATTCTGAAAACTATTCAAAATAATTGCTATTTTTCATTCTCATTCAAATATAAATAATAGTAAATAATATATAATTTTCGACTGAACTGAACCCAAGTGCCCGGCCTGTGGCCGGGCACCCCTCGTATTCATGTTCTAACCTAACCTAACCTAAATCTAGTTTTGACACCTTTAGACTTTAGATTCAAGATTTAATGTGAATATATGCATTAATAAAAACTCATTACTATTTTAATACTAGTTATGCTGCTGTTGATGCACTGATGAAAGCCAGATAGCTAGATCAGTGTTTAGTTAGTCGTAGTTGCCGGTGGGCTGAGGTCTAAAGGAATCCAAACTAGTTTTAAAAGGTTTGGATAGGTTAGGTTAGGTTAGAACATGAATAAGACGGGTGCCCGGCCGCAGGCCGGTCACTTAGGTTCAGTTCCGTTTAAAAAAAAAAAAAAACAAAAAACAAAACGTACCAATACAAAGTACTCTTATTCATAATATTAGAAGATATTGTAAAATAACAATTAATTTAATTTTTTTTTTTTTTTTTTCACTTACACATTAGCCTCGTCGCGCCGCGACATTACTTTATGGGGCGAAGGTGCGAAGTCGACGGCGACGACAAAGTACCGAGTCTAAGGAGACTGATGGCGGCGCCACACAGTGGCGTTATGTCTCTATAAAAGTGGTGGTCTTTTATTATGTTATTTATTAATGGTATTATTTTAATATCATATCAATATTGTACCCCGCACAGGGGGGAGGTACGGGTAGGTAGTGACGAAAAATAACGATACGGGACTCTTACGAGGTCTCGCAATCGGAATGAGTACACTTTAAATATTTTAACGAGGTAAAATTTAAGGGCATTGAGGGTCTGGTGCCAGTGGTGGTTGATTAGATCCACACACTATACTTTTTATAATTATGTGGCGTTATGTCTCTATAAAAGTGGTGGTCTTTTATTATGTTATTTATTAATGGTATTTTTTTAATATCATATCAATATTGTACCCCGCACGGGGGGAGGTAGGGGGGTAGGTAGTGACGAAAAATAACGATACGGGACTCTTACGAGGTCTCGTAATCGGAATGAGTTTCTGCGACTACCATTGTTTGTCGCGGGTAACGGGGAATCAGGGTTCGATTCCGGTGAGGGAGCCTGAGAAACTGCTACCACATCCAAGGAAGGCAGCAGGCGCGCAAATTACCCACTCCCTGCACGGGGGGGGGAGGTACGGGAAGGTAGTGACGAAAAATAACGATACGGGACTCTTACGAGGTCTCGTCATCGAATAATCAATACACGAACTGCCCACACACTTGTAAATATAGACGCGCAAGATCGTTACACGAACCGCTTACCATTATAGTAAACTACTATGCAAACACACATAACATATACGCAATAAGGGAACTTTAAATTGGAGATTTTACCCTACCACACCCGTCTGTCTCATTCTGAAAACTATTCAAAATAATTGCTATTTTTCATTCTCATTCAAATATAAATAATAGTAAATAATATATAATTTTCGACTGAACTGAACCCAAGTGCCCGGCCTGTGGCCGGGCACCCCTCGTATTCATGTTCTAACCTAACCTAACCTAAATCTAGTTTTGACACCTTTAGACTTTAGATTCAAGATTTAATGTGAATATATGCATTAATAAAAACTCATTACTATTTTAATACTAGTTATGCTGCTGTTGATGCACTGATGAAAGCCAGATAGCTAGATCAGTGTTTAGTTCGTCGTAGTTGCCGGTGGGCTGAGGTCTAAAGGAATCCAAACTAGTTTTAAAAGGTTTGGATAGGTTAGGTTAGGTTAGAACATGAATAAGACGGGTGCCCGGCCGCAGGCCGGTCACTTAGGTTCAGTTCCGTTTTAAAAAAAAAAAAAACAAAAAACAAAACGTACCAATACAAAGTACTCTTATTCATATTAGAAGATATTGTAAAATAACAATAAATTTAATTTTTTTTTTTTTTTTTTCACTTACACATTAGGCCCGTCGCGCCGCGCCACTACTATATGGGGCGAAGGTGCGAAGTCGACGGCGACGACAAAGTACCGAGTCTAAGGAGACTGATGGCGGCGCCACACAGTGGCGTTATGTCTCTATAAAAGTGGTGGTCTTTTATTATGTTATTTATTAATGGTATTATTTTAATATCATATCAATATTGTACCCCGCACAGGGGGGAGGTACGGGTAGGTAGTGACGAAAAATAACGATACGGGACTCTTACGAGTGTAATAGCATCTCAAAAGGGTTAGCCAAAATAAAAGGCATGAGGTTTTAATGAGAAAAATAGTCATTTACTCGAACATAGTGATGGTTCTCATAAATTATTCACGAGATTCAATATTTATGTATTTACAGTTGCGTATCACTTCATTAATAATCTCACATTTTTACATCAATAATATCTAGTTCATAATTATAAGAATCACAGTTTTAAATTAAGATTCACAATTTACGCACCTTACTTCGGAGAGTCTCGTTCGTCAACTTTTCAACATGGCGGCCCCGACTCACATTAAAAATCACAGACTAACAAACATGGCTAGTACCCGACACAGAATTATAGTGTATAGTGGACTATACCAAATTATGTTGTGTTACAGTCGGCCATCCTCCATGAACGAGTCCCTTCGTTCCTATTCATCAATTAGATCAGTTTAATTCAAAGCAATCATTAGAGCTTACATTAAATTACAAGAGTTTACATTAATATAATACGATTAAATAACAAAATAGTGAATCATTATTCTTACTACTTATTAGGTATCTTTTCTTAAGTTATATAATCAAAATGTATGTAATATAATCAATTCATTCAAAATCCCTCATCAACATCACTATAGTTTTCGATAGCCGTGCGGTATCAAAGTTACTTCCTTCGCTTTGACACCGTCAATGGCTGCATGTTTAGAGCCACTCATGGGCGGCGAGTTCCTACGCCAATCCTGCCCGACTCGTCAAATCGTCACTCGATCTATAGCCGAACAGAGTTCAGGTTATTTCCGAAACCGACACCCTGCAGACGGCTGCAATGCTCTAAGCCACTCATGGGCGGCGAGTTCATACGCCAATCCTGCCCGACTTAGAACATCCTCACCCAACTACTTCTATTCTGTAGCCATAAAATTCATGTTATTAAATCATCGCCTTACTGGCTACAAGGTATTAAATTCAGTAACTTAAATCACATATGTCCCTAATCATGCAAACAAAATTATCACTATAGTACCATCAATTCAATTTTAAAGTCCTTCAAATTGAAATCCAATACACATGGTAGACTTACAAATTATGATTTATTTTCTTAAACCTTATATTCTTAAAAAAAATATTTTCTTTCAAAGTTTAAGAAGCAACAACAACTAACAAGAAGATAATAAAAATTTAGATAATTAACTATTTACAATAACTTTAGCTTATATTATTGTAGCTTTTTGTTTTTTCTTTTTTTTGTTTAGACCTACCACTAATCGTTATCTGTATCATCATTACTGTCTTCACCGGAAGAGCAAGTAGGGGCGCTAAAACTCAACCAAGGAAATATTTTATCGATAGCGACAATTGTTTCATACCTCGCACCCCTTCTGGTTAACGGAGTGTCTTCCACAAGAAACCTATCGTTCGGTAAGATCTTTTTAATTCTATAAGGACCTTGGCACTTTGATTCTAATTTTTTTGATTGACCCGGTTCCGATACTATTGCTCTCACTATTCTAATCAGATCACCCTCTTTATAATTTGTAACCTTTTTCCTATGTTTATCAAATCTTTTTTTGTTAGCCACCTGATTCTTTTTGATTTTCTCACCGGCTTCTGATCTTATTTCATCTATCGTCTTATCATTTATCTGTCCTATATCATCGATTACATTATTTAATAGACCTTGAGCTGGATTAGAAGCAATTCTACCAAATAAAAGCTCTGAAGGAGTCTTTTTGGTAACATCGTGAACAGTAGTATTAATTCCTAACTGCACATCAGGCAAAAGTTCATCCCAAGAGTTTTTATTCTTATCGTGGGCCATGGAGCTAAGGGATGCCAGAATCGTTCGGTTGTACCTCTCAACCTGCCCATTAGCTCTTGGCGTAGCAACGGAGTTAAGGATATGTTTGGCTCCAATAGATTGCATGAACAATTTAAAGTTTTTGCTTGTAAAACTTGAACCTCTGTCTGTTATTAATCGCGAAGGAGACCCGAAATAACTAAAGAGAGTCTTGAAGGCTCTAATGCTTTCTTTAGTTTTGGTGCTGCGGACAGGTGTTATACTCACGTACTTAGTAAAAGAGTCAACTATTACGAGTATGTATGTATAACCTCGTCTACTGCGTGGGAATGGACCAAGGTGGTCTGCATGTAGCGTATGAAAAGGTACTTCTACCTTTGGAATTGGGTGTAGTAACCCCTCTTTAGCCCCTGATGGGAGTTTGTGGTGTGCACATTCTAAGCATGCGGACACATATTTCTTTATGAATTTCCGCATCTTAGGGAACCAGAACAAAGATCGCACCCGTTCCAGTGTTTTCTCAAAGCCAAAATGACCCACATCATTATGGTTGGCTTTCAGGAGATGCCATCGCACTCCCCTTGGAACAACCCACCTAGTGTCACCATTTTCCAGAATTCTAAATACCCGACCATTTTTAATAACGTATTCTTTGAAAGTATTTGCAATTCTAGAAGTTTCAGGATTTTCCAACACTTCTTTAATACGTTTCACCTCCTCATCCGCGGACTGAACTGTGGTAATCCAGTCCTCAGTTTTGACAGAGAGTATGTCCAGAGTATGTAGATCTTCCGTAACCGGTGGTTCCACAGGTCCCCTACTGAGCGCATCAACGTGAGACATTCTTTCACCAGGACGGTATTCGATATCACAATCGAATTCCAGAAATTGGATCCACCACCTAGATATACGTGGTATGAGATCCTTCTTAGTAAATGTCGTACGAAGCGCGTTACAATCAGTAACTATAGTGAATTTCACTCCAATTAAATATGTCCGAAACTTATTCAACGAACTAATGACGGCCAAAGTTTCTAATTCGAATGAATGTAGTTTCATTTCGTCGGCAGATGTTTGGCGACTGAAGTATGCTACAGGTTGCCAAAGATCGGTTCCTTTTCGTTGTAGTAAGATACCTGCGACGCCTAACTTACTCGCATCGGTATGCAGTTGTGTCTCAGCATTATGGTCGTACAGGGCGAGAATTGGTCTATCGGAAAGTAGTTTTTTAATGGTTTCAAACGACTGAACCTCTGCTTGCCCCCATTGCCAGCTAATGTTCTTTTTCAAAAGGTTGGTCAAGGGCCTTGCCACCAGAGCAAATCCCTTTACAAATCTTCTGAAAAAACTGGCGAGACCCAGAAACCTCCGTACTTCATGCTGGTTTCGAGGTGTGGGAAACTTGGATACTGCTTCAGTTTTCTGAGACCCAGGCTTAATACCGTCCTTATTGATTTCAAAACCAAGAAAATTAACGCGTTCTTGGAAAAAACTACACTTCTCCATCTTTAGTGTTAGGCCTGCGCCTCGCAAGAGCCCCAGTACCTCCTCAAGACGTCCCAATCCCTCCTCAAAACTCTTTGAAGGTATCAAGATATCGTCCATATATATAACTACGTACCCAACTTTCGATTTGCTTAGAATTTTATGAACAACTCTCTGGAAGACAGCCGGGGCGTTTGCCAATCCAAAAGGTACGCGATTGTATTCATACTGCCCATCGGGCGTAACAAATGCAGTCTTTTCGCGGGAGTTTTCAGCTATAGCTATCTGATGATAGCCGGAAGCCAAGTCTAGGGATGTAAATAACGTATGTCCCGATAACTGATCTAATAAGTCATCGATCCTTGGTAGAGGATAATGGTCTCTTATGGTGCGGCTATTTAAAGCACGATAGTCCACACAGAGACGTTTTTCTCCCGATTTCTTTTTAACAAGAACGATGGGGCTCGCATAAGGTGAATTAGACTCCCTTACGATCCCATTGTCCATCATATCACCTATCATGTCCTGAACTAATTTGCGCTCAGAATGAGGTAACCGGTATGGTCTGTAAACAACTGGGTTGGAATCTTTTAGGTGGATCTCCATTTCTGCAATATTAGTAAATCCTAAATCGTTCATGCCTGTAGAAAAACAATTTTTATACCTATCCAAAAGATCTTCGCATAGTTTCTTTTGCGTGTCTGAAAGTTGCTCTCCGCATTTAATTACAGGTTTATCGCAAGTTAAATTACCATTGTGAACCAGTAAAACACGTAGGTCATCAACACGCGGGCCTAAAAATTGCGCTCTGGTAACTAAAGTATTCTCCTTGAAAGCAATTACAGAAGTACTAACGTTTTGTATTAACAAGTTGCATTCTGTGCCATTAATTTGATATTCACCAGGTAAAAGATAATATTCCTGTCCTGTGGGTCCTCTGATGGACCCACCAACATAAATATTACCTTCCCGTGACAAATTTGATTTAACCGGTACAGAGACCATTTTGCCTACATCAACTCTGACATCTCGAATCGTATAAAGAAGTATCTTGTCACCGTTGTCGTTACCAATGCGTGTAAACTTAAGGTCCGTCGGCGTTTTTATTATCTTTACTGTGGGTCTTTCGGTAAAACTATGTCCAAGTAGTACGTTACAATTTATTAATTTATCGTCTACTATGTAAACCTCAACACCAGTCTCAAGAATACCCTGTACTCCTATATTTACGTAAGTACGGCCTAAGGGCAAATATGGTACGTTGCCTAATCCCCTCAGATGAGGGCCATCAACGCTGTCCCACTCTAGTCCTATAGTCATGGCGTCCTTTCTACGGATGAGTGTAGCCTCGCTGCCTAAGTCTAATTGGGCTTTAACGTCTGTTCCGTTAATATTTATTAATATTTTGTATTTCTCGCTGCTACGCTCAGTCAATAATACCTCGAGGACGACTTTATCTTTTGAAGGGTTCTTGGTTCCCTTAACGCAGTTTGATGCATCGTGACCGATAAAATTACAGGTGGTGCATTTTACTATCGGCTTAGGGCACTTAAAACTGGGGTGGCCAACACCACACACTATACTTTTTATAATTATGTGGCGTTATGTCTCTATAAAAGTGGTGGTCTTTTATTATGTTATTTATTAATGGTATTTTTTTAATATCATATCAATATTGTACCCCGCACGGGGGGAGGTAGGGGGGGTAGGTAGTGACGAAAAATAACGATACGGGACTCTTACGAGGTCTCGTAATCGGAATGAGTTTCTGCGACTACCATTGTTTGTCGCGGGTAACGGGGAATCAGGGTTCGATTCCGGTGAGGGAGCCTGAGAAACTGCTACCACATCCAAGGAAGGCAGCAGGCGCGCAAATTACCCACTCCCTGCACGGGGGGGGGGGGGGAGGTACGGGTAGGTAGTGACGAAAAATAACGATACGGGACTCTTACGAGGGCTCGTCATCGAATAATCAATACACGAACTGCCCACACACTTGTAAATATAGACGCGCAAGATCGTTACACGAACCGCTTACCATTATAGTAAACTACTATGCAAACACACATAACATATACGCAATAAGGGAACTTTAAATTGGAGATTTTACACTACCACACCCGTCTGTCTCATTCTGAAAACTATTCAAAATAATTGCTATTTTTCATTCTCATTCAAATATAAATAATAGTAAATATAATATAATTTTCGACTGAACTGAACCCAAGTGCCCGGCCTGTGGCCGGGCACCCCTCGTATTCATGTTCTAACCTAACCTAACCTAAATCTAGTTTTGACACCTTTAGACTTTAGATTCAAGATTTAATGTGAATATATGCATTAATAAAAACTCATTACTATTTTAATACTAGTTATGCTGCTGTTGATGCACTGATGAAAGCCAGATAGCTAGATCAGTGTTTAGTTCGTCGTAGTTGCCGGTGGGCTGAGGTCTAAAGGAATCCAAACTAGTTTTAAAAGGTTTGGATAGGTTAGGTTAGGTTAGAACATGAATAAGACGGGTGCCCGGCCGCAGGCCGGTCACTTAGGTTCAGTTCCGTTTAAAAAAAAAAAAAACAAAAAACAAAACGTACCAATACAAAGTACTCTTATTCATATTAGAAGATATTGTAAAATAACAATTAATTTAATTTTTTTTTTTTTTTTTTTTTTTCACTTACACATTAGGCCCGTCGCGCCACTACTATATGGGGCGAAGGTGCGAAGTCGACGGCGACGACAAAGTACCGAGTCTAAGGAGACTGATGGCGGCGCCACACAGTGGCGTTATGTCTCTATAAAAGTGGTGGTCTTTTATTATGTTATTTATTAATGGTATTATTTTAATATCATATCAATATTGTACCCCGCACAGGGGGGAGGTACGGGTAGGTAGTGACGAAAAATAATGATACGGGACTCTTACGAGGTCTCGCAATCGGAATGAGTACACTTTAAATATTTTAACGAGGTAAAATTTAAGGGCATTGAGGGTCTGGTGCCAGTGGTGGTTGATTAGATCCACACACTATACTTTTTATAATTATGTGGCGTTATGTCTCTATAAAAGTGGTGGTCTTTTATTATGTTATTTATTAATGGTATTTTTTTAATATCATATCAATATTGTACCCCGCACGGGGGGAGGTAGGGGGGTAGGTAGTGACGAAAAATAACGATACGGGACTCTTACGAGGTCTCGTAATCGGAATGAGTTTCTGCGACTACCATTGTTTGTCGCGGGTAACGGGGAATCAGGGTTCGATTCCGGTGAGGGAGCCTGAGAAACTGCTACCACATCCAAGGAAGGCAGCAGGCGCGCAAATTACCCACTCCCTGCACGGGGGGGGGGAGGTACGGGTAGGTAGTGACGAAAAATAACGATACGGGACTCTTACGAGGTCTCGTCATCGAATAATCAATACACGAACTGCCCACACACTTGTTTTTTGTTTTTTTTTTTTTTTAAACGGAACTGAACCCAAGTGCCCGGCCTGTGGCCGGGCACCCCTCGTATTCATGTTCTAACCTAACCTAACCTAAATCTAGTTTTGACACCTTTAGACTTTAGATTCAAGATTTAATGTGAATATATGCATTAATAAAAACTCATTACTATTTTAATACTAGTTATGCTGCTGTTGATGCACTGATGAAAGCCAGATAGCTAGATCAGTGTTTAGTTAGTCGTAGTTGCCGGTGGGCTGAGGTCTAAAGGAATCCAAACTAGTTTTAAAAGGTTTGGATAGGTTAGGTTAGGTTAGAACATGAATAAGACGGGTGCCCGGCCGCAGGCCGGTCACTTAGGTTCAGTTCCGTTTAAAAAAAAAAAAAACAAAAAACAAAACGTACCAATACAAAGTACTCTTATTCATATTAGAAGATATTGTAAAATAACAATTAATTTAATTTTTTTTTTTTTTTTTTTTTCACTTACACATTAGGCCCGTCGCGCCACTACTATATGGGGCGAAGGTGCGAAGTCGACGGCGACGACAAAGTACCGAGTCTAAGGAGACTGATGGCGGCGCCACACAGTGGCGTTATGTCTCTATAAAAGTGGTGGTCTTTTATTATGTTATTTATTAATGGTATTATTTTAATATCATATCAATATTGTACCCCGCACAGGGGGGAGGTACGGGTAGGTAGTGACGAAAAATAATGATACGGGACTCTTACGAGGTCTCGCAATCGGAATGAGTACACTTTAAATATTTTAACGAGGTAAAATTTAAGGGCATTGAGGGTCTGGTGCCAGTGGTGGTTGATTAGATCCACACACTATACTTTTTATAATTATGTGGCGTTATGTCTCTATAAAAGTGGTGGTCTTTTATTATGTTATTTATTAATGGTATTTTTTTAATATCATATCAATATTGTACCCCGCACGGGGGGAGGTAGGGGGGTAGGTAGTGACGAAAAATAACGATACGGGACTCTTACGAGGTCTCGTAATCGGAATGAGTTTCTGCGACTACCATTGTTTGTCGCGGGTAACGGGGAATCAGGGTTCGATTCCGGTGAGGGAGCCTGAGAAACTGCTACCACATCCAAGGAAGGCAGCAGGCGCGCAAATTACCCACTCCCTGCACGGGGGGGGGGAGGTACGGGTAGGTAGTGACGAAAAATAACGATACGGGACTCTTACGAGGTCTCGTCATCGAATAATCAATACACGAACTGCCCACACACTTGTTTTTTGTTTTTTTTTTTTTTTAAACGGAACTGAACCCAAGTGCCCGGCCTGTGGCCGGGCACCCCTCGTATTCATGTTCTAACCTAACCTAACCTAAATCTAGTTTTGACACCTTTAGACTTTAGATTCAAGATTTAATGTGAATATATGCATTAATAAAAACTCATTACTATTTTAATACTAGTTATGCTGCTGTTGATGCACTGATGAAAGCCAGATAGCTAGATCAGTGTTTAGTTAGTCGTAGTTGCCGGTGGGCTGAGGTCTAAAGGAATCCAAACTAGTTTTAAAAGGTTTGGATAGGTTAGGTTAGGTTAGAACATGAATAAGACGGGTGCCCGGCCGCAGGCCGGTCACTTAGGTTCAGTTCCGTTTAAAAAAAAAAAAAACAAAAAACAAAACGTACCAATACAAAGTACTCTTATTCATATTAGAAGATATTGTAAAATAACAATTAATTTAATTTTTTTTTTTTTTTTTTTTTTCACTTACACATTAGGCCCGTCGCGCCGCGCCACTACTATATGGGGCGAAGGTGCGAAGTCGACGGCGACGACAAAGTACCGAGTCTAAGGAGACTGATGGCGGCGCCACACAGTGGCGTTATGTCTCTATAAAAGTGGTGGTCTTTTATTATGTTATTTATTAATGGTATTATTTTAATATCATATCAATATTGTACCCCGCACAGGGGGGAGGTACGGGTAGGTAGTGACGAAAAATAATGATACGGGACTCTTACGAGGTCTCGCAATCGGAATGAGTACACTTTAAATATTTTAACGAGGTAAAATTTAAGGGCATTGAGGGTCTGGTGCCAGAGGTGGTTGATTAGATCCACACACTATACTTTTTATAATTATGTGGCGTTATGTCTCTATAAAAGTGGTGGTCTTTTATTATGTTATTTATTAATGGTATTTTTTTAATATCATATCAATATTGTACCCCGCACGGGGGGAGGTAGGGGGGTAGGTAGTGACGAAAAATAACGATACGGGACTCTTACGAGGTCTCGTAATCGGAATGAGTTTCTGCGACTACCATTGTTTGTCGCGGGTAACGGGGAATCAGGGTTCGATTCCGGTGAGGGAGCCTGAGAAACTGCTACCACATCCAAGGAAGGCAGCAGGCGCGCAAATTACCCACTCCCTGCACGGGGGGGGGGAGGTACGGGTAGGTAGTGACGAAAAATAACGATACGGGACTCTTACGAGGTCTCGTCATCGAATAATCAATACACGAACTGCCCACACACTTGTAAATATAGACGCGCAAGATCGTTACACGAACCGCTTACCATTATAGTAAACTACTATGCAAACACACATAACATATACGCAATAAGGGAACTCTAAATTGGAGATTTTACCCTACCACACCCGTTTGTCTCATTCTGAAAACTATTCAAAATAATTGCTATTTTTCATTCTCATTCAAATATAAATAATAGTAAATAATATATAATTTTCGACTGAACTGAACCCAAGTGCCCGGCCTGTGGCCGGGCACCCCTCGTATTCATGTTCTAACCTAACCTAACCTAAATCTAGTTTTGACACCTTTAGACTTTAGATTCAAGATTTAATGTGAATATATGCATTAATAAAAACTCATTACTATTTTAATACTAGTTATGCTGCTGTTGATGCACTGATGAAAGCCAGATAGCTAGATCAGTGTTTAGTTAGTCGTAGTTGCCGGTGGGCTGAGGTCTAAAGGAATCCAAACTAGTTTCAAAAGGTTTGGATAGGTTAGGTTAGGTTAGAACATGAATAAGACGGGTGCCCGGCCGCAGGCCGGTCACTTAGGTTCAGTTCCGTTTAAAAAAAAAAAAAACAAAAAACAAAACGTACCAATACAAAGTACTCTTATTCATATTAGAAGATATTGTAAAATAACAATTAATTTCATTTTTTTTTTTATTTTTTCACTTACACATTAGGCCCGTCGCGCCGCGCCACTACTATATGGGGCGAAGGTGCAAAGTCGACGGCGACGACAAAGTACCGAGTCTAAGGAGACTGATGGCGGCGCCACACAGTGGCGTTATGTCTCTATAAAAGTGGTGGTCTTTTATTATGTTATTTATTAATGGTATTATTTTAATATCATATCAATATTGTACCCCGCACAGGGGGGAGGTACGGGTAGGTAGTGACGAAAAATAATGATACGGGACTCTTACGAGGTCTCGCAATCGGAATGAGTACACTTTAAATATTTTAACGAGGTAAAATTTAAGGGCATTGAGGGTCTGGTGCCAGTGGTGGTTGATTAGATCCACACACTATACTTTTTATAATTATGTGGCGTTATGTCTCTATAAAAGTGGTGGTCTTTTATTATGTTATTTATTAATGGTATTTTTTTAATATCATATCAATATTGTACCCGCACGGGGGGAGGTAGGGGGGTAGGTAGTGACGAAAAATAACGATACGGGACTCTTACGAGGTCTCGTAATCGGAATGAGTTTCTGCGACTACCATTGTTTGTCGCGGGTAACGGGGAATCAGGGTTCGATTCCGGTGAGGGAGCCTGAGAAACTGCTACCACATCCAAGGAAGGCAGCAGGCGCGCAAATTACCCACTCCCTGCACGGGGGGGGGGGGGAGGTACGGGTAGGTAGTGACGAAAAATAACGATACGGGACTCTTACGAGGTCTCGTCATCGAATAATCAATACACGAACTGCCCACACACTTGTAAATATAGACGCGCAAGATCGTTACACGAACCGCTTACCATTATAGTAAACTACTATGCAAACACACATAACATATACGCAATAAGGGAACTTTAAATTGGAGATTTTACCCTACCACACCCGTCTGTCTCATTCTGAAAACTATTCAAAATAATTGCTATTTTTCATTCTCATTCAAATATAAATAATAGTAAATAATATATAATTTTCGACTGAACTGAACCCAAGTGCCCGGCCTGTGGCCGGGCACCCCTCGTATTCATGTTCTAACCTAACCTAACCTAAATCTAGTTTTGACACCTTTAGACTTTAGATTCAAGATTTAATGTGAATATATGCATTAATAAAAACTCATTACTATTTTAATACTAGTTATGCTGCTGTTGATGCACTGATGAAAGCCAGATAGCTAGATCAGTGTTTAGTTAGTCGTAGTTGCCGGTGGGCTGAGGTCTAAAGGAATCCAAACTAGTTTTAAAAGGTTTGGATAGGTTAGGTTAGGTTAGAACATGAATAAGACGGGTGCCCGGCCGCAGGCCGGTCACTTAGGTTCAGTTCCGTTTAAAAAAAAAAAAAACAAAAAACAAAACGTACCAATACAAAGTACTCTTATTCATAATATTAGAAGATATTGTAAAATAACAATTAATTTAATTTTTTTTTTTTTTTTTTTCACTTACACATTAGCCTCGTCGCGCCGCGACATTACTATATGGGGCGAAGGTGCGAAGTCGACGGCGACGACAAAGTACCGAGTCTAAGGAGACTGATGGCGGCGCCACACAGTGGCGTTATGTCTCTATAAAAGTGGTGGTCTTTTATTATGTTATTTATTAATGGTATTATTTTAATATCATATCAATATTGTACCCCGCACAGGGGGAGGTACGGGTAGGTAGTGACGAAAAATAACGATACGGGACTCTTACGAGGTCTCGCAATCGGAATGAGTACACTTTAAATATTTTAACGAGGTAAAATTTAAGGGCATTGAGGGTCTGGTGCCAGTGGTGGTTGATTAGATCCACACACTATACTTTTTATAATTATGTGGCGTTATGTCTCTATAAAAGTGGTGGTCTTTTATTATGTTATTTATTAATGGTATTTTTTTAATATCATATCAATATTGTACCCCGCACGGGGGGAGGTAGGGGGGTAGGTAGTGACGAAAAATAACGATACGGGACTCTTACGAGGTCTCGTAATCGGAATGAGTTTCTGCGACTACCATTGTTTGTCGCGGGTAACGGGGAATCAGGGTTCGATTCCGGTGAGGGAGCCTGAGAAACTGCTACCACATCCAAGGAAGGCAGCAGGCGCGCAAATTACCCACTCCCTGCACGGGGGGGGGGAGGTACGGGTAGGTAGTGACGAAAAATAACGATACGGGACTCTTACGAGGTCTCGTCATCGAATAATCAATACACGAACTGCCCACACACTTGTAAATATAGACGCGCAAGATCGTTACACGAACCGCTTACCATTATAGTAAACTACTATGCAAACACACATAACATATACGCAATAAGGGAACTTTAAATTGGAGATTTTACCCTACCACACCCGTCTGTCTCATTCTGAAAACTATTCAAAATAATTGCTATTTTTCATTCTCATTCAAATATAAATAATAGTAAATAATATATAATTTTCGACTGAACTGAACCCAAGTGCCCGGCCTGTGGCCGGGCACCCCTCGTATTCATGTTCTAACCTAACCTAACCTAAATCTAGTTTTGACACCTTTAGACTTTAGATTCAAGATTTAATGTGAATATATGCATTAATAAAAACTCATTACTATTTTAATACTAGTTATGCTGCTGTTGATGCACTGATGAAAGCCAGATAGCTAGATCAGTGTTTAGTTCGTCGTAGTTGCCGGTGGGCTGAGGTCTAAAGGAATCCAAACTAGTTTTAAAAGGTTTGGATAGGTTAGGTTAGGTTAGAACATGAATAAGACGGGTGCCCGGCCGCAGGCCGGTCACTTAGGTTCAGTTCCGTTTAAAAAAAAAAAAAACAAAAAACAAAACGTACCAATACAAAGTACTCTTATTCATATTAGAAGATATTGTAAAATAACAATTAATTTATTTTTTTTTTTTTTTTTTTTTTCACTTACACATTAGGCCCGTCGCGCCGCGCCACTACTATATGGGGCGAAGGTGCGAAGTCGACGGCGACGACAAAGTACCGAGTCTAAGGAGACTGATGGCGGCGCCACACAGTGGCGTTATGTCTCTATAAAAGTGGTGGTCTTTTATTATGTTATTTATTAATGGTATTATTTTAATATCATATCAATATTGTACCCCGCACAGGGGGGAGGTACGGGTAGGTAGTGACGAAAAATAATGATACGGGACTCTTACGAGGTCTCGCAATCGGAATGAGTACACTTTAAATATTTTAACGAGGTAAAATTTAAGGGCATTGAGGGTCTGGTGCCAGTGGTGGTTGATTAGATCCACACACTATACTTTTTATAATTATGTGGCGTTATGTCTCTATAAAAGTGGTGGTCTTTTATTATGTTATTTATTAATGGTATTTTTTTAATATCATATCAATATTGTACCCCGCACGGGGGGAGGTAGGGGGGTAGGTAGTGACGAAAAATAACGATACGGGACTCTTACGAGGTCTCGTAATCGGAATGAGTTTCTGCGACTACCATTGTTTGTCGCGGGTAACGGGGAATCAGGGTTCGATTCCGGTGAGGGAGCCTGAGAAACTGCTACCACATCCAAGTAAGGCAGCAGGCGCGCAAATTACCCACTCCCTGCACGGGGGGGGGGAGGTACGGGTAGGTAGTGACGAAAAATAACGATACGGGACTCTTACGAGGTCTCGTCATCGAATAATCAATACACGAACTGCCCACACACTTGTAAATATAGACGCGCAAGATCGTTACACGAACCGCTTACCATTATAGTAAACTACTATGCAAACACACATAACATATACGCAATAAGGGAACTTTAAATTGGAGATTTTACCCTACCACACCCGTCTGTCTCATTCTGAAAACTATTCAAAATAATTGCTATTTTTTATTCTCATTCAAATATAAATAATAGTAAATAATATATAATTTTCGACTGAACTGAACCCAAGTGCCCGGCCTGTGGCCGGGCACCCCTCGTATTCATGTTCTAACCTAACCTAACCTAAATCTAGTTTTGACACCTTTAGACTTTAGATTCAAGATTTAATGTGAATATATGCATTAATAAAAACTCATTACTATTTTAATACTAGTTATGCTGCTGTTGATGCACTGATGAAAGCCAGATAGCTAGATCAGTGTTTAGTTCGTCGTAGTTGCCGGTGGGCTGAGGTCTAAAGGAATCCAAACTAGTTTTAAAAGGTTTGGATAGGTTAGGTTAGGTTAGAACATGAATAAGACGGGTGCCCGGCCGCAGGCCGGTCACTTAGGTTCAGTTCCGTTTAAAAAAAAAAAAACAAAAAACAAAACGTACCAATACAAAGTACTCTTATTCATATTAGAAGATATTGTAAAATAACAATTAATTTAATTTTTTTTTTTTTTTTTTTTTTTCACTTACACATTAGGCCCGTCGCGCCGCGCCACTACTATATGGGGCGAAGGTGCGAAGTCGACGGCGACGACAAAGTACCGAGTCTAAGGAGACTGATGGCGGCGCCACACAGTGGCGTTATGTCTCTATAAAAGTGGTGGTCTTTTATTATGTTATTTATTAATGGTATTATTTTAATATCATATCAATATTGTACCCCGCACAGGGCGGAGGTACGGGTAGGTAGTGACGAAAAATAATGATACGGGACTCTTACGAGGTCTCGCAATCGGAATGAGTACACTTTAAATATTTTAACGAGGTAAAATTTAAGGGCATTGAGGGTCTGGTGCCAGTGGTGGTTGATTAGATCCACACACTATACTTTTTATAATTATGTGGCGTTATGTCTCTATAAAAGTGGTGGTCTTTTATTATGTTATTTATTAATGGTATTTTTTTAATATCATATCAATATTGTACCCCGCACGGGGGGAGGTAGGGGGGTAGGTAGTGACGAAAAATAACGATACGGGACTCTTACGAGGTCTCGTAATCGGAATGAGTTTCTGCGACTACCATTGTTTGTCGCGGGTAACGGGGAATCAGGGTTCGATTCCGGTGAGGGAGCCTGAGAAACTGCTACCACATCCAAGGAAGGCAGCAGGCGCGCAAATTACCCACTCCCTGCACGGGGGGGGGGGGGAGGTACGGGTAGGTAGTGACGAAAAATAACGATACGGGACTCTTACGAGGTCTCGTCATCGAATAATCAATACACGAACTGCCCACACACTTGTAAATATAGACGCGCAAGATCGTTACACGAACCGCTTACCATTATAGTAAACTACTATGCAAACACACATAACATATACGCAATAAGGGAACTTTAAATTGGAGATTTTACCCTACCACACCCGTCTGTCTCATTCTGAAAACTATTCAAAATAATTGCTATTTTTCATTCTCATTCAAATATAAATAATAGTAAATAATATATAATTTTCGACTGAACTGAACCCAAGTGCCCGGCCTGTGGCCGGGCACCCCTCGTATTCATGTTCTAACCTAACCTAACCTAAATCTAGTTTTGACACCTTTAGACTTTAGATTCAAGATTTAATGTGAATATATGCATTAATAAAAACTCATTCAAAATTCAAAATTCAAAATTCAAAATTCATTTATTTCAAGTAGGCCTAATACAAGCACTTTTGAAACGTCAAGTCTGTCCGTGTGTAGTGACTCTACCACCGGTTCGGAAGGCAGATTCTACCGAGAAGAAGCCGGCAAGAAACTCAGCAGTTGCTCTTTTCCAACATCAAAAATTTACATTTTATATTTTAACATTCATTTTTCTATCTTGTGAGAGATGAAAGCGGAGCCGGGTGCTTCCAAGCAACCTTGTCATTAAGAAACTCATCAATTGTATAATAACCTCGCTGTAATAAATGTGTTTTAACACATTCTTTAAACTTATGGATTGGTAGGTCCAAAATTACCTTAGGAATCATATTATAAAAGCGTATACTCAATCCCACAAATGACTTCTGCACCTTTCGCAGACGATATGCAGATGTCACTAATTTATGACCATTTCTTGTAAGTCGACTGTTTATATCCACTTTTTGTTTATAAAGACTAATATGTTGTCTTACAAATACTATATTGTTATAAATGTATTGTGAGGCTACCGTAAGTATACCAATTTCTTTAAATTTTTCACGGAGCGATTCACGTGATTTAAGTTTATATATTGACCGTACAGCTCTTTTCTGCAATATGAATATAGTTTCAATATCAGCAGCTTTGCCCCATAATAAGATCCCGTAAGACATCACACTATGAAAGTACGCGAAGTAAACAAGTCTTGCTGTTTCTACGTCAGTAATCTGTCTAATTTTCCTGACGGCGTAGGCAGCCGAGCTTAGTTTACCTGCTAGTGTATCTATATGGGTACCCCACTGAAGCTTACAATCCAAGGTCATGCCCAGAAAAACTGTGGAATCTTCCATTTTTAGTGATTCTCCATTTATTATTATATTTTTATTAACTTTCTTTACATTTGGTAAAATAAATTCCACACACTTAGTTTTTTTTGCATTTAAAAGTAAATTATTGACAGTAAACCAGTGCGACACATGCGACATAGCACGGCTTACATCGTCAGAGTTGTCTCTACCTCTATCAGTTTTAAAAATTAGAGATGTATCATCAGCAAACAGTACAATGTCACAGGTTTCACTGACATGGTGTGGTAGATCATTTATATACACCAAAAATAGAAAGGGACCCAAGATTGAACCCTGTGGGACACCCATTGACGTAGCCGACCCCTGCGACTTAATGTCTTTTATGCAAACCCTTTGGGTTCTGTCACTGAGATAAGAGGCAACCAAATTTAGTGCAACGTTTTTGATACCATAATGGGCTAGTTTAAGAAGCAAGGTTTTATGATCGACACAATCGAATGCTTTGGATAGATCACAAAAAACACCAATGGCATTCTGCGAACGTTCCCAGGCATCGTACACATGTTTTAAAAGTTTAGCGCCTGCATCCGTGGTGCTACGACCTTTAGTAAAACCGTACTGCTCCGGATGTAGTAAGTTATTTACATTGAAGTGATTCAAAAGTTGATTTAATATAATTTTTTCAAAGACCTTACTAAGAGCTGGTAAGATTGAAATGGGTCTGTAATTGTTAATGTCGTTTTTATTGCCAGATTTAAACTACTACTGGTGGTCTTTTATTATGTTATTTACTATTCTAATACTAGTTATGCTGCTGTTGATGCACTGATGAAAGCCAGATAGCTAGATCAGTGTTTAGTTAGTCGTAGTTGCCGGTGGGCTGAGGTCTAAAGGAATCCAAACTAGTTTTAAAAGGTTTGGATAGGTTAGGTTAGGTTAGAACATGAATAAGACGGGTGCCCGGCCGCAGGCCGGTCACTTAGGTTCAGTTCCGTTTAAAAAAAAAAAAACAAAAAACAAAACGTACCAATACAAAGTACTCTTATTCATATTAGAAGATATTGTAAAATAACAATTAATTTAATTTTTTTTTTTTTTTTTTTTCACTTACACATTAGGCCCGTCGCGCCGCGCCACTACTATATGGGGCGAAGGTGCGAAGTCGACGGCGACGACAAAGTACCGAGTCTAAGGAGACTGATGGCGGCGCCACACAGTGGCGTTATGTCTCTATAAAAGTGGTGGTCTTTTATTATGTTATTTATTAATGGTATTTTTTTAATATCATATCAATATTGTACCCCGCACGGGGGGAGGTAGGGGGGTAGGTAGTGACGAAAAATAACGATACGGGACTCTTACGAGGTCTCGTAATCGGAATGAGTTTCTGCGACTACCATTGTTTGTCGCGGGTAACGGGGAATCAGGGTTCGATTCCGGTGAGGGAGCCTGAGAAACTGCTACCACATCCAAGGAAGGCAGCAGGCGCGCAAATTACCCACTCCCTGCACGGGGGGGGGAGGTACGGGTAGGTAGTGACGAAAAATAACGATACGGGACTCTTACGAGGTCTCGTCATCGAATAATCAATACACGAACTGCCCACACACTTGTAAATATAGACGCGCAAGATCGTTACACGAACCGCTTACCATTATAGTAAACTACTATGCAAACACACATAACATATACGCAATAAGGGAACTTTAAATTGGAGATTTTACCCTACCACACCCGTCTGTCTCATTCTGAAAACTATTCAAAATAATTGCTATTTTTCATTCTCATTCAAATATAAATAATAGTAAATAATATATAATTTTCGACTGAACTGAACCCAAGTGCCCGGCCTGTGGCCGGGCACCCCTCGTATTCATGTTCTAACCTAACCTAACCTAAATCTAGTTTTGACACCTTTAGACTTTAGATTCAAGATTTAATGTGAATATATGCATTAATAAAAACTCATTACTATTTTAATACTAGTTATGCTGCTGTTGATGCACTGATGAAAGCCAGATAGCTAGATCAGTGTTTAGTTCGTCGTAGTTGCCGGTGGGCTGAGGTCTAAAGGAATCCAAACTAGTTTTAAAAGGTTTGGATAGGTTAGGTTAGGTTAGAACATGAATAAGACGGGTGCCCGGCCGCAGGCCGGGCACTTAGGTTCAGTTCCGTTTAAAAAAAAAAAAACAAAAAACAAAACGTACCAATACAAAGTACTCTTATTCATATTAGAAGATATTGTAAAATAACAATTAATTTAATTTTTTTTTTTTTTTTTTTTTTTCACTTACACATTAGGCCCGTCGCGCCGCGCCACTACTATATGGGGCGAAGGTGCGAAGTCGACGGCGACGACAAAGTACCGAGTCTAAGGAGACTGATGGCGGCGCCACACAGTGGCGTTATGTCTCTATAAAAGTGGTGGTCTTTTATTATGTTATTTATTAATGGTATTATTTTAATATCATATCAATATTGTACCCCGCACAGGGGGGAGGTACGGGTAGGTAGTGACGAAAAATAATGATACGGGACTCTTACGAGGTCTCGCAATCGGAATGAGTACACTTTAAATATTTTAACGAGGTAAAATTTAAGGGCATTGAGGGTCTGGTGCCAGTGGTGGTTGATTAGATCCACACACTATACTTTTTATAATTATGTGGCGTTATGTCTCTATAAAAGTGGTGGTCTTTCATTATGTTATTTATTAATGGTATTTTTTTAATATCATATCAATATTGTACCCCGCACGGGGGGAGGTAGGGGGGTAGGTAGTGACGAAAAATAACGATACGGGACTCTTACGAGGTCTCGTAATCGGAATGAGTTTCTGCGACTACCATTGTTTGTCGCGGGTAACGGGGAATCAGGGTTCGATTCCGGTGAGGGAGCCTGAGAAACTGCTACCACATCCAAGGAAGGCAGCAGGCGCGCAAATTACCCACTCCCTGCACGGGGGGGGGGAGGTACGGGTAGGTAGTGACGAAAAATAACGATACGGGACTCTTACGAGGTCTCGTCATCGAATAATCAATACACGAACTGCCCACACACTTGTAAATATAGACGCGCAAGATCGTTACACGAACCGCTTACCATTATAGTAAACTACTATGCAAACACACATAACATATACGCAATAAGGGAACTTTAAATTGGAGATTTTACCCTACCACACCCGTCTGTCTCATTCTGAAAACTATTCAAAATAATTGCTATTTTTCATTCTCATTCAAATATAAATAATAGTAAATAATATATAATTTTCGACTGAACTGAACCCAAGTGCCCGGCCTGTGGCCGGGCACCCCTCGTATTCATGTTCTAACCTAACCTAACCTAAATCTAGTTTTGACACCTTTAGACTTTAGATTCAAGATTTAATGTGAATATATGCATTAATAAAAACTCATTACTATTTTAATACTAGTTATGCTGCTGTTGATGCACTGATGAAAGCCAGATAGCTAGATCAGTGTTTAGTTCGTCGTAGTTGCCGGTGGGCTGAGGTCTAAAGGAATCCAAACTAGTTTTAAAAGGTTTGGATAGGTTAGGTTAGGTTAGAACATGAATAAGACGGGTGCCCGGCCGCAGGCCGGTCACTTAGGTTCAGTTCCGTTTAAAAAAAAAAAAAACAAAAAACAAAACGTACCAATACAAAGTACTCTTATTCATATTAGAAGATATTGTAAAATAACAATTAATTTAATTTTTTTTTTTTTTTTTTTTTTCACTTACACATTAGGCCCGTCGCGCCGCGCCACTACTATATGGGGCGAAGGTGCGAAGTCGACGGCGACGACAAAGTACCGAGTCTAAGGAGACTGATGGCGGCGCCACACAGTGGCGTTATGTCTCTATAAAAGTGGTGGTCTTTTATTATGTTATTTATTAATGGTATTATTTTAATATCATATCAATATTGTACCCCGCACAGGGGGGAGGTACGGGTAGGTAGTGACGAAAAATAATGATACGGGACTCTTACGAGGTCTCGCAATCGGAATGAGTACACTTTAAATATTTTAACGAGGTAAAATTTAAGGGCATTGAGGGTCTGGTGCCAGTGGTGGTTGATTAGATCCACACACTATACTTTTTATAATTATGTGGCGTTATGTCTCTATAAAAGTGGTGGTCTTTTATTATGTTATTTATTAATGGTATTTTTTTAATATCATATCAATATTGTACCCCGCACGGGGGGAGGTAGGGGGGTAGGTAGTGACGAAAAATAACGATACGGGACTCTTACGAGGTCT
This sequence comes from Pararge aegeria, assembly GCF_905163445.1. NCBI lineage: Eukaryota > Metazoa > Arthropoda > Insecta > Lepidoptera > Nymphalidae > Pararge > Pararge aegeria. The sequence continues at coordinate 17,831,259 of NC_053195.1, forward strand.
CGTAATCGGAATGAGTTTCTGCGACTACCATTGTTTGTCGCGGGTAACGGGGAATCAGGGTTCGATTCCGGTGAGGGAGCCTGAGAAACTGCTACCACATCCAAGGAAGGCAGCAGGCGCGCAAATTACCCACTCCCTGCACGGGGGGGGGGGAGGTACGGGTAGGTAGTGACGAAAAATAACGATACGGGACTCTTACGAGGTCTCGTCATCGAATAATCAATACACGAACTGCCCACACACTTGTAAATATAGACGCGCAAGATCGTTACACGAACCGCTTACCATTATATAGTAAACTACTATGCAAACACACATAACATATACGCAATAAGGGAACTTTAAATTGGAGATTTTACCCTACCACACCCGTCTGTCTCATTCTGAAAACTATTCAAAATAATTGCTATTTTTCATTCTCATTCAAATATAAATAATAGTAAATAATATATAATTTTCGACTGAACTGAACCCAAGTGCCCGGCCTGTGGCCGGGCACCCCTCGTATTCATGTTCTAACCTAACCTAACCTAAATCTAGTTTTGACACCTTTAGACTTTAGATTCAAGATTTAATGTGAATATATGCATTAATAAAAACTCATTACTATTTTAATACTAGTTATGCTGCTGTTGATGCACTGATGAAAGCCAGATAGCTAGATCAGTGTTTAGTTAGTCGTAGTTGCCGGTGGGCTGAGGTCTAAAGGAATCCAAACTAGTTTTAAAAGGTTTGGATAGGTTAGGTTAGGTTAGAACATGAATAAGACGGGTGCCCGGCCGCAGGCCGGTCACTTAGGTTCAGTTCCGTTTAAAAAAAAAAAAAACAAAAAACAAAACGTACCAATACAAAGTACTCTTATTCATATTAGAAGATATTGTAAAATAACAATTAATTTAATTTTGTTTTTTTTTTTTTTTCACTTACACATTAGGCCCGTCGCGCCGCGCCACTACTATATGGGGCGAAGGTGCGAAGTCGACGGCGACGACAAAGTACCGAGTCTAAGGAGACTGATGGCGGCGCCACACAGTGGCGTTATGTCTCTATAAAAGTGGTGGTCTTTTATTATGTTATTTATTAATGGTATTATTTTAATATCATATCAATATTGTACCCCGCACAGGGGGGAGGTACGGGTAGGTAGTGACGAAAAATAATGATACGGGACTCTTACGAGGTCTCGCAATCGGAATGAGTACACTTTAAATATTTTAACGAGGTAAAATTTAAGGGCATTGAGGGTCTGGTGCCAGTGGTGGTTGATTAGATCCACACACTATACTTTTTATAATTATGTGGCGTTATGTCTCTATAAAAGTGGTGGTCTTTTATTATGTTATTTATTAATGGTATTTTTTTAATATCATATCAATATTGTACCCCGCACGGGGGGAGGTAGGGGGGTAGGTAGTGACGAAAAATAACGATACGGGACTCTTACGAGGTCTCGTAATCGGAATGAGTTTCTGCGACTACCATTGTTTGTCGCGGGTAACGGGGAATCAGGGTTCGATTCCGGTGAGGGAGCCTGAGAAACTGCTACCACATCCAAGGAAGGCAGCAGGCGCGCAAATTACCCACTCCCTGCACGGGGGGGGGGAGGTACGGGTAGGTAGTGACGAAAAATAACGATACGGGACTCTTACGAGGTCTCGTCATCGAATAATCAATACACGAACTGCCCACACACTTGTAAATATAGACGCGCAAGATCGTTACACGAACCGCTTACCATTATAGTAAACTACTATGCAAACACACATAACATATACGCAATAAGGGAACTTTAAATTGGAGATTTTACCCTACCACACCCGTCTGTCTCATTCTGAAAACTATTCAAAATAATTGCTATTTTTCATTCTCATTCAAATATAAATAATAGTAAATAATATATAATTTTTGACTGAACTGAACCCAAGTGCCCGGCCTGTGGCCGGGCACCCCTCGTATTCATGTTCTAACCTAACCTAACCTAAATCTAGTTTTGACACCTTTAGACTTTAGATTCAAGATTTAATGTGAATATATGCATTAATAAAAACTCATTACTATTTTAATACTAGTTATGCTGCTGTTGATGCACTGATGAAAGCCAGATAGCTAGATCAGTGTTTAGTTAGTCGTAGTTGCCGGTGGGCTGAGGTCTAAAGGAATCCAAACTAGTTTTAAAAGGTTTGGATAGGTTAGGTTAGGTTAGAACATGAATAAGACGGGTGCCCGGCCGCAGGCCGGTCACTTAGGTTCAGTTCCGTTTAAAAAAAAAAAAAACAAAAAACAAAACGTACCAATACAAAGTACTCTTATTCATATTAGAAGATATTGTAAAATAACAATTAATTTAATTTTTTTTTTTTTTTTTTTTCACTTACACATTAGGCCCGTCGCGCCGCGCCACTACTATATGGGGCGAAGGTGCGAAGTCGACGGCGACGACAAAGTACCGAGTCTAAGGAGACTGATGGCGGCGCCACACAGTGGCGTTATGTCTCTATAAAAGTGGTGGTCTTTTATTATGTTATTTATTAATGGTATTATTTTAATATCATATCAATATTGTACCCCGCACAGGGGGGAGGTACGGGTAGGTAGTGACGAAAAATAATGATACGGGACTCTTACGAGGTCTCGCAATCGGAATGAGTACACTTTAAATATTTTAACGAGGTAAAATTTAAGGGCATTGAGGGTCTGGTGCCAGTGGTGGTTGATTAGATCCACACACTATACTTTTTATAATTATGTGGCGTTATGTCTCTATAAAAGTGGTGGTCTTTTATTATGTTATTTATTAATGGTATTTTTTTAATATCATATCAATATTGTACCCCGCACGGGGGGAGGTAGGGGGGTAGGTAGTGACGAAAAATAACGATACGGGACTCTTACGAGGTCTCGTAATCGGAATGAGTTTCTGCGACTACCATTGTTTGTCGCGGGTAACGGGGAATCAGGGTTCGATTCCGGTGAGGGAGCCTGAGAAACTGCTACCACATCCAAGGAAGGCAGCAGGCGCGCAAATTACCCACTCCCTGCACGGGGGGGGGGAGGTACGGGTAGGTAGTGACGAAAAATAACGATACGGGACTCTTACGAGGTCTCGTCATCGAATAATCAATACACGAACTGCCCACACACTTGTAAATATAGACGCGCAAGATCGTTACACGAACCGCTTACCATTATATAGTAAACTACTATGCAAACACACATAACATATACGCAATAAGGGAACTTTAAATTGGAGATTTTACCCTACCACACCCGTCTGTCTCATTCTGAAAACTATTCAAAATAATTGCTATTTTTCATTCTCATTCAAATATAAATAATAGTAAATAATATATAATTTTCGACTGAACTGAACCCAAGTGCCCGGCCTGTGGCCGGGCACCCCTCGTATTCATGTTCTAACCTAACCTAACCTAAATCTAGTTTTGACACCTTTAGACTTTAGATTCAAGATTTAATGTGAATATATGCATTAATAAAAACTCATTACTATTTTAATACTAGTTATGCTGCTGTTGATGCACTGATGAAAGCCAGATAGCTAGATCAGTGTTTAGTTAGTCGTAGTTGCCGGTGGGCTGAGGTCTAAAGGAATCCAAACTAGTTTTAAAAGGTTTGGATAGGTTAGGTTAGGTTAGAACATGAATAAGACGGGTGCCCGGCCGCAGGCCGGTCACTTAGGTTCAGTTCCGTTTAAAAAAAAAAAAAACAAAAAACAAAACGTACCAATACAAAGTACTCTTATTCATATTAGAAGATATTGTAAAATAACAATTAATTTAATTTTGTTTTTTTTTTTTTTTCACTTACACATTAGGCCCGTCGCGCCGCGCCACTACTATATGGGGCGAAGGTGCGAAGTCGACGGCGACGACAAAGTACCGAGTCTAAGGAGACTGATGGCGGCGCCACACAGTGGCGTTATGTCTCTATAAAAGTGGTGGTCTTTTATTATGTTATTTATTAATGGTATTATTTTAATATCATATCAATATTGTACCCCGCACAGGGGGGAGGTACGGGTAGGTAGTGACGAAAAATAATGATACGGGACTCTTACGAGGTCTCGCAATCGGAATGAGTACACTTTAAATATTTTAACGAGGTAAAATTTAAGGGCATTGAGGGTCTGGTGCCAGTGGTGGTTGATTAGATCCACACACTATACTTTTTATAATTATGTGGCGTTATGTCTCTATAAAAGTGGTGGTCTTTTATTATGTTATTTATTAATGGTATTTTTTTAATATCATATCAATATTGTACCCCGCACGGGGGGAGGTAGGGGGGTAGGTAGTGACGAAAAATAACGATACGGGACTCTTACGAGGTCTCGTAATCGGAATGAGTTTCTGCGACTACCATTGTTTGTCGCGGGTAACGGGGAATCAGGGTTCGATTCCGGTGAGGGAGCCTGAGAAACTGCTACCACATCCAAGGAAGGCAGCAGGCGCGCAAATTACCCACTCCCTGCACGGGGGGGGGGAGGTACGGGTAGGTAGTGACGAAAAATAACGATACGGGACTCTTACGAGGTCTCGTCATCGAATAATCAATACACGAACTGCCCACACACTTGTAAATATAGACGCGCAAGATCGTTACACGAACCGCTTACCATTATAGTAAACTACTATGCAAACACACATAACATATACGCAATAAGGGAACTTTAAATTGGAGATTTTACCCTACCACACCCGTCTGTCTCATTCTGAAAACTATTCAAAATAATTGCTATTTTTCATTCTCATTCAAATATAAATAATAGTAAATAATATATAATTTTCGACTGAACTGAACCCAAGTGCCCGGCCTGTGGCCGGGCACCCCTCGTATTCATGTTCTAACCTAACCTAACCTAAATCTAGTTTTGACACCTTTAGACTTTAGATTCAAGATTTAATGTGAATATATGCATTAATAAAAACTCATTACTATTTTAATACTAGTTATGCTGCTGTTGATGCACTGATGAAAGCCAGATAGCTAGATCAGTGTTTAGTTAGTCGTAGTTGCCGGTGGGCTGAGGTCTAAAGGAATCCAAACTAGTTTCAAAAGGTTTGGATAGGTTAGGTTAGGTTAGAACATGAATAAGACGGGTGCCCGGCCGCAGGCCGGTCACTTAGGTTCAGTTCCGTTTAAAAAAAAATAAACAAAAAACAAAACGTACCAATACAAAGTACTCTTATTCATATTAGAAGATATTGTAAAATAACAATTAATTTCATTTTTTTTTTTTTTTTTTCACTTACACATTAGGCCCGTCGCGCCGCGCCACTACTATATGGGGCGAAGGTGCGAAGTCGACGGCGACGACAAAGTACCGAGTCTAAGGAGACTGATGGCGGCGCCACACAGTGGCGTTATGTCTCTATAAAAGTGGTGGTCTTTTATTATGTTATTTATTAATGGTATTATTTTAATATCATATCAATATTGTACCCCGCACAGGGGGGAGGTACGGGTAGGTAGTGACGAAAAATAATGATACGGGACTCTTACGAGGTCTCGCAATCGGAATGAGTACACTTTAAATATTTTAACGAGGTAAAATTTAAGGGCATTGAGGGTCTGGTGCCAGTGGTGGTTGATTAGATCCACACACTATACTTTTTATAATTATGTGGCGTTATGTCTCTATAAAAGTGGTGGTCTTTTATTATGTTATTTATTAATGGTATTTTTTTAATATCATATCAATATTGTACCCGCACGGGGGGAGGTAGGGGGGTAGGTAGTGACGAAAAATAACGATACGGGACTCTTACGAGGTCTCGTAATCGGAATGAGTTTCTGCGACTACCATTGTTTGTCGCGGGTAACGGGGAATCAGGGTTCGATTCCGGTGAGGGAGCCTGAGAAACTGCTACCACATCCAAGGAAGGCAGCAGGCGCGCAAATTACCCACTCCCTGCACGGGGGGGGGGGGAGGTACGGGTAGGTAGTGACGAAAAATAACGATACGGGACTCTTACGAGGTCTCGTCATCGAATAATCAATACACGAACTGCCCACACACTTGTAAATATAGACGCGCAAGATCGTTACACGAACCGCTTACCATTATAGTAAACTACTATGCAAACACACATAACATATACGCAATAAGGGAACTTTAAATTGGAGATTTTACCCTACCACACCCGTCTGTCTCATTCTGAAAACTATTCAAAATAATTGCTATTTTTCATTCTCATTCAAATATAAATAATAGTAAATAATATATAATTTTTGACTGAACTGAACCCAAGTGCCCGGCCTGTGGCCGGGCACCCCTCGTATTCATGTTCTAACCTAACCTAACCTAAATCTAGTTTTGACACCTTTAGACTTTAGATTCAAGATTTAATGTGAATATATGCATTAATAAAAACTCATTACTATTTTAATACTAGTTATGCTGCTGTTGATGCACTGATGAAAGCCAGATAGCTAGATCAGTGTTTAGTTAGTCGTAGTTGCCGGTGGGCTGAGGTCTAAAGGAATCCAAACTAGTTTTAAAAGGTTTGGATAGGTTAGGTTAGGTTAGAACATGAATAAGACGGGTGCCCGGCCGCAGGCCGGTCACTTAGGTTCAGTTCCGTTTAAAAAAAAAAAAAACAAAAAACAAAACGTACCAATACAAAGTACTCTTATTCATAATATTAGAAGATATTGTAAAATAACAATTAATTTAATTTTTTTTTTTTTTTTTTTCACTTACACATTAGCCTCGTCGCGCCGCGACATTACTATATGGGGCGAAGGTGCGAAGTCGACGGCGACGACAAAGTACCGAGTCTAAGGAGACTGATGGCGGCGCCACACAGTGGCGTTATGTCTCTATAAAAGTGGTGGTCTTTTATTATGTTATTTATTAATGGTATTTTTTTAATATCATATCAATATTGTACCCCGCACAGGGGGAGGTACGGGTAGGTAGTGACGAAAAATAACGATACGGGACTCTTACGAGGTCTCGCAATCGGAATGAGTACACTTTAAATATTTTAACGAGGTAAAATTTAAGGGCATTGAGGGTCTGGTGCCAGTGGTGGTTGATTAGATCCACACACTATACTTTTTATAATTATGTGGCGTTATGTCTCTATAAAAGTGGTGGTCTTTCATTATGTTATTTATTAATGGTATTTTTTTAATATCATATCAATATTGTACCCCGCACGGGGGGAGGTAGGGGGGTAGGTAGTGACGAAAAATAACGATACGGGACTCTTACGAGGTCTCGTAATCGGAATGAGTTTCTGCGACTACCATTGTTTGTCGCGGGTAACGGGGAATCAGGGTTCGATTCCGGTGAGGGAGCCTGAGAAACTGCTACCACATCCAAGGAAGGCAGCAGGCGCGCAAATTACCCACTCCCTGCACGGGGGGGGGGAGGTACGGGTAGGTAGTGACGAAAAATAACGATACGGGACTCTTACGAGGTCTCGTCATCGAATAATCAATACACGAACTGCCCACACACTTGTAAATATAGACGCGCAAGATCGTTACACGAACCGCTTACCATTATAGTAAACTACTATGCAAACACACATAACATATACGCAATAAGGGAACTTTAAATTGGAGATTTTACCCTACCACACCCGTCTGTCTCATTCTGAAAACTATTCAAAATAATTGCTATTTTTCATTCTCATTCAAATATAAATAATAGTAAATAATATATAATTTTCGACTGAACTGAACCCAAGTGCCCGGCCTGTGGCCGGGCACCCCTCGTATTCATGTTCTAACCTAACCTAACCTAAATCTAGTTTTGACACCTTTAGACTTTAGATTCAAGATTTAATGTGAATATATGCATTAATAAAAACTCATTACTATTTTAATACTAGTTATGCTGCTGTTGATGCACTGATGAAAGCCAGATAGCTAGATCAGTGTTTAGTTCGTCGTAGTTGCCGGTGGGCTGAGGTCTAAAGGAATCCAAACTAGTTTTAAAAGGTTTGGATAGGTTAGGTTAGGTTAGAACATGAATAAGACGGGTGCCCGGCCGCAGGCCGGTCACTTAGGTTCAGTTCCGTTTAAAAAAAAAAAAAACAAAAAACAAAACGTACCAATACAAAGTACTCTTATTCATATTAGAAGATATTGTAAAATAACAATTAATTTATTTTTTTTTTTTTTTTTTTTTTTTCACTTACACATTAGGCCCGTCGCGCCGCGCCACTACTATATGGGGCGAAGGTGCGAAGTCGACGGCGACGACAAAGTACCGAGTCTAAGGAGACTGATGGCGGCGCCACACAGTGGCGTTATGTCTCTATAAAAGTGGTGGTCTTTTATTATGTTATTTATTAATGGTATTATTTTAATATCATATCAATATTGTACCCCGCACAGGGGGGAGGTACGGGTAGGTAGTGACGAAAAATAATGATACGGGACTCTTACGAGGTCTCGCAATCGGAATGAGTACACTTTAAATATTTTAACGAGGTAAAATTTAAGGGCATTGAGGGTCTGGTGCCAGTGGTGGTTGATTAGATCCACACACTATACTTTTTATAATTATGTGGCGTTATGTCTCTATAAAAGTGGTGGTCTTTTATTATGTTATTTATTAATGGTATTTTTTTAATATCATATCAATATTGTACCCCGCACGGGGGGAGGTAGGGGGGTAGGTAGTGACGAAAAATAACGATACGGGACTCTTACGAGGTCTCGTAATCGGAATGAGTTTCTGCGACTACCATTGTTTGTCGCGGGTAACGGGGAATCAGGGTTCGATTCCGGTGAGGGAGCCTGAGAAACTGCTACCACATCCAAGTAAGGCAGCAGGCGCGCAAATTACCCACTCCCTGCACGGGGGGGGGGAGGTACGGGTAGGTAGTGACGAAAAATAACGATACGGGACTCTTACGAGGTCTCGTCATCGAATAATCAATACACGAACTGCCCACACACTTGTAAATATAGACGCGCAAGATCGTTACACGAACCGCTTACCATTATAGTAAACTACTATGCAAACACACATAACATATACGCAATAAGGGAACTTTAAATTGGAGATTTTACCCTACCACACCCGTCTGTCTCATTCTGAAAACTATTCAAAATAATTGCTATTTTTTATTCTCATTCAAATATAAATAATAGTAAATAATATATAATTTTCGACTGAACTGAACCCAAGTGCCCGGCCTGTGGCCGGGCACCCCTCGTATTCATGTTCTAACCTAACCTAACCTAAATCTAGTTTTGACACCTTTAGACTTTAGATTCAAGATTTAATGTGAATATATGCATTAATAAAAACTCATTACTATTTTAATACTAGTTATGCTGCTGTTGATGCACTGATGAAAGCCAGATAGCTAGATCAGTGTTTAGTTCGTCGTAGTTGCCGGTGGGCTGAGGTCTAAAGGAATCCAAACTAGTTTTAAAAGGTTTGGATAGGTTAGGTTAGGTTAGAACATGAATAAGACGGGTGCCCGGCCGCAGGCCGGTCACTTAGGTTCAGTTCCGTTTAAAAAAAAAAAAACAAAAAACAAAACGTACCAATACAAAGTACTCTTATTCATATTAGAAGATATTGTAAAATAACAATTAATTTAATTTTTTTTATTTTTTTTTTTTTTCACTTACACATTAGGCCCGTCGCGCCGCGCCACTACTATATGGGGCGAAGGTGCGAAGTCGACGGCGACGACAAAGTACCGAGTCTAAGGAGACTGATGGCGGCGCCACACAGTGGCGTTATGTCTCTATAAAAGTGGTGGTCTTTTATTATGTTATTTATTAATGGTATTATTTTAATATCATATCAATATTGTACCCCGCACAGGGCGGAGGTACGGGTAGGTAGTGACGAAAAATAATGATACGGGACTCTTACGAGGTCTCGCAATCGGAATGAGTACACTTTAAATATTTTAACGAGGTAAAATTTAAGGGCATTGAGGGTCTGGTGCCAGTGGTGGTTGATTAGATCCACACACTATACTTTTTATAATTATGTGGCGTTATGTCTCTATAAAAGTGGTGGTCTTTTATTATGTTATTTATTAATGGTATTTTTTTAATATCATATCAATATTGTACCCGCACGGGGGGAGGTAGGGGGGTAGGTAGTGACGAAAAATAACGATACGGGACTCTTACGAGGTCTCGTAATCGGAATGAGTTTCTGCGACTACCATTGTTTGTCGCGGGTAACGGGGAATCAGGGTTCGATTCCGGTGAGGGAGCCTGAGAAACTGCTACCACATCCAAGGAAGGCAGCAGGCGCGCAAATTACCCACTCCCTGCACGGGGGGGGGGAGGTACGGGTAGGTAGTGACGAAAAATAACGATACGGGACTCTTACGAGGTCTCGTCATCGAATAATCAATACACGAACTGCCCACACACTTGTAAATATAGACGCGCAAGATCGTTACACGAACCGCTTACCATTATAGTAAACTACTATGCAAACACACATAACATATACGCAATAAGGGAACTTTAAATTGGAGATTTTACCCTACCACACCCGTCTGTCTCATTCTGAAAACTATTCAAAATAATTGCTATTTTTCATTCTCATTCAAATATAAATAATAGTAAATAATATATAATTTTTGACTGAACTGAACCCAAGTGCCCGGCCTGTGGCCGGGCACCCCTCGTATTCATGTTCTAACCTAACCTAACCTAAATCTAGTTTTGACACCTTTAGACTTTAGATTCAAGATTTAATGTGAATATATGCATTAATAAAAACTCATTCAAAATTCAAAATTCAAAATTCAAAATTCATTTATTTCAAGTAGGCCTAATACAAGCACTTTTGAAACGTCAAGTCTGTCCGTGTGTAGTGACTCTACCACCGGTTCGGAAGGCAGATTCTACCGAGAAGAAGCCGGCAAGAAACTCAGCAGTTGCTCTTTTCCAACATCAAAAATTTACATTTTATATTTTAACATTCATTTTTCTATCTTGTGAGAGATGAAAGCGGAGCCGGGTGCTTCCAAGCAACCTTGTCATTAAGAAACTCATCAATTGTATAATAACCTCGCTGTAATAAATGTGTTTTAACACATTCTTTAAACTTATGGATTGGTAGGTCCAAAATTACCTTAGGAATCATATTATAAAAGCGTATACTCAATCCCACAAATGACTTCTGCACCTTTCGCAGACGATATGCAGATGTCACTAATTTATGACCATTTCTTGTAAGTCGACTGTTTATATCCACTTTTTGTTTATAAAGACTAATATGTTGTCTTACAAATACTATATTGTTATAAATGTATTGTGAGGCTACCGTAAGTATACCAATTTCTTTAAATTTTTCACGGAGCGATTCACGTGATTTAAGTTTATATATTGACCGTACAGCTCTTTTCTGCAATATGAATATAGTTTCAATATCAGCAGCTTTGCCCCATAATAAGATCCCGTAAGACATCACACTATGAAAGTACGCGAAGTAAACAAGTCTTGCTGTTTCTACGTCAGTAATCTGTCTAATTTTCCTGACGGCGTAGGCAGCCGAGCTTAGTTTACCTGCTAGTGTATCTATATGGGTACCCCACTGAAGCTTACAATCCAAGGTCATGCCCAGAAAAACTGTGGAATCTTCCATTTTTAGTGATTCTCCATTTATTATTATATTTTTATTAACTTTCTTTACATTTGGTAAAATAAATTCCACACACTTAGTTTTTTTTGCATTTAAAAGTAAATTATTGACAGTAAACCAGTGCGACACATGCGACATAGCACGGCTTACATCGTCAGAGTTGTCTCTACCTCTATCAGTTTTAAAAATTAGAGATGTATCATCAGCAAACAGTACAATGTCACAGGTTTCACTGACATGGTGTGGTAGATCATTTATATACACCAAAAATAGAAAGGGACCCAAGATTGAACCCTGTGGGACACCCATTGACGTAGCCGACCCCTGCGACTTAATGTCTTTTATGCAAACCCTTTGGGTTCTGTCACTGAGATAAGAGGCAACCAAATTTAGTGCAACGTTTTTGATACCATAATGGGCTAGTTTAAGAAGCAAGGTTTTATGATCGACACAATCGAATGCTTTGGATAGATCACAAAAAACACCAATGGCATTCTGCGAACGTTCCCAGGCATCGTACACATGTTTTAAAAGTTTAGCGCCTGCATCCGTGGTGCTACGACCTTTAGTAAAACCGTACTGCTCCGGATGTAGTAAGTTATTTACATTGAAGTGATTCAAAAGTTGATTTAATATAATTTTTTCAAAGACCTTACTAAGAGCTGGTAAGATTGAAATGGGTCTGTAATTGTTAATGTCGTTTTTATTGCCAGATTTAAACTACTACTGGTGGTCTTTTATTATGTTATTTACTATTCTAATACTAGTTATGCTGCTGTTGATGCACTGATGAAAGCCAGATAGCTAGATCAGTGTTTAGTTAGTCGTAGTTGCCGGTGGGCTGAGGTCTAAAGGAATCCAAACTAGTTTTAAAAGGTTTGGATAGGTTAGGTTAGGTTAGAACATGAATAAGACGGGTGCCCGGCCGCAGGCCGGTCACTTAGGTTCAGTTCCGTTTAAAAAAAAAAAAACAAAAAACAAAACGTACCAATACAAAGTACTCTTATTCATATTAGAAGATATTGTAAAATAACAATTAATTTAATTTTTTTTTTTTTTTTTTTTCACTTACACATTAGGCCCGTCGCGCCGCGCCACTACTATATGGGGCGAAGGTGCGAAGTCGACGGCGACGACAAAGTACCGAGTCTAAGGAGACTGATGGCGGCGCCACACAGTGGCGTTATGTCTCTATAAAAGTGGTGGTCTTTTATTATGTTATTTATTAATGGTATTTTTTTAATATCATATCAATATTGTACCCCGCACGGGGGGAGGTAGGGGGGTAGGTAGTGACGAAAAATAACGATACGGGACTCTTACGAGGTCTCGTAATCGGAATGAGTTTCTGCGACTACCATTGTTTGTCGCGGGTAACGGGGAATCAGGGTTCGATTCCGGTGAGGGAGCCTGAGAAACTGCTACCACATCCAAGGAAGGCAGCAGGCGCGCAAATTACCCACTCCCTGCACGGGGGGGGGGAGGTACGGGTAGGTAGTGACGAAAAATAACGATACGGGACTCTTACGAGGTCTCGTCATCGAATAATCAATACACGAACTGCCCACACACTTGTAAATATAGACGCGCAAGATCGTTACACGAACCGCTTACCATTATAGTAAACTACTATGCAAACACACATAACATATACGCAATAAGGGAACTTTAAATTGGAGATTTTACCCTACCACACCCGTCTGTCTCATTCTGAAAACTATTCAAAATAATTGCTATTTTTCATTCTCATTCAAATATAAATAATAGTAAATAATATATAATTTTCGACTGAACTGAACCCAAGTGCCCGGCCTGTGGCCGGGCACCCCTCGTATTCATGTTCTAACCTAACCTAACCTAAATCTAGTTTTGACACCTTTAGACTTTAGATTCAAGATTTAATGTGAATATATGCATTAATAAAAACTCATTACTATTTTAATACTAGTTATGCTGCTGTTGATGCACTGATGAAAGCCAGATAGCTAGATCAGTGTTTAGTTCGTCGTAGTTGCCGGTGGGCTGAGGTCTAAAGGAATCCAAACTAGTTTTAAAAGGTTTGGATAGGTTAGGTTAGGTTAGAACATGAATAAGACGGGTGCCCGGCCGCAGGCCGGTCACTTAGGTTCAGTTCCGTTTAAAAAAAAAAAAACAAAAAACAAAACGTACCAATACAAAGTACTCTTATTCATATTAGAAGATATTGTAAAATAACAATTAATTTAATTTTTTTTTTTTTTTTTTTTTTTCACTTACACATTAGGCCCGTCGCGCCGCGCCACTACTATATGGGGCGAAGGTGCGAAGTCGACGGCGACGACAAAGTACCGAGTCTAAGGAGACTGATGGCGGCGCCACACAGTGGCGTTATGTCTCTATAAAAGTGGTGGTCTTTTATTATGTTATTTATTAATGGTATTATTTTAATATCATATCAATATTGTACCCCGCACAGGGGGGAGGTACGGGTAGGTAGTGACGAAAAATAATGATACGGGACTCTTACGAGGTCTCGCAATCGGAATGAGTACACTTTAAATATTTTAACGAGGTAAAATTTAAGGGCATTGAGGGTCTGGTGCCAGTGGTGGTTGATTAGATCCACACACTATACTTTTTATAATTATGTGGCGTTATGTCTCTATAAAAGTGGTGGTCTTTCATTATGTTATTTATTAATGGTATTTTTTTAATATCATATCAATATTGTACCCCGCACGGGGGGAGGTAGGGGGGTAGGTAGTGACGAAAAATAACGATACGGGACTCTTACGAGGTCTCGTAATCGGAATGAGTTTCTGCGACTACCATTGTTTGTCGCGGGTAACGGGGAATCAGGGTTCGATTCCGGTGAGGGAGCCTGAGAAACTGCTACCACATCCAAGGAAGGCAGCAGGCGCGCAAATTACCCACTCCCTGCACGGGGGGGGGGAGGTACGGGTAGGTAGTGACGAAAAATAACGATACGGGACTCTTACGAGGTCTCGTCATCGAATAATCAATACACGAACTGCCCACACACTTGTAAATATAGACGCGCAAGATCGTTACACGAACCGCTTACCATTATAGTAAACTACTATGCAAACACACATAACATATACGCAATAAGGGAACTTTAAATTGGAGATTTTACCCTACCACACCCGTCTGTCTCATTCTGAAAACTATTCAAAATAATTGCTATTTTTCATTCTCATTCAAATATAAATAATAGTAAATAATATATAATTTTCGACTGAACTGAACCCAAGTGCCCGGCCTGTGGCCGGGCACCCCTCGTATTCATGTTCTAACCTAACCTAACCTAAATCTAGTTTTGACACCTTTAGACTTTAGATTCAAGATTTAATGTGAATATATGCATTAATAAAAACTCATTACTATTTTAATACTAGTTATGCTGCTGTTGATGCACTGATGAAAGCCAGATAGCTAGATCAGTGTTTAGTTAGTCGTAGTTGCCGGTGGGCTGAGGTCTAAAGGAATCCAAACTAGTTTTAAAAGGTTTGGATAGGTTAGGTTAGGTTAGAACATGAATAAGACGGGTGCCCGGCCGCAGGCCGGTCACTTAGGTTCAGTTCCGTTTAAAAAAAAAAAAAACAAAAAACAAAACGTACCAATACAAAGTACTCTTATTCATATTAGAAGATATTGTAAAATAACAATTAATTTAATTTTGTTTTTTTTTTTTTTTCACTTACACATTAGGCCCGTCGCGCCGCGCCACTACTATATGGGGCGAAGGTGCGAAGTCGACGGCGACGACAAAGTACCGAGTCTAAGGAGACTGATGGCGGCGCCACACAGTGGCGTTATGTCTCTATAAAAGTGGTGGTCTTTTATTATGTTATTTATTAATGGTATTATTTTAATATCATATCAATATTGTACCCCGCACAGGGGGGAGGTACGGGTAGGTAGTGACGAAAAATAATGATACGGGACTCTTACGAGGTCTCGCAATCGGAATGAGTACACTTTAAATATTTTAACGAGGTAAAATTTAAGGGCATTGAGGGTCTGGTGCCAGTGGTGGTTGATTAGATCCACACACTATACTTTTTATAATTATGTGGCGTTATGTCTCTATAAAAGTGGTGGTCTTTTATTATGTTATTTATTAATGGTATTTTTTTAATATCATATCAATATTGTACCCCGCACGGGGGGAGGTAGGGGGGTAGGTAGTGACGAAAAATAACGATACGGGACTCTTACGAGGTCTCGTAATCGGAATGAGTTTCTGCGACTACCATTGTTTGTCGCGGGTAACGGGGAATCAGGGTTCGATTCCGGTGAGGGAGCCTGAGAAACTGCTACCACATCCAAGGAAGGCAGCAGGCGCGCAAATTACCCACTCCCTGCACGGGGGGGGGGAGGTACGGGTAGGTAGTGACGAAAAATAACGATACGGGACTCTTACGAGGTCTCGTCATCGAATAATCAATACACGAACTGCCCACACACTTGTAAATATAGACGCGCAAGATCGTTACACGAACCGCTTACCATTATAGTAAACTACTATGCAAACACACATAACATATACGCAATAAGGGAACTTTAAATTGGAGATTTTACCCTACCACACCCGTCTGTCTCATTCTGAAAACTATTCAAAATAATTGATATTTTTCATTCTCATTCAAATATAAATAATAGTAAATAATATATAATTTTCGACTGAACTGAACCCAAGTGCCCGGCCTGTGGCCGGGCACCCCTCGTATTCATGTTCTAACCTAACCTAACCTAAATCTAGTTTTGACACCTTTAGACTTTAGATTCAAGATTTAATGTGAATATATGCATTAATAAAAACTCATTACTATTTTAATACTAGTTATGCTGCTGTTGATGCACTGATGAAAGCCAGATAGCTAGATCAGTGTTTAGTTAGTCGTAGTTGCCGGTGGGCTGAGGTCTAAAGGAATCCAAACTAGTTTTAAAAGGTTTGGATAGGTTAGGTTAGGTTAGAACATGAATAAGACGGGTGCCCGGCCGCAGGCCGGTCACTTAGGTTCAGTTCCGTTTAAAAAAAAAAAAAACAAAAAACAAAACGTACCAATACAAAGTACTCTTATTCATATTAGAAGATATTGTAAAATAACAATTAATTTAATTTTTTTTTTTTTTTTTTTTCACTTACACATTAGGCCCGTCGCGCCGCGCCACTACTATATGGGGCGAAGGTGCGAAGTCGACGGCGACGACAAAGTACCGAGTCTAAGGAGACTGATGGCGGCGCCACACAGTGGCGTTATGTCTCTATAAAAGTGGTGGTCTTTTATTATGTTATTTATTAATGGTATTATTTTAATATCATATCAATATTGTACCCCGCACAGGGGGGAGGTACGGGTAGGTAGTGACGAAAAATAATGATACGGGACTCTTACGAGGTCTCGCAATCGGAATGAGTACACTTTAAATATTTTAACGAGGTAAAATTTAAGGGCATTGAGGGTCTGGTGCCAGTGGTGGTTGATTAGATCCACACACTATACTTTTTATAATTATGTGGCGTTATGTCTCTATAAAAGTGGTGGTCTTTTATTATGTTATTTATTAATGGTATTTTTTTAATATCATATCAATATTGTACCCCGCACGGGGGGAGGTAGGGGGGTAGGTAGTGACGAAAAATAACGATACGGGACTCTTACGAGGTCTCGTAATCGGAATGAGTTTCTGCGACTACCATTGTTTGTCGCGGGTAACGGGGAATCAGGGTTCGATTCCGGTGAGGGAGCCTGAGAAACTGCTACCACATCCAAGGAAGGCAGCAGGCGCGCAAATTACCCACTCCCTGCACGGGGGGGGGGAGGTACGGGTAGGTAGTGACGAAAAATAACGATACGGGACTCTTACGAGGTCTCGTCATCGAATAATCAATACACGAACTGCCCACACACTTGTAAATATAGACGCGCAAGATCGTTACACGAACCGCTTACCATTATAGTAAACTACTATGCAAACACACATAACATATACGCAATAAGGGAACTTTAAATTGGAGATTTTACCCTACCACACCCGTCTGTCTCATTCTGAAAACTATTCAAAATAATTGCTATTTTTCATTCTCATTCAAATATAAATAATAGTAAATAATATATAATTTTCGACTGAACTGAACCCAAGTGCCCGGCCTGTGGCCGGGCACCCCTCGTATTCATGTTCTAACCTAACCTAACCTAAATCTAGTTTTGACACCTTTAGACTTTAGATTCAAGATTTAATGTGAATATATGCATTAATAAAAACTCATTACTATTTTAATACTAGTTATGCTGCTGTTGATGCACTGATGAAAGCCAGATAGCTAGATCAGTGTTTAGTTAGTCGTAGTTGCCGGTGGGCTGAGGTCTAAAGGAATCCAAACTAGTTTTAAAAGGTTTGGATAGGTTAGGTTAGGTTAGAACATGAATAAGACGGGTGCCCGGCCGCAGGCCGGTCACTTAGGTTCAGTTCCGTTTAAAAAAAAAAAAAACAAAAAACAAAACGTACCAATACAAAGTACTCTTATTCATATTAGAAGATATTGTAAAATAACAATTAATTTAATTTTTTTTTTTTTTTTTTTTCACTTACACATTAGGCCCGTCGCGCCGCGCCACTACTATATGGGGCGAAGGTGCGAAGTCGACGGCGACGACAAAGTACCGAGTCTAAGGAGACTGATGGCGGCGCCACACAGTGGCGTTATGTCTCTATAAAAGTGGTGGTCTTTTATTATGTTATTTATTAATGGTATTATTTTAATATCATATCAATATTGTACCCCGCACAGGGGGGAGGTACGGGTAGGTAGTGACGAAAAATAATGATACGGGACTCTTACGAGGTCTCGCAATCGGAATGAGTACACTTTAAATATTTTAACGAGGTAAAATTTAAGGGCATTGAGGGTCTGGTGCCAGTGGTGGTTGATTAGATCCACACACTATACTTTTTATAATTATGTGGCGTTATGTCTCTATAAAAGTGGTGGTCTTTTATTATGTTATTTATTAATGGTATTTTTTTAATATCATATCAATATTGTACCCCGCACGGGGGGAGGTAGGGGGGTAGGTAGTGACGAAAAATAACGATACGGGACTCTTACGAGGTCTCGTAATCGGAATGAGTTTCTGCGACTACCATTGTTTGTCGCGGGTAACGGGGAATCAGGGTTCGATTCCGGTGAGGGAGCCTGAGAAACTGCTACCACATCCAAGGAAGGCAGCAGGCGCGCAAATTACCCACTCCCTGCACGGGGGGGGGGAGGTACGGGTAGGTAGTGACGAAAAATAACGATACGGGACTCTTACGAGGTCTCGTCATCGAATAATCAATACACGAACTGCCCACACACTTGTAAATATAGACGCGCAAGATCGTTACACGAACCGCTTACCATTATAGTAAACTACTATGCAAACACACATAACATATACGCAATAAGGGAACTTTAAATTGGAGATTTTACCCTACCACACCCGTCTGTCTCATTCTGAAAACTATTCAAAATAATTGATATTTTTCATTCTCATTCAAATATAAATAATAGTAAATAATATATAATTTTCGACTGAACTGAACCCAAGTGCCCGGCCTGTGGCCGGGCACCCCTCGTATTCATGTTCTAACCTAACCTAACCTAAATCTAGTTTTGACACCTTTAGACTTTAGATTCAAGATTTAATGTGAATATATGCATTAATAAAAACTCATTACTATTTTAATACTAGTTATGCTGCTGTTGATGCACTGATGAAAGCCAGATAGCTAGATCAGTGTTTAGTTAGTCGTAGTTGCCGGTGGGCTGAGGTCTAAAGGAATCCAAACTAGTTTTAAAAGGTTTGGATAGGTTAGGTTAGGTTAGAACATGAATAAGACGGGTGCCCGGCCGCAGGCCGGTCACTTAGGTTCAGTTCCGTTTAAAAAAAAAAAAAACAAAAAACAAAACGTACCAATACAAAGTACTCTTATTCATATTAGAAGATATTGTAAAATAACAATTAATTTAATTTTTTTTTTTTTTTTTTTTCACTTACACATTAGGCCCGTCGCGCCGCGCCACTACTATATGGGGCGAAGGTGCGAAGTCGACGGCGACGACAAAGTACCGAGTCTAAGGAGACTGATGGCGGCGCCACACAGTGGCGTTATGTCTCTATAAAAGTGGTGGTCTTTTATTATGTTATTTATTAATGGTATTATTTTAATATCATATCAATATTGTACCCCGCACAGGGGGGAGGTACGGGTAGGTAGTGACGAAAAATAATGATACGGGACTCTTACGAGGTCTCGCAATCGGAATGAGTACACTTTAAATATTTTAACGAGGTAAAATTTAAGGGCATTGAGGGTCTGGTGCCAGTGGTGGTTGATTAGATCCACACACTATACTTTTTATAATTATGTGGCGTTATGTCTCTATAAAAGTGGTGGTCTTTTATTATGTTATTTATTAATGGTATTTTTTTAATATCATATCAATATTGTACCCCGCACGGGGGGAGGTAGGGGGGTAGGTAGTGACGAAAAATAACGATACGGGACTCTTACGAGGTCTCGTAATCGGAATGAGTTTCTGCGACTACCATTGTTTGTCGCGGGTAACGGGGAATCAGGGTTCGATTCCGGTGAGGGAGCCTGAGAAACTGCTACCACATCCAAGGAAGGCAGCAGGCGCGCAAATTACCCACTCCCTGCACGGGGGGGGGGAGGTACGGGTAGGTAGTGACGAAAAATAACGATACGGGACTCTTACGAGGTCTCGTCATCGAATAATCAATACACGAACTGCCCACACACTTGTAAATATAGACGCGCAAGATCGTTACACGAACCGCTTACCATTATAGTAAACTACTATGCAAACACACATAACATATACGCAATAAGGGAACTTTAAATTGGAGATTTTACCCTACCACACCCGTCTGTCTCATTCTGAAAACTATTCAAAATAATTGCTATTTTTCATTCTCATTCAAATATAAATAATAGTAAATAATATATAATTTTTGACTGAACTGAACCCAAGTGCCCGGCCTGTGGCCGGGCACCCCTCGTATTCATGTTCTAACCTAACCTAACCTAAATCTAGTTTTGACACCTTTAGACTTTAGATTCAAGATTTAATGTGAATATATGCATTAATAAAAACTCATTACTATTTTAATACTAGTTATGCTGCTGTTGATGCACTGATGAAAGCCAGATAGCTAGATCAGTGTTTAGTTAGTCGTAGTTGCCGGTGGGCTGAGGTCTAAAGGAATCCAAACTAGTTTTAAAAGGTTTGGATAGGTTAGGTTAGGTTAGAACATGAATAAGACGGGTGCCCGGCCGCAGGCCGGTCACTTAGGTTCAGTTCCGTTTAAAAAAAAAAAAAACAAAAAACAAAACGTACCAATACAAAGTACTCTTATTCATATTAGAAGATATTGTAAAATAACAATTAATTTAATTTTTTTTTTTTTTTTTTTCACTTACACATTAGGCCCGTCGCGCCGCGCCACTACTATATGGGGCGAAGGTGCGAAGTCGACGGCGACGACAAAGTACCGAGTCTAAGGAGACTGATGGCGGCGCCACACAGTGGCGTTATGTCTCTATAAAAGTGGTGGTCTTTTATTATGTTATTTATTAATGGTATTATTTTAATATCATATCAATATTGTACCCCGCACAGGGGGGAGGTACGGGTAGGTAGTGACGAAAAATAATGATACGGGACTCTTACGAGGTCTCGCAATCGGAATGAGTACACTTTAAATATTTTAACGAGGTAAAATTTAAGGGCATTGAGGGTCTGGTGCCAGTGGTGGTTGATTAGATCCACACACTATACTTTTTATAATTATGTGGCGTTATGTCTCTATAAAAGTGGTGGTCTTTTATTATGTTATTTATTAATGGTATTTTTTTAATATCATATCAATATTGTACCCCGCACGGGGGGAGGTAGGGGGGTAGGTAGTGACGAAAAATAACGATACGGGACTCTTACGAGGTCTCGTAATCGGAATGAGTTTCTGCGACTACCATTGTTTGTCGCGGGTAACGGGGAATCAGGGTTCGATTCCGGTGAGGGAGCCTGAGAAACTGCTACCACATCCAAGGAAGGCAGCAGGCGCGCAAATTACCCACTCCCTGCACGGGGGGGGGGGAGGTACGGGTAGGTAGTGACGAAAAATAACGATACGGGACTCTTACGAGGGCTCGTCATCGAATAATCAATACACGAACTGCCCACACACTTGTAAATATAGACGCGCAAGATCGTTACACGAACCGCTTACCATTATAGTAAACTACTATGCAAACACACATAACATATACGCAATAAGGGAACTTTAAATTGGAGATTTTACCCTACCACACCCGTCTGTCTCATTCTGAAAACTATTCAAAATAATTGCTATTTTTCATTCTCATTCAAATATAAATAATAGTAAATAATATATAATTTTCGACTGAACTGAACCCAAGTGCCCGGCCTGTGGCCGGGCACCCCTCGTATTCATGTTCTAACCTAACCTAACCTAAATCTAGTTTTGACACCTTTAGACTTTAGATTCAAGATTTAATGTGAATATATGCATTAATAAAAACTCATTACTATTTTAATACTAGTTATGCTGCTGTTGATGCACTGATGAAAGCCAGATAGCTAGATCAGTGTTTAGTTCGTCGTAGTTGCCGGTGGGCTGAGGTCTAAAGGAATCCAAACTAGTTTTAAAAGGTTTGGATAGGTTAGGTTAGGTTAGAACATGAATAAGACGGGTGCCCGGCCGCAGGCCGGTCACTTAGGTTCAGTTCCGTTTAAAAAAAAAAAAAACAAAAAACAAAACGTACCAATACAAAGTACTCTTATTCATATTAGAAGATATTGTAAAATAACAATTAATTTAATTTTTTTTTTTTTTTTTTTCACTTACACATTAGGCCCGTCGCGCCGCGCCACTACTATATGGGGCGAAGGTGCGAAGTCGACGGCGACGACAAAGTACCGAGTCTAAGGAGACTGATGGCGGCGCCACACAGTGGCGTTATGTCTCTATAAAAGTGGTGGTCTTTTATTATGTTATTTATTAATGGTATTATTTTAATATCATATCAATATTGTACCCCGCACAGGGGGGAGGTACGGGTAGGTAGTGACGAAAAATAACGATACGGGACTCTTACGAGGTCTCGCAATCGGAATGAGTACACTTTAAATATTTTAACGAGGTAAAATTTAAGGGCATTGAGGGTCTGGTGCCAGTGGTGGTTGATTAGATCCACACACTATACTTTTTATAATTATGTGGCGTTATGTCTCTATAAAAGTGGTGGTCTTTCATTATGTTATTTATTAATGGTATTTTTTTAATATCATATCAATATTGTACCCCGCACGGGGGGAGGTAGGGGGGTAGGTAGTGACGAAAAATAACGATACGGGACTCTTACGAGGTCTCGTAATCGGAATGAGTTTCTGCGACTACCATTGTTTGTCGCGGGTAACGGGGAATCAGGGTTCGATTCCGGTGAGGGAGCCTGAGAAACTGCTACCACATCCAAGGAAGGCAGCAGGCGCGCAAATTACCCACTCCCTGCACGGGGGGGGGGAGGTACGGGTAGGTAGTGACGAAAAATAACGATACGGGACTCTTACGAGGTCTCGTCATCGAATAATCAATACACGAACTGCCCACACACTTGTAAATATAGACGCGCAAGATCGTTACACGAACCGCTTACCATTATAGTAAACTACTGTGCAAACACACATAACATATACGCAATAAGGGAACTTTAAATTGGAGATTTTACCCTACCACACCCGTCTGTCTCATTCTGAAAACTATTCAAAATAATTGCTATTTTTCATTCTCATTCAAATATAAATAATAGTAAATAATATATAATTTTCGACTGAACTGAACCCAAGTGCCCGGCCTGTGGCCGGGCACCCCTCGTATTCATGTTCTAACCTAACCTAACCTAAATCTAGTTTTGACACCTTTAGACTTTAGATTCAAGATTTAATGTGAATATATGCATTAATAAAAACTCATTACTATTTTAATACTAGTTATGCTGCTGTTGATGCACTGATGAAAGCCAGATAGCTAGATCAGTGTTTAGTTAGTCGTAGTTGCCGGTGGGCTGAGGTCTAAAGGAATCCAAACTAGTTTTAAAAGGTTTGGATAGGTTAGGTTAGGTTAGAACATGAATAAGACGGGTGCCCGGCCGCAGGCCGGTCACTTAGGTTCAGTTCCGTTTAAAAAAAAAAAAAACAAAAAACAAAACGTACCAATACAAAGTACTCTTATTCATATTAGAAGATATTGTAAAATAACAATTAATTTAATTTTTTTTTTTTTTTTTTTTCACTTACACATTAGGCCCGTCGCGCCGCGCCACTACTATATGGGGCGAAGGTGCGAAGTCGACGGCGACGACAAAGTACCGAGTCTAAGGAGACTGATGGCGGCGCCACACAGTGGCGTTATGTCTCTATAAAAGTGGTGGTCTTTTATTATGTTATTTATTAATGGTATTTTTTTAATATCATATCAATATTGTACCCCGCACGGGGGGAGGTAGGGGGGTAGGTAGTGACGAAAAATAACGATACGGGACTCTTACGAGGTCTCGTAATCGGAATGAGTTTCTGCGACTACCATTGTTTGTCGCGGGTAACGGGGAATCAGGGTTCGATTCCGGTGAGGGAGCCTGAGAAACTGCTACCACATCCAAGGAAGGCAGCAGGCGCGAAAATTACCCACTCCCTGCACGGGGGGGGGGAGGTACGGGTAGGTAGTGACGAAAAATAACGATACGGGACTCTTACGAGGTCTCGTCATCGAATAATCAATACACGAACTGCCCACACACTTGTAAATATAGACGCGCAAGAT
The DNA here is from genome assembly GCF_905163445.1 of Pararge aegeria. Lineage (NCBI taxonomy): Eukaryota > Metazoa > Arthropoda > Insecta > Lepidoptera > Nymphalidae > Pararge > Pararge aegeria. Next base: position 17,855,778 of record NC_053195.1, read on the forward strand.
CGTTACACGAACCGCTTACCATTATAGTAAACTACTATGCAAACACACATAACATATACGCAATAAGGGAACTTTAAATTGGAGATTTTACCCTACCACACCCGTCTGTCTCATTCTGAAAACTATTCAAAATAATTGCTATTTTTCATTCTCATTCAAATATAAATAATAGTAAATAATATATAATTTTCGACTGAACTGAACCCAAGTGCCCGGCCTGTGGCCGGGCACCCCTCGTATTCATGTTCTAACCTAACCTAACCTAAATCTAGTTTTGACACCTTTAGACTTTAGATTCAAGATTTAATGTGAATATATGCATTAATAAAAACTCATTACTATTTTAATACTAGTTATGCTGCTGTTGATGCACTGATGAAAGCCAGATAGCTAGATCAGTGTTTAGTTAGTCGTAGTTGCCGGTGGGCTGAGGTCTAAAGGAATCCAAACTAGTTTTAAAAGGTTTGGATAGGTTAGGTTAGGTTAGAACATGAATAAGACGGGTGCCCGGCCGCAGGCCGGTCACTTAGGTTCAGTTCCGTTTAAAAAAAAAAAAAAACAAAAAACAAAACGTACCAATACAAAGTACTCTTATTCATATTAGAAGATATTGTAAAATAACAATTAATTTAATTTTTTTTTTTTTTTTTTTCACTTACACATTAGGCCCGTCGCGCCGCGCCACTACTATATGGGGCGAAGGTGCGAAGTCGACGGCGACGACAAAGTACCGAGTCTAAGGAGACTGATGGCGGCGCCACACAGTGGCGTTATGTCTCTATAAAAGTGGTGGTCTTTTATTATGTTATTTATTAATGGTATTATTTTAATATCATATAAATATTGTACCCCGCACAGGGGGGAGGTACGGGTAGGTAGTGACGAAAAATAACGATACGGGACTCTTACGAGGTCTCGCAATCGGAATGAGTACACTTTAAATATTTTAACGAGGTAAAATTTAAGGGCATTGAGGGTCTGGTGCCAGTGGTGGTTGATTAGATCCACACACTATACTTTTTATAATTATGTGGCGTTATGTCTCTATAAAAGTGGTGGTCTTTTATTATGTTATTTATTAATGGTATTTTTTTAATATCATATCAATATTGTACCCCGCACGGGGGGAGGTAGGGGGGTAGGTAGTGACGAAAAATAACGATACGGGACTCTTACGAGGTCTCGTAATCGGAATGAGTTTCTGCGACTACCATTGTTTGTCGCGGGTAACGGGGAATCAGGGTTCGATTCCGGTGAGGGAGCCTGAGAAACTGCTACCACATCCAAGGAAGGCAGCAGGCGCGCAAATTACCCACTCCCTGCACGGGGGGGGGAGGTACGGGTAGGTAGTGACGAAAAATAACGATACGGGACTCTTACGAGGTCTCGTCATCGAATAATCAATACACGAACTGCCCACACACTTGTAAATATAGACGCGCAAGATCGTTACACGAACCGCTTACCATTATAGTAAACTACTATGCAAACACACATAACATATACGCAATAAGGGAACTTTAAATTGGAGATTTTACCCTACCACACCCGTCTGTCTCATTCTGAAAACTATTGAAAAAGATTGCTATTTTTCATTCTCATTCAAATATAAATAATAGTAAATAATATATAATTTTCGACTGAACTGAACCCAAGTGCCCGGCCTGTGGCCGGGCACCCCTCGTATTCATGTTCTAACCTAACCTAACCTAAATCTAGTTTTGACACCTTTAGACTTTAGATTCAAGATTTAATGTGAATATATGCATTAATAAAAACTCATTACTATTTTAATACTAGTTATGCTGCTGTTGATGCACTGATGAAAGCCAGATAGCTAGATCAGTGTTTAGTTCGTCGTAGTTGCCGGTGGGCTGAGGTCTAAAGGAATCCAAACTAGTTTTAAAAGGTTTGGATAGGTTAGGTTAGGTTAGAACATGAATAAGACGGGTGCCCGGCCGCAGGCCGGGCACTTAGGTTCAGTTCCGTTTAAAAAAAAAAAAAACAAAAAACAAAACGTACCAATACAAAGTACTCTTATTCATATTAGAAGATATTGTAAAATAACAATTAATTTAATTTTTTTTTTTTTTTTTTTTTTCACTTACACATTAGGCCCGTCGCGCCGCGCCACTACTATATGGGGCGAAGGTGCGAAGTCGACGGCGACGACAAAGTACCGAGTCTAAGGAGACTGATGGCGGCGCCACACAGTGGCGTTATGTCTCTATAAAAGTGGTGGTCTTTTATTATGTTATTTATTAATGGTATTATTTTAATATCATATCAATATTGTACCCCGCACAGGGGGGAGGTACGGGTAGGTAGTGACGAAAAATAATGATACGGGACTCTTACGAGGTCTCGCAATCGGAATGAGTACACTTTAAATATTTTAACGAGGTAAAATTTAAGGGCATTGAGGGTCTGGTGCCAGTGGTGGTTTATTAGATCCACACACTATACTTTTTATAATTATGTGGCGTTATGTCTCTATAAAAGTGGTGGTCTTTTATTATGTTATTTATTAATGGTATTTTTTTAATATCATATCAATATTGTACCCCGCACGGGGGGAGGTAGGGGGGTAGGTAGTGACGAAAAATAACGATACGGGACTCTTACGAGGTCTCGTAATCGGAATGAGTTTCTGCGACTACCATTGTTTGTCGCGGGTAACGGGGAATCAGGGTTCGATTCCGGTGAGGGAGCCTGAGAAACTGCTACCACATCCAAGGAAGGCAGCAGGCGCGCAAATTACCCACTCCCTGCACGGGGGGGGGAGGTACGGGTAGGTAGTGACGAAAAATAACGATACGGGACTCTTACGAGGTCTCGTCATCGAATAATCAATACACGAACTGCCCACACACTTGTAAATATAGACGCGCAAGATCGTTACACGAACCGCTTACCATTATAGTAAACTACTATGCAAACACACATAACATATACGCAATAAGGGAACTTTAAATTGGAGATTTTACCCTACCACACCCGTCTGTCTCATTCTGAAAACTATTCAAAATAATTGCTATTTTTCATTCTCATTCAAATATAAATAATAGTAAATAATATATAATTTTCGACTGAACTGAACCCAAGTGCCCGGCCTGTGGCCGGGCACCCCTCGTATTCATGTTCTAACCTAACCTAACCTAAATCTAGTTTTGACACCTTTAGACTTTAGATTCAAGATTTAATGTGAATATATGCATTAATAAAAACTCATTACTATTTTAATACTAGTTATGCTGCTGTTGATGCACTGATGAAAGCCAGATAGCTAGATCAGTGTTTAGTTCGTCGTAGTTGCCGGTGGGCTGAGGTCTAAAGGAATCCAAACTAGTTTTAAAAGGTTTGGATAGGTTAGGTTAGGTTAGAACATGAATAAGACGGGTGCCCGGCCGCAGGCCGGTCACTTAGGTTCAGTTCCGTTTAAAAAAAAAAAAAACAAAAAACAAAACGTACCAATACAAAGTACTCTTATTCATATTAGAAGATATTGTAAAATAACAATTAATTTAATTTTTTTTTTTTTTTTTTCACTTACACATTAGGCCCGTCGCGCCGCGCCACTACTATATGGGGCGAAGGTGCGAAGTCGACGGCGACGACAAAGTACCGAGTCTAAGGAGACTGATGGCGGCGCCACACAGTGGCGTTATGTCTCTATAAAAGTGGTGGTCTTTTATTATGTTATTTATTAATGGTATTATTTTAATATCATATCAATATTGTACCCCGCACAGGGGGGAGGTACGGGTAGGTAGTGACGAAAAATAATGATACGGGACTCTTACGAGGTCTCGCAATCGGAATGAGTACACTTTAAATATTTTAACGAGGTAAAATTTAAGGGCATTGAGGGTCTGGTGCCAGTGGTGGTTGATTAGATCCACACACTATACTTTTTATAATTATGTGGCGTTATGTCTCTATAAAAGTGGTGGTCTTTTATTATGTTATTTATTAATGGTATTTTTTTAATATCATATGAATATTGTACCCCGCACGGGGGGAGGTAGGGGGGTAGGTAGTGACGAAAAATAACGATACGGGACTCTTACGAGGTCTCGTAATCGGAATGAGTTTCTGCGACTACCATTGTTTGTCGCGGGTAACGGGGAATCAGGGTTCGATTCCGGTGAGGGAGCCTGAGAAACTGCTACCACATCCAAGTAAGGCAGCAGGCGCGCAAATTACCCACTCCCTGCACGGGGGGTGGGGAGGTACGGGTAGGTAGTGACGAAAAATAACGATACGGGACTCTTACGAGGTCTCGTCATCGAATAATCAATACACGAACTGCCCACACACTTGTAAATATAGACGCGCAAGATCGTTACACGAACCGCTTACCATTATAGTAAACTACTATGCAAACACACATAACATATACGCAATAAGGGAACTTTAAATTGGAGATTTTACCCTACCACACCCGTCTGTCTCATTCTGAAAACTATTCAAAATAATTGCTATTTTTCATTCTCATTCAAATATAAATAATAGTAAATAATATATAATTTTCGACTGAACTGAACCCAAGTGCCCGGCCTGTGGCCGGGCACCCCTCGTATTCATGTTCTAACCTAACCTAACCTAAATCTAGTTTTGACACCTTTAGACTTTAGATTCAAGATTTAATGTGAATATATGCATTAATAAAAACTCATTACTATTTTAATACTAGTTATGCTGCTGTTGATGCACTGATGAAAGCCAGATAGCTAGATCAGTGTTTAGTTAGTCGTAGTTGCCGGTGGGCTGAGGTCTAAAGGAATCCAAACTAGTTTTAAAAGGTTTGGATAGGTTAGGTTAGGTTAGAACATGAATAAGACGGGTGCCCGGCTGCAGGCCGGTCACTTAGGTTCAGTTCCGTTTAAAAAAAAAAAAAAACAAAAAACAAAACGTACCAATACAAAGTACTCTTATTCATAATATTAGAAGATATTGTAAAATAACAATTAATTTAATTTTTTTTTTTTTTTTTTTCACTTACACATTAGCCTCGTCGCGCCGCGACATTACTATATGGGGCGAAGGTGCGAAGTCGACGGCGACGACAAAGTACCGAGTCTAAGGAGACTGATGGCGGCGCCACACAGTGGCGTTATGTCTCTATAAAAGTGGTGGTCTTTTATTATGTTATTTATTAATGGTATTATTTTAATATCATATCAATATTGTACCCCGCACAGGGGGGAGGTACGGGTAGGTAGTGACGAAAAATAATGATACGGGACTCTTACGAGGTCTCGCAATCGGAATGAGTACACTTTAAATATTTTAACGAGGTAAAATTTAAGGGCATTGAGGGTCTGGTGCCAGTGGTGGTTGATTAGATCCACACACTATACTTTTTATAATTATGTGGCGTTATGTCTCTATAAAAGTGGTGGTCTTTTATTATGTTATTTATTAATGGTATTTTTTTAATATCATATCAATATTGTACCCCGCACGGGGGGAGGTAGGGGGGTAGGTAGTGACGAAAAATAACGATACGGGACTCTTACGAGGTCTCGTAATCGGAATGAGTTTCTGCGACTACCATTGTTTGTCGCGGGTAACGGGGAATCAGGGTTCGATTCCGGTGAGGGAGCCTGAGAAACTGCTACCACATCCAAGGAAGGCAGCAGGCGCGCAAATTACCCACTCCCTGCACGGGGGGGGGGGAGGTACGGGTAGGTAGTGACGAAAAATAACGATACGGGACTCTTACGAGGGCTCGTCATCGAATAATCAATACACGAACTGCCCACACACTTGTAAATATAGACGCGCAAGATCGTTACACGAACCGCTTACCATTATAGTAAACTACTATGCAAACACACATAACATATACGCAATAAGGGAACTTTAAATTGGAGATTTTACCCTACCACACCCGTCTGTCTCATTCTGAAAACTATTCAAATAATTGCTATTTTTCATTCTCATTCAAATATAAATAATAGTAAATAATATATAATTTTCGACTGAACTGAACCCAAGTGCCCGGCCTGTGGCCGGGCACCCCTCGTATTCATGTTCTAACCTAACCTAACCTAAATCTAGTTTTGACACCTTTAGACTTTAGATTCAAGATTTAATGTGAATATATGCATTAATAAAAACTCATTACTATTTTAATACTAGTTATGCTGCTGTTGATGCACTGATGAAAGCCAGATAGCTAGATCAGTGTTTAGTTAGTCGTAGTTGCCGGTGGGCTGAGGTCTAAAGGAATGCAAACTAGTTTTAAAAGGTTTGGATAGGTTAGGTTAGGTTAGAACATGAATAAGACGGGTGCCCGGCTGCAGGCCGGTCACTTAGGTTCAGTTCCGTTTAAAAAAAAAAAAAAACAAAAAACAAAACGTACCAATACAAAGTACTCTTATTCATAATATTAGAAGATATTGTAAAATAACAATTAATTTAATTTTTTTTTTTTTTTTTTTTCACTTACACATTAGCCTCGTCGCGCCGCGACATTACTATATGGGGCGAAGGTGCGAAGTCGACGGCGACGACAAAGTACCGAGTCTAAGGAGACTGATGGCGGCGCCACACAGTGGCGTTATGTCTCTATAAAAGTGGTGGTCTTTTATTATGTTATTTATTAATGGTATTATTTTAATATCATATCAATATTGTACCCCGCACAGGGGGGAGGTACGGGTAGGTAGTGACGAAAAATAACGATACGGGACTCTTACGAGGTCTCGCAATCGGAATGAGTACACTTTAAATATTTTAACGAGGTAAAATTTAAGGGCATTGAGGGTCTGGTGCCAGTGGTGGTTGATTAGATCCACACACTATACATTTTATAATTATGTGGCGTTATGTCTCTATAAAAGTGGTGGTCTTTTATTATGTTATTTATTAATGGTATTTTTTTAATATCATATCAATATTGTACCCCGCACGGGGGGAGGTAGGGGGGTAGGTAGTGACGAAAAATAACGATACGGGACTCTTACGAGGTCTCGTAATCGGAATGAGTTTCTGCGACTACCATTGTTTGTCGCGGGTAACGGGGAATCAGGGTTCGATTCCGGTGAGGGAGCCTGAGAAACTGCTACCACATCCAAGGAAGGCAGCAGGCGCGCAAATTACCCACTCCCTGCACGGGGGGGGGAGGTACGGGTAGGTAGTGACGAAAAATAACGATACGGGACTCTTACGAGGTCTCGTCATCGAATAATCAATACACGAACTGCCCACACACTTGTAAATATAGACGCGCAAGATCGTTACACGAACCGCTTACCATTATAGTAAACTACTATGCAAACACACATAACATATACGCAATAAGGGAACTTTAAATTGGAGATTTTACCCTACCACACCCGTCTGTCTCATTCTGAAAACTATTCAAAATAATTGCTATTTTTCATTCTCATTCAAATATAAATAATAGTAAATAATATATAATTTTCGACTGAACTGAACCCAAGTGCCCGGCCTGTGGCCGGGCACCCCTCGTATTCATGTTCTAACCTAACCTAACCTAAATCTAGTTTTGACACCTTTAGACTTTAGATTCAAGATTTAATGTGAATATATGCATTAATAAAAACTCATTACTATTTTAATACTAGTTATGCTGCTGTTGATGCACTGATGAAAGCCAGATAGCTAGATCAGTGTTTAGTTAGTCGTAGTTGCCGGTGGGCTGAGGTCTAAAGGAATCCAAACTAGTTTTAAAAGGTTTGGATAGGTTAGGTTAGGTTAGAACATGAATAAGACGGGTGCCCGGCCGCAGGCCGGTCACTTAGGTTCAGTTCCGTTTAAAAAAAAAAAAAACAAAAAACAAAACGTACCAATACAAAGTACTCTTATTCATATTAGAAGATATTGTAAAATAACAATTAATTTAATTTTTTTTTTTTTTTTTTTCACTTACACATTAGGCCCGTCGCGCCGCGCCACTACTATATGGGGAGAAGGTGCGAAGTCGACGGCGACGACAAAGTACCGAGTCTAAGGAGACTGATGGCGGCGCCACACAGTGGCGTTATGTCTCTATAAAAGTGGTGGTCTTTTATTATGTTATTTATTAATGGTATTATTTTAATATCATATCAATATTGTACCCCGCACAGGGGGGAGGTACGGGTAGGTAGTGACGAAAAATAACGATACGGGACTCTTACGAGGTCTCGCAATCGGAATGAGTACACTTTAAATATTTTAACGAGGTAAAATTTAAGGGCATTGAGGGTCTGGTGCCAGTGGTGGTTGATTAGATCCACACACTATACTTTTTATAATTATGTGGCGTTATGTCTCTATAAAAGTGGTGGTCTTTTATTATGTTATTTATTAATGGTATTTTTTTAATATCATATCAATAGTGTACCCCGCACGGGGGGAGGTAGGGGGGTAGGTAGTGACGAAAAATAACGATACGGGACTCTTACGAGGTCTCGTAATCGGAATGAGTTTCTGCGACTACCATTGTTTGTCGCGGGTAACGGGGAATCAGGGTTCGATTCCGGTGAGGGAGCCTGAGAAACTGCTACCACATCCAAGGAAGGCAGCAGGCGCGCAAATTACCCACTCCCTGCACGGGGGGGGGGAGGTACGGGTAGGTAGTGACGAAAAATAACGATACGGGACTCTTACGAGGTCTCGTCATCGAATAATCAATACACGAACTGCCCACACACTTGTAAATATAGACGCGCAAGATCGTTACACGAACCGCTTACCATTATAGTAAACTACTATGCAAACACACATAACATATACGCAATAAGGGAACTTTAAATTGGAGATTTTACTCTACCACACCCGTCTGTCTCATTCTGAAAACTATTCAAAATAATTGCTATTTTTCATTCTCATTCAAATATAAATAATAGTAAATAATATATAATTTTCGACTGAACTGAACCCAAGTGCCCGGCCTGTGGCCGGGCACCCCTCGTATTCATGTTCTAACCTAACCTAACCTAAATCTAGTTTTGACACCTTTAGACTTTAGATTCAAGATTTAATGTGAATATATGCATTAATAAAAACTCATTACTATTTTAATACTAGTTATGCTGCTGTTGATGCACTGATGAAAGCCAGATAGCTAGATCAGTGTTTAGTTAGTCGTAGTTGCCGGTGGGCTGAGGTCTAAAGGAATCCAAACTAGTTTTAAAAGGTTTGGATAGGTTAGGTTAGGTTAGAACATGAATAAGACGGGTGCCCGGCCGCAGGCCGGTCACTTAGGTTCAGTTCCGTTTAAAAAAAAAAAAAACAAAAAACAAAACGTACCAATACAAAGTACTCTTATTCATATTAGAAGATATTGTAAAATAACAATTAATTTAATTTTTTTTTTTTTTTTTTTCACTTACACATTAGGCCCGTCGCGCCGCGCCACTACTATATGGGGCGAAGGTGCGAAGTCGACGGCGACGACAAAGTACCGAGTCTAAGGAGACTGATGGCGGCGCCACACAGTGGCGTTATGTCTCTATAAAAGTGGTGGTCTTTTATTATGTTATTTATTAATGGTATTATTTTAATATCATATCAATATTGTACCCCGCACAGGGGGGAGGTACGGGTAGGTAGTGACGAAAAATAACGATACGGGACTCTTACGAGGTCTCGCAATCGGAATGAGTACACTTTAAATATTTTAACGAGGTAAAATTTAAGGGCATTGAGGGTCTGGTGCCAGTGGTGGTTGATTAGATCCACACACTATACTTTTTATAATTATGTGGCGTTATGTCTCTATAAAAGTGGTGGTCTTTTATTATGTTATTTATTAATGGTATTTTTTTAATATCATATCAATATTGTACCCCGCACGGGGGGAGGTAGGGGGGTAGGTAGTGACGAAAAATAACGATACGGGACTCTTACGAGGTCTCGTAATCGGAATGAGTTTCTGCGACTACCATTGTTTGTCGCGGGTAACGGGGAATCAGGGTTCGATTCCGGTGAGGGAGCCTGAGAAACTGCTACCACATCCAAGGAAGGCAGCAGGCGCGCAAATTACCCACTCCCTGCACGGGGGGGGGGAGGTACGGGTAGGTAGTGACGAAAAATAACGATACGGGACTCTTACGAGGTCTCGTCATCGAATAATCAATACACGAACTGCCCACACACTTGTAAATATAGACGCGCAAGATCGTTACACGAACCGCTTACCATTATAGTAAACTACTATGCAAACACACATAACATATACGCAATAAGGGAACTTTAAATTGGAGATTTTACCCTACCACACCCGTCTGTCTCATTCTGAAAACTATTCAAAATAATTGCTATTTTTCATTCTCATTCAAATATAAATAATAGTAAATAATATATAATTTTCGACTGAACTGAACCCAAGTGCCCGGCCTGTGGCCGGGCACCCCTCGTATTCATGTTCTAACCTAACCTAACCTAAATCTAGTTTTGACACCTTTAGACTTTAGATTCAAGATTTAATGTGAATATATGCATTAATAAAAACTCATTACTATTTTAATACTAGTTATGCTGCTGTTGATGCACTGATGAAAGCCAGATAGCTAGATCAGTGTTTAGTTAGTCGTAGTTGCCGGTGGGCTGAGGTCTAAAGGAATCCAAACTAGTTTTAAAAGGTTTGGATAGGTTAGGTTAGGTTAGAACATGAATAAGACGGGTGCCCGGCCGCAGGCCGGTCACTTAGGTTCAGTTCCGTTTAAAAAAAAAAAAAACAAAAAACAAAACGTACCAATACAAAGTACTCTTATTCATATTAGAAGATATTGTAAAATAACAATTAATTTAATTTTTTTTTTTTTTTTTTTTTCACTTACACATTAGGCCCGTCGCGCCGCGCCACTACTATATGGGGCGAAGGTGCGAAGTCGACGGCGACGACAAAGTACCGAGTCTAAGGAGACTGATGGCGGCGCCACACAGTGGCGTTATGTCTCTATAAAAGTGGTGGTCTTTTATTATGTTATTTATTAATGGTATTATTTTAATATCATATCAATATTGTACCCCGCACAGGGGGGAGGTACGGGTAGGTAGTGACGAAAAATAACGATACGGGACTCTTAAGAGGTCTCGCAATCGGAATGAGTACACTTTAAATATTTTAACGAGGTAAAATTTAAGGGCATTGAGGGTCTGGTGCCAGTGGTGGTTGATTAGATCCACACACTATACTTTTTATAATTATGTGGCGTTATGTCTCTATAAAAGTGGTGGTCTTTTATTATGTTATTTATTAATGGTATTTTTTTAATATCATATCAATATTGTACCCCGCACGGGGGGAGGTAGGGGGGTAGGTAGTGACGAAAAATAACGATACGGGACTCTTACGAGGTCTCGTAATCGGAATGAGTTTCTGCGACTACCATTGTTTGTCGCGGGTAACGGGGAATCAGGGTTCGATTCCGGTGAGGGAGCCTGAGAAACTGCTACCACATCCAAGGAAGGCAGCAGGCGCGCAAATTACCCACTCCCTGCACGGGGGGGGGGAGGTACGGGTAGGTAGTGACGAAAAATAACGATACGGGACTCTTACGAGGTCTCGTCATCGAATAATCAATACACGAACTGCCCACACACTTGTAAATATAGACGCGCAAGATCGTTACACGAACCGCTTACCATTATAGTAAACTACTATGCAAACACACATAACATATACGCAATAAGGGAACTTTAAATTGGAGATTTTACCCTACCACACCCGTCTGTCTCATTCTGAAAACTATTCAAAATAATTGCTATTTTTCATTCTCATTCAAATATAAATAATAGTAAATAATATATAATTTTCGACTGAACTGAATCCAAGTGCCCGGCCTGTGGCCGGGCACCCCTCGTATTCATGTTCTAACCTAACCTAACCTAAATCTAGTTTTGACACCTTTAGATTTTAGATTCAAGATTTAATGTGAATATATGCATTAATAAAAACTCATTACTATTTTAATACTAGTTATGCTGCTGTTGATGCACTGATGAAAGCCAGATAGCTAGATCAGTGTTTAGTTAGTCGTAGTTGCCGGTGGGCTGAGGTCTAAAGGAATCCAAACTAGTTTTAAAAGGTTTGGATAGGTTAGGTTAGGTTAGAACATGAATAAGACGGGTGCCCGGCCGCAGGCCGGTCACTTAGGTTCAGTTCCGTTTAAAAAAAAAAAAAACAAAAAACAAAACGTACCAATACAAAGTACTCTTATTCATATTAGAAGATATTGTAAAATAACAATTAATTTAATTTTTTTTTTTTTTTTTTTCACTTACACATTAAGCCCGTCGCGCCGCGCCACTACTATATGGGGCGAAGGTGCGAAGTCGACGGCGACGACAAAGTACCGAGTCTAAGGAGACTGATGGCGGCGCCACACAGTGGCGTTATGTCTCTATAAAAGTGGTGGTCTTTTATTATGTTATTTATTAATGGTATTATTTTAATATCATATCAATATTGTACCCCGCACAGGGGGGAGGTACGGGTAGGTAGTGACGAAAAATAACGATACGGGACTCTTACGAGGTCTCGTAATCGGAATGAGTACACTTTAAATATTTTAACGAGGTAAAATTTAAGGGCATTGAGGGTCTGGTGCCAGTGGTGGTTGATTAGATCCACACACTATACTTTTTATAATTATGTGGCGTTATGTCTCTATAAAAGTGGTGGTCTTTTATTATGTTATTTATTAATGGTATTTTTTTAATATCATATCAATAGTGTACCCCGCACGGGGGGAGGTAGGGGGGTAGGTAGTGACGAAAAATAACGATACGGGACTCTTACGAGGTCTCGTAATCGGAATGAGTTTCTGCGACTACCATTGTTTGTCGCGGGTAACGGGGAATCAGGGTTCGATTCCGGTGAGGGAGCCTGAGAAACTGCTACCACATCCAAGGAAGGCAGCAGGCGCGCAAATTACCCACTCCCTGCACGGGGGGGGGAGGTACGGGTAGGTAGTGACGAAAAATAACGATACGGGACTCTTACGAGGTCTCGTCATCGAATAATCAATACACGAACTGCCCACACACTTGTAAATATAGACGCGCAAGATCGTTACACGAACCGCTTACCATTATAGTAAACTACTATGCAAACACACATAACATATACGCAATAAGGGAACTTTAAATTGGAGATTTTACCCTACCACACCCGTCTGTCTCATTCTGAAAACTATTCAAAATAATTGCTATTTTTCATTCTCATTCAAATATAAATAATAGTAAATAATATATAATTTTCGACTGAACTGAACCCAAGTGCCCGGCCTGTGGCCGGGCACCCCTCGTATTCATGTTCTAACCTAACCTAACTTAAATCTAGTTTTGACACCTTTAGACTTTAGATTCAAGATTTAATGTGAATATATGCATTAATAAAAACTCATTACTATTTTAATACTAGTTATGCTGCTGTTGATGCACTGATGAAAGCCAGATAGCTAGATCAGTGTTTAGTTCGTCGTAGTTGCCGGTGGGCTGAGGTCTAAAGGAATCCAAACTAGTTTTAAAAGGTTTGGATAGGTTAGGTTAGGTTAGAACATGAATAAGACGGGTGCCCGGCCGCAGGCCGGTCACTTAGGTTCAGTTCCGTTTAAAAAAAAAAAAACAAAAAACAAAACGTACCAATACAAAGTACTCTTATTCATATTAGAAGATATTGTAAAATAACAATTAATTTAATTTTTTTTTTTTTTTTTTTTTTCACTTACACATTAGGCCCGTCGCGCCACTACTATATGGGGCGAAGGTGCGAAGTCGACGGCGACGACAAAGTACCGAGTCTAAGGAGACTGATGGCGGCGCCACACAGTGGCGTTATGTCTCTATAAAAGTGGTGGTCTTTTATTATGTTATTTATTAATGGTATTATTTTAATATCATATCAATATTGTACCCCGCACAGGGGGGAGGTACGGGTAGGTAGTGACGAAAAATAACGATACGGGACTCTTACGAGGTCTCGCAATCGGAATGAGTACACTTTAAATATTTTAACGAGGTAAAATTTAAGGGCATTGAGGGTCTGGTGCCAGTGGTGGTTGATTAGATCCACACACTATACTTTTTATAATTATGTGGCGTTATGTCTCTATAAAAGTGGTGGTCTTTTATTATGTTATTTATTAATGGTATTTTTTTAATATCATATCAATATTGTACCCCGCACGGGGGGAGGTAGGGGGGTAGGTAGTGACGAAAAATAACGATACGGGACTCTTACGAGGTCTCGTAATCGGAATGAGTTTCTGCGACTACCATTGTTTGTCGCGGGTAACGGGGAATCAGGGTTCGATTCCGGTGAGGGAGCCTGAGAAACTGCTACCACATCCAAGGAAGGCAGCAGGCGCGCAAATTACCCACTCCCTGCACGGGGGGGGGGAGGTACGGGTAGGTAGTGACGAAAAATAACGATACGGGACTCTTACGAGGTCTCGTCATCGAATAATCAATACACGAACTGCCCACACACTTGTAAATATAGACGCGCAAGATCGTTACACGAACCGCTTACCATTATAGTAAACTACTATGCAAACACACATAACATATACGCAATAAGGGAACTTTAAATTGGAGATTTTACCCTACCACACCCGTCTGTCTCATTCTGAAAACTATTCAAAATAATTGCTATTTTTCATTCTCATTCAAATATAAATAATAGTAAATAATATATAATTTTCGACTGAACTGAACCCAAGTGCCCGGCCTGTGGCCGGGCACCCCTCGTATTCATGTTCTAACCTAACCTAATCTAAATCTAGTTTTGACACCTTTAGACTTTAGATTCAAGATTTAATGTGAATATATGCATTAATAAAAACTCATTACTATTTTAATACTAGTTATGCTGCTGTTGATGCACTGATGAAAGCCAGATAGCTAGATCAGTGTTTAGTTAGTCGTAGTTGCCGGTGGGCTGAGGTCTAAAGGAATCCAAACTAGTTTTAAAAGGTTTGGATAGGTTAGGTTAGGTTAGAACATGAATAAGACGGGTGCCCGGCCGCAGGCCGGTCACTTAGGTTCAGTTCCGTTTAAAAAAAAAAAAAACAAAAAACAAAACGTACCAATACAAAGTACTCTTATTCATATTAGAAGATATTGTAAAATAACAATTAATTTAATTTTTTTTTTTTTTTTTTTCACTTACACATTAGGCCCGTCACGCCGCGCTACTACTATATGGGGCGAAGGTGCGAAGTCGACGGCGACGACAAAGTACCGAGTCTAAGGAGACTGATGGCGGCGCCACACAGTGGCGTTATGTCTCTATAAAAGTGGTGGTCTTTTATTATGTTATTTATTAATGGTATTATTTTAATATCATATCAATATTGTACCCCGCACAGGGGGGAGGTACGGGTAGGTAGTGACGAAAAATAACGATACGGGACTCTTACGAGGTCTCGCAATCGGAATGAGTACACTTTAAATATTTTAACGAGGTAAAATTTACGGGCATTGAGGGTCTGGTGCCAGTGGTGGTTGATTAGATCCACACACTATACTTTTTATAATTATGTGGCGTTATGTCTCTATAAAAGTGGTGGTCTTTTATTATGTTATTTATTAATGGTATTTTTTTAATATCAAATCAATAGTGTACCCCGCACGGGGGGAGGTAGGGGGGTAGGTAGTGACGAAAAATAACGATACGGGACTCTTACGAGGTCTCGTAATCGGAATGAGTTTCTGCGACTACCATTGTTTGTCGCGGGTAACGGGGAATCAGGGTTCGATTCCGGTGAGGGAGCCTGAGAAACTGCTACCACATCCAAGGAAGGCAGCAGGCGCGCAAATTACCCACTCCCTGCACGGGGGGGGGAGGTACGGGTAGGTAGTGACGAAAAATAACGATACGGGACTCTTACGAGGTCTCGTCATCGAATAATCAATACACGAACTGCCCACACACTTGTAAATATAGACGCGCAAGATCGTTACACGAACCGCTTACCATTATAGTAAACTACTATGCAAACACACATAACATATACGCAATAAGGGAACTTTAAATTGGAGATTTTACCCTACCACACCC
The DNA here is from genome assembly GCF_905163445.1 of Pararge aegeria. Lineage (NCBI taxonomy): Eukaryota > Metazoa > Arthropoda > Insecta > Lepidoptera > Nymphalidae > Pararge > Pararge aegeria. The sequence continues at coordinate 17,871,805 of NC_053195.1, forward strand.
GTCTGTCTCATTCTGAAAACTATTCAAAATAATTGCTATTTTTCATTCTCATTCAAATATAAATAATAGTAAATAATATATAATTTTCGACTGAACTGAACCCAAGTGCCCGGCCTGTGGCCGGGCACCCCTCGTATTCATGTTCTAACCTAACCTAATCTAAATCTAGTTTTGACACCTTTAGACTTTAGATTCAAGATTTAATGTGAATATATGCATTAATAAAAACTCATTACTATTTTAATACTAGTTATGCTGCTGTTGATGCACTGATGAAAGCCAGATAGCTAGATCAGTGTTTAGTTAGTCGTAGTTGCCGGTGGGCTGAGGTCTAAAGGAATCCAAACTAGTTTTAAAAGGTTTGGATAGGTTAGGTTAGGTTAGAACATGAATAAGACGGGTGCCCGGCCGCAGGCCGGTCACTTAGGTTCAGTTCCGTTAAAAAAAAAAAAAAACAAAAACAAAACGTACCAATACAAAGTACTCTTATTCATATTAGAAGATATTGTAAAATAACAATTAATTTAATTTTTTTTTTTTTTTTTTTTCACTTACACATTAGGCCCGTCGCGCCGCGCCACTACTATATGGGGCGAAGGTGCGAAGTCGACGGCGACGACAAAGTACCGAGTCTAAGGAGACTGATGGCGGCGCCACACAGTGGCGTTATGTCTCTATAAAAGTGGTGGTCTTTTATTATGTTATTTATTAATGGTATTTTTTTAATATCATATCAATATTGTACCCCGCACGGGGGGAGGTAGGGGGGTAGGTAGTGACGAAAAATAACGATACGGGACTCTTACGAGGTCTCGTAATCGGAATGAGTTTCTGCGACTACCATTGTTTGTCGCGGGTAACGGGGAATCAGGGTTCGATTCCGGTGAGGGAGCCTGAGAAACTGCTACCACATCCAAGGAAGGCAGCAGGCGCGCAAATTACCCACTCCCTGCACGGGGGGGGGGAGGTACGGGTAGGTAGTGACGAAAAATAACGATACGGGACTCTTACGAGGTCTCGTCATCGAATAATCAATACACGAACTGCCCACACACTTGTAAATATAGACGCGCAAGATCGTTACACGAACCGCTTACCATTATAGTAAACTACTATGCAAACACACATAACATATACGCAATAAGGGAACTTTAAATTGGAGATTTTACCCTACCACACCCGTCGGTCTCATTCTGAAAACTATTCAAAATAATTGCTATTTTTCATTCTCATTCAAATATAAATAATAGTAAATAATATATAATTTTCGACTGAACTGAACCCAAGTGCCCGGCCTGTGGCCGGGCACCCCTCGTATTCATGTTCTAACCTAACCTAACCTAAATCTAGTTTTGACACCTTTAGACTTTAGATTCAAGATTTAATGTGAATATATGCATTAATAAAAACTCATTACTATTTTAATACTAGTTATGCTGCTGTTGATGCACTGATGAAAGCCAGATAGCTAGATCAGTGTTTAGTTCGTCGTAGTTGCCGGTGGGCTGAGGTCTAAAGGAATCCAAACTAGTTTTAAAAGGTTTGGATAGGTTAGGTTAGGTTAGAACATGAATAAGACGGGTGCCCGGCCGCAGGCCGGTCACTTAGGTTCAGTTCCGTTTAAAAAAAAAAAAAACAAAAAACAAAACGTACCAATACAAAGTACTCTTATTCATATTAGAAGATATTGTAAAATAACAATTAATTTAATTTTTTTTTTTTTTTTTTTCACTTACACATTAGGCCCGTCGCGCCGCGCCACTACTATATGGGGCGAAGGTGCGAAGTCGACGGCGACGACAAAGTACCGAGTCTAAGGAGACTGATGGCGGCGCCACACAGTGGCGTTATGTCTCTATAAAAGTGGTGGTCTTTTATTATGTTATTTATTAATGGTATTATTTTAATATCATATCAATATTGTACCCCGCACAGGGGGGAGGTACGGGTAGGTAGTGACGAAAAATAACGATACGGGACTCTTACGAGGTCTCGCAATCGGAATGAGTACACTTTAAATATTTTAACGAGGTAAAATTTAAGGGCATTGAGGGTCTGGTGCCATTGGTGGTTGATTAGATCCACACACTATACTTTTTATAATTATGTGGCGTTATGTCTCTATAAAAGTGGTGGTCTTTTATTATGTTATTTATTAATGGTATTTTTTTAATATCATATCAATATTGTACCCCGCACGGGGGGAGGTAGGGGGGTAGGTAGTGACGAAAAATAACGATACGGGACTCTTACGAGGTCTCGTAATCGGAATGAGTTTCTGCGACTACCATTGTTTGTCGCGGGTAACGGGGAATCAGGGTTCGATTCCGGTGAGGGAGCCTGAGAAACTGCTACCACATCCAAGTAAGGCAGCAGGCGCGCAAATTACCCACTCCCTGCACGGGGGGGGGGGGAGGTACGGGTAGGTAGTGACGAAAAATAACGATACGGGACTCTTACGAGGTCTCGTCATCGAATAATCAATACACGAACTGCCCACACACTTGTAAATATAGACGCGCAAGATCGTTACACGAACCGCTGACCATTATAGTAAACTACTATGCAAACACACATAACATATACGCAATAAGGGAACTTTAAATTGGAGATTTTACCCTACCACACCCGTCTGTCTCATTCTGAAAACTATTCAAAATAATTGCTATTTTTCATTCTCATTCAAATATAAATAATAGTAAATAATATATAATTTTTGACTGAACTGAACCCAAGTGCCCGGCCTGTGGCCGGGCACCCCTCGTATTCATGTTCTAACCTAACCTAACCTAAATCTAGTTTTGACACCTTTAGACTTTAGATTCAAGATTTAATGTGAATATATGCATTAATAAAAACTCATTACTATTTTAATACTAGTTATGCTGCTGTTGATGCACTGATGAAAGCCAGATAGCTAGATCAGTGTTTAGTTCGTCGTAGTTGCCGGTGGGCTGAGGTCTAAAGGAATCCAAACTAGTTTTAAAAGGTTTGGATAGGTTAGGTTAGGTTAGAACATGAATAAGACGGGTGCCCGGCCGCAGGCCGGTCACTTAGGTTCAGTTCCGTTTAAAAAAAAAAAAAACAAAAAACAAAACGTACCAATACAAAGTACTCTTATTCATATTAGAAGATATTGTAAAATAACAATTAATTTAATTTTTTTTTTTTTTTTTTCACTTACACATTAGGCCCGTCGCGCCGCGCCACTACTATATGGGGCGAAGGTGCGAAGTCGACGGCGACGACAAAGTACCGAGTCTAAGGAGACTGATGGCGGCGCCACACAGTGGCGTTATGTCTCTATAAAAGTGGTGGTCTTTTATTATGTTATTTATTAATGGTATTATTTTAATATCATATCAATATTGTACCCCGCACAGGGGGGAGGTACGGGTAGGTAGTGACTGCTACCACATCCAAGGAAGGCAGCAGGCGCGCAAATTACCCACTCCCTGCACGGGGGGGGGGGGAGGTACGGGTAGGTAGTGACGAAAAATAATGATACGGGACTCTTACGAGGTCTCGCAATCGGAATGAGTACACTTTAAATATTTTAACGAGGTAAAATTTAAGGGCATTGAGGGTCTGGTGCCAGTGGTGGTTGATTAGATCCACACACTATACTTTTTATAATTATGTGGCGTTATGTCTCTATAAAAGTGGTGGTCTTTTATTATGTTATTTATTAATGGTATTTTTTTAATATCATATCAATATTGTACCCCGCACGGGGGGAGGTAGGGGGGTAGGTAGTGACGAAAAATAACGATACGGGACTCTTACGAGGTCTCGTAATCGGAATGAGTTTCTGCGACTACCATTGTTTGTCGCGGGTAACGGGGAATCAGGGTTCGATTCCGGTGAGGGAGCCTGAGAAACTGCTACCACATCCAAGTAAGGCAGCAGGCGCGCAAATTACCCACTCCCTGCACGGGGGGGGGGGAGGTACGGGTAGGTAGTGACGAAAAATAACGATACGGGACTCTTACGAGGTCTCGTCATCGAATAATCAATACACGAACTGCCCACACACTTGTAAATATAGACGCGCAAGATCGTTACACGAACCGCTGACCATTATAGTAAACTACTATGCAAACACACATAACATATACGCAATAAGGGAACTTTAAATTGGAGATTTTACCCTACCACACCCGTCTGTCTCATTCTGAAAACTATTCAAAATAATTGCTATTTTTCATTCTCATTCAAATATAAATAATAGTAAATAATATATAATTTTCGACTGAACTGAACCCAAGTGCCCGGCCTGTGGCCGGGCACCCCTCGTATTCATGTTCTAACCTAACCTAACCTAAATCTAGTTTTGACACCTTTAGACTTTAGATTCAAGATTTAATGTGAATATATGCATTAATAAAAACTCATTACTATTTTAATACTAGTTATGCTGCTGTTGATGCACTGATGAAAGCCAGATAGCTAGATCAGTGTTTAGTTCGTCGTAGTTGCCGGTGGGCTGAGGTCTAAAGGAATCCAAACTATTTTTTAAAGGTTTGGATAGGTTAGGTTAGGTTAGAACATGAATAAGACGGGTGCCCGGCCGCAGGCCGGTCACTTAGGTTCAGTTCCGTTTAAAAAAAAAAAAAACAAAAAACAAAACGTACCAATACAAAGTACTCTTATTCATATTAGAAGATATTGTAAAATAACAATTAATTTAATTTTTTTTTTTTTTTTTTTTTCACTTACACATTAGGCCCGTCGCGCCGCGCCACTACTATATGGGGCGAAGGTGCGAAGTCGACGGCGACGACAAAGTACCGAGTCTAAGGAGACTGATGGCGGCGCCACACAGTGGCGTTATGTCTCTATAAAAGTGGTGGTCTTTTATTATGTTATTTATTAATGGTATTATTTTAATATCATATCAATATTGTACCCCGCACAGGGGGGAGGTACGGGTAGGTAGTGACGAAAAATAATGATACGGGACTCTTACGAGGTCTCGCAATCGGAATGAGTACACTTTAAATATTTTAACGAGGTAAAATTTAAGGGCATTGAGGGTCTGGTGCCAGTGGTGGTTGATTAGATCCACACACTATACTTTTTATAATTATGTGGCGTTATGTCTCTATAAAAGTGGTGGTCTTTTATTATGTTATTTATTAATGGTATTTTTTTAATATCATATCAATATTGTACCCCGCACGGGGGGAGGTAGGGGGGTAGGTAGTGACGAAAAATAACGATACGGGACTCTTACGAGGTCTCGTAATCGGAATGAGTTTCTGCGACTACCATTGTTTGTCGCGGGTAACGGGGAATCAGGGTTCGATTCCGGTGAGGGAGCCTGAGAAACTGCTACCACATCCAAGTAAGGCAGCAGGCGCGCAAATTACCCACTCCCTGCACGGGGGGGGGGGGAGGTACGGGTAGGTAGTGACGAAAAATAACGATACGGGACTCTTACGAGGTCTCGTCATCGAATAATCAATACACGAACTGCCCACACACTTGTAAATATAGACGCGCAAGATCGTTACACGAACCGCTTACCATTATAGTAAACTACTATGCAAACACACATAACATATACGCAATAAGGGAACTTTAAATTGGAGATTTTACCCTACCACACCCGTCTGTCTCATTCTAAAAACTATTCAAAATAATTGCTATTTTTCATTCTCATTCAAATATAAATAATAGTAAATAATATATAATTTTCGACTGAACTGAACCCAAGTGCCCGGCCTGTGGCCGGGCACCCCTCGTATTCATGTTCTAACCTAACCTAACCTAAATCTAGTTTTGACACCTTTAGACTTTAGATTCAAGATTTAATGTGAATATATGCATTAATAAAAACTCATTACTATTTTAATACTAGTTATGCTGCTGTTGATGCACTGATGAAAGCCAGATAGCTAGATCAGTGTTTAGTTCGTCGTAGTTGCCGGTGGGCTGAGGTCTAAAGGAATCCAAACTAGTTTTAAAAGGTTTGGATAGGTTAGGTTAGGTTAGAACATGAATAAGACGGGTGCCCGGCCGCAGGCCGGTCACTTAGGTTCAGTTCCGTTTAAAAAAAAAAAAAACAAAAAACAAAACGTACCAATACAAAGTACTCTTATTCATATTAGAAGATATTGTACAATAACAATTAATTTAATTTTTTTTTTTTTTTTTTTTTTCACTTACACATTAGGCCCGTCGCGCCGCGCCACTACTATATGGGGCGAAGGTGCGAAGTCGACGGCGACGACAAAGTACCGAGTCTAAGGAGACTGATGGCGGCGCCACACAGTGGCGTTATGTCTCTATAAAAGTGGTGGTCTTTTATTATGTTATTTATTAATGGTATTATTTTAATATCATATCAATATTGTACCCCGCACAGGGGGGAGGTACGGGTAGGTAGTGACGAAAAATAATGATACGGGACTCTTACGAGGTCTCGCAATCGGAATGAGTACACTTTAAATATTTTAACGAGGTAAAATTTAAGGGCATTGAGGGTCTGGTGCCAGTGGTGGTTGATTAGATCCACACACTATACTTTTTATAATTATGTGGCGTTATGTCTCTATAAAAGTGGTGGTCTTTTATTATGTTATTTATTAATGGTATTTTTTTAATATCATATCAATATTGTACCCCGCACGGGGGGAGGTAGGGGGGTAGGTAGTGACGAAAAATAACGATACGGGACTCTTACGAGGTCTCGTAATCGGAATGAGTTTCTGCGACTACCATTGTTTGTCGCGGGTAACGGGGAATCAGGGTTCGATTCCGGTGAGGGAGCCTGAGAAACTGCTACCACATCCAAGTAAGGCAGCAGGCGCGCAAATTACCCACTCCCTGCACGGGGGGGGGGGGGGGGGAGGTACGGGTAGGTAGTGACGAAAAATAACGATACGGGACTCTTACGAGGTCTCGTCATCGAATAATCAATACACGAACTGCCCACACACTTGTAAATATAGACGCGCAAGATCGTTACACGAACCGCTTACCATTATAGTAAACTACTATGCAAACACACATAACATATACGCAATAAGGGAACTTTAAATTGGAGATTTTACCCTACCACACCCGTCTGTCTCATTCTGAAAACTATTCAAAATAATTGCTATTTTTCATTCTCATTCAAATATAAATAATAGTAAATAATATATAATTTTCGACTGAACTGAACCCAAGTGCCCGGCCTGTGGCCGGGCACCCCTCGTATTCATGTTCTAACCTAACCTAACCTAAATCTAGTTTTGACACCTTTAGACTTTAGATTCAAGATTTAATGTGAATATATGCATTAATAAAAACTCATTACTATTTTAATACTAGTTATGCTGCTGTTGATGCACTGATGAAAGCCAGATAGCTAGATCAGTGTTTAGTTCGTCGTAGTTGCCGGTGGGCTGAGGTCTAAAGGAATCCAAACTATTTTTTAAAGGTTTGGATAGGTTAGGTTAGGTTAGAACATGAATAAGACGGGTGCCCGGCCGCAGGCCGGTCACTTAGGTTCAGTTCCGTTTAAAAAAAAAAAAAACAAAAAACAAAACGTACCAATACAAAGTACTCTTATTCATATTAGAAGATATTGTAAAATAACAATTAATTTAATTTTTTTTTTTTTTTTTTTTTCACTTACACATTAGGCCCGTCGCGCCGCGCCACTACTATATGGGGCGAAGGTGCGAAGTCGACGGCGACGACAAAGTACCGAGTCTAAGGAGACTGATGGCGGCGCCACACAGTGGCGTTATGTCTCTATAAAAGTGGTGGTCTTTTATTATGTTATTTATTAATGGTATTATTTTAATATCATATCAATATTGTACCCCGCACAGGGGGGAGGTACGGGTAGGTAGTGACGAAAAATAATGATACGGGACTCTTACGAGGTCTCGCAATCGGAATGAGTACACTTTAAATATTTTAACGAGGTAAAATTTAAGGGCATTGAGGGTCTGGTGCCAGTGGTGGTTGATTAGATCCACACACTATACTTTTTATAATTATGTGGCGTTATGTCTCTATAAAAGTGGTGGTCTTTTATTATGTTATTTATTAATGGTATTTTTTTAATATCATATCAATATTGTACCCCGCACGGGGGGAGGTAGGGGGGTAGGTAGTGACGAAAAATAACGATACGGGACTCTTACGAGGTCTCGTAATCGGAATGAGTTTCTGCGACTACCATTGTTTGTCGCGGGTAACGGGGAATCAGGGTTCGATTCCGGTGAGGGAGCCTGAGAAACTGCTACCACATCTAAGGAAGGCAGCAGGCGCGCAAATTACCCACTCCCTGCACGGGGGGGGGGGGGAGGTACGGGTAGGTAGTGACGAAAAATAACGATACGGGACTCTTACGAGGTCTCGTCATCGAATAATCAATACACGAACTGCCCACACACTTGTAAATATAGACGCGCAAGATCGTTACACGAACCGCTTACCATTATAGTAAACTACTATGCAAACACACATAACATATACGCAATAAGGGAACTTTAAATTGGAGATTTTACCCTACCACACCCGTCTGTCTCATTCTGAAAACTATTCAAAATAATTGCTATTTTTCATTCTCATTCAAATATAAATAATAGTAAATAATATATAATTTTCGACTGAACTGAACCCAAGTGCCCGGCCTGTGGCCGGGCACCCCTCGTATTCATGTTCTAACCTAACCTAACCTAAATCTAGTTTTGACACCTTTAGACTTTAGATTCAAGATTTAATGTGAATATATGCATTAATAAAAACTCATTACTATTTTAATTCTAGTTATGCTGCTGTTGATGCACTGATGAAAGCCAGATAGCTAGATCAGTGTTTAGTTAGTCGTAGTTGCCGGTGGGCTGAGGTCAAAAGGAATCCAAACTAGTTTTAAAAGGTTTGGATAGGTTAGGTTAGGTTAGAATTTGAATTCGCGGTCGTGTGCGAAAGCGTTCCCGTAACCCAGTCACCAGGCGAAGTGTTTGAACACCGTGGGGTTTAGTCGGTAAGAGTCCGACATAACCATTGCACCTCCCCGGGTGTGTTGGTATCCATGAGGATTCCCCACGTAAAAAAAAAAAAAAATAAAAAGGTTAGAACATGAATAAGACGGGTGCCCGGCCGCAGGCCGGTCACTTAGGTTCAGTTCCGTTTAAAAAAAAAAAACAAAAAACAAAACGTACCAATACAAAGTACTCTTATTCATATTAGAAGATATTGTAAAATAACAATTAATTAAATTTTTTTTTTTTTTTTTTCACTTACACATTAGGCCCGTCGAACCGCGCCACTACTATATGGGGCGAAGGTGCGAAGTCGACGGCGACGACAAAGTACCGAGTCTAAGGAGACTGATGGCGGCGCCACACAGTGGCGTTATGTCTCTATAAAAGTGGTGGTCTTTTATTATGTTATTTATTAATGGTATTATTTTAATATCATATCAATATTGTACCCCGCACAGGGGGGAGGTACGGGTAGGTAGTGACGAAAAATAACGATACGGGACTCTTACGAGGTCTCGCAATCGGAATGAGTACACTTTAAATATTTTAACGAGGTAAAATTTAAGGGCATTGAGGGTCTGGTGCCAGTGGTGGTTGATTAGATCCACACACTATACTTTTTATAATTATGTGGCGTTATGTCTCTATAAAAGTGGTGGTCTTTTATTATGTTATTTATTAATGGTATTTTTTTAATATCATATCAATATTGTACCCCGCACGGGGGGAGGTAGGGGGGTAGGTAGTGACGAAAAATAACGATACGGGACTCTTACGAGGTCTCGTAATCGGAATGAGTTTCTGCGACTACCATTTGTTGTCGCGGGTAACGGGGAATCAGGGTTCGATTCCGGTGAGGGAGCCTGAGAAACTGCTACCACATCCAAGTAAGGCAGCAGGCGCGCAAATTACCCACTCCCTGCACGGGGGGGGGGGGAGGTACGGGTAGGTAGTGACGAAAAATAACGATACGGGACTCTTACGAGGTCTCGTCATCGAATAATCAATACACGAACTGCCCACACACTTGTAAATATAGACGCGCAAGATCGTTACACGAACCGCTTACCATTATAGTAAACTACTATGCAAACACACATAACATATACGCAATAAGGGAACTTTAAATTGGAGATTTTACCCTACCACACCCGTTTGTCTCATTCTGAAAACTATTCAAAATAATTGCTATTTTTCATTCTCATTCAAATATAAATAATAGTAAATAATATATAATTTTCGACTGAACTGAACCCAAGTGCCCGGCCTGTGGCCGGGCACCCCTCGTATTCATGTTCTAACCTAACCTAACCTAAATCTAGTTTTGACACCTTTAGACTTTAGATTCAAGATTTAATGTGAATATATGCATTAATAAAAACTCATTACTATTTTAATACTAGTTATGCTGCTGTTGATGCACTGATGAAAGCCAGATAGCTAGATCAGTGTTTAGTTCGTCGTAGTTGCCGGTGGGCTGAGGTCTAAAGGAATCCAAACTAGTTTTAAAAGGTTTGGATAGGTTAGGTTAGGTTAGAATTTGAATTCGCGGTCGTGTGCGAAAGCGTTCCCGTAACCCAGTCACCAGGCGAAGTGTTTGAACACCGTGGGGTTTAGTCGGTAAGAGTCCGACATAACCATTGCACCTCCCCGGGTGTGTTGGTATCCATGAGGATTCCCCACGTAAAAAAAAAAAAATAAAAAAAAAAAAAAAAAAAAAGGTTAGAACATGAATAAGACGGGTGCCCGGCCGCAGGCCGGTCACTTAGGTTCAGTTCCGTTTAAAAAAAAAAAAAACAAAAAACAAAACGTACCAATACAAAGTACTCTTATTCATATTAGAAGATATTGTAAAATAACAATTAATTAAATTTTTTTTTTTTTTTTTTCACTTACACATTAGGCCCGTCGCGCCGCGCCACTACTATATGGGGCGAAGGTGCGAAGTCGACGGCGACGACAAAGTACCGAGTCTAAGGAGACTGATGGCGGCGCCACACAGTGGCGTTATGTCTCTATAAAAGTGGTGGTCTTTTATTATGTTATTTATTAATGGCATTATTTTAATATCATATCAATATTGTACCCCGCACAGGGGGGAGGTACGGGTAGGTAGTGACGAAAAATAACGATACGGGACTCTTACGAGGTCTCGCAATCGGAATGAGTACACTTTAAATATTTTAACGAGGTAAAATTTAAGGGCATTGAGGGTCTGGTGCCAGTGGTGGTTGATTAGATCCACACACTATACTTTTTATAATTATGTGGCGTTATGTCTCTATAAAAGTGGTGGTCTTTTATTATGTTATTTATTAATGGTATTTTTTTAATATCATATCAATATTGTACCCCGCACGGGGGGAGGTAGGGGGGTAGGTAGTGACGAAAAATAACGTTACGGGACTCTTACGAGGTCTCGTAATCGGAATGAGTTTCTGCGACTACCATTGTTTGTCGCGGGTAACGGGGAATCAGGGTTCGATTCCGGTGAGGGAGCCTGAGAAACTGCTACCACATCCAAGGAAGGCAGCAGGCGCGCAAATTACCCACTCCCTGCACGGGGGGGGGGGGAGGTACGGGTAGGTAGTGACGAAAAATAACGATACGGGACTCTTACGAGGTCTCGTCATCGAATAATCAATACACGAACTGCCCACACACTTGTAAATATAGACGCGCAAGATCGTTACACGAACCGCTTACCATTATAGTAAACTACTATGCAAACACACATAACATATACGCAATAAGGGAACTTTAAATTGGAGATTTTACCCTACCACACCCGTCGGTCTCATTCTGAAAACTATTCAAAATAATTGCTATTTTTCATTCTCATTCAAATATAAATAATAGTAAATAATATATAATTTTCGACTGAACTGAACCCAAGTGCCCGGCCTGTGGCCGGGCACCCCTCGTATTCATGTTCTAACCTAACCTAACCTAAATCTAGTTTTGACACCTTTAGACTTTAGATTCAAGATTTAATGTGAATATATGCATTAATAAAAACTCATTACTATTTTAATACTAGTTATGCTGCTGTTGATGCACTGATGAAAGCCAGATAGCTAGATCAGTGTTTAGTTAGTCGTAGTTGCCGGTGGGCTGAGGTCTAAAGGAATCCAAACTAGTTTTAAAAGGTTTGGATAGGTTAGGTTAGGTTAGAACATGAATAAGACGGGTGCCCGGCCGCAGGCCGGTCACTTAGGTTCAGTTCCGTTTAAAAAAAAAAAAAACAAAAAACAAAACGTACCAATACAAAGTACTCTTATTCATAATATTAGAAGATATTGTAAAATAACAATTAATTTAATTTTTTTTTTTTTTTTTTTTCACTTACACATTAGCCTCGTCGCGCCGCGACATTACTATATGGGGCGAAGGTGCGAAGTCGACGGCGACGACAAAGTACCGCGTCTAAGGAGACTGATGGCGGCGCCACCCAGTGGCGTTATGTCTCTATAAAAGTGGTGGTCTTTTATTATGTTATTTATTAATGGTATTATTTTAATATCATATCAATATTGTACCCCGCACAGGGGGGAGGTACGGGTAGGTAGTGACGAAAAATAATGATACGGGACTCTTACGAGGTCTCGCAATCGGAATGAGTACACTTTAAATATTTTAACGAGGTAAAATTTAAGGGCATTGAGGGTCTAGTGCCAGTGGTGGTTGATTAGATCCACACACTATACTTTTTATAATTATGTGGCGTTATGTCTCTATAAAAGTGGTGGTCTTTTATTATGTTATTTATTAATGGTATTTTTTTAATATCATATCAATATTGTACCCCGCACGGGGGGAGGTAGGGGGGTAGGTAGTGACGAAAAATAACGATACGGGACTCTTACGAGGTCTCGTAATCGGAATGAGTTTCTGCGACTACCATTGTTTGTCGCGGGTAACGGGGAATCAGGGTTCGATTCCGGTGAGGGAGCCTGAGAAACTGCTACCACATCCAAGGAAGGCAGCAGGCGCGCAAATTACCCACTCCCTGCACGGGGGGGGGGAGGTACGGGTAGGTAGTGACGAAAAATAACGATACGGGACTCTTACGAGGTCTCGTCATCGAATAATCAATACACGAACTGCCCACACACTTGTAAATATAGACGCGCAAGATCGTTACACGAACCGCTTACCATTATAGTAAACTACTATGCAAACACACATAACATATACGCAATAAGGGAACTTTAAATTGGAGATTTTACCCTACCACACCCGTTTGTCTCATTCTGAAAACTATTCAAAATAATTGCTATTTTTCATTCTCATTCAAATATAAATAATAGTAAATAATATATAATTTTCGACTGAACTGAACCCAAGTGCCCGGCCTGTGGCCGGGCACCCCTCGTATTCATGTTCTAACCTAACCTAACCTAAATCTAGTTTTGACACCTTTAGACTTTAGATTCAAGATTTAATGTGAATATATGCATTAATAAAAACTCATTACTATTTTAATACTAGTTATGCTGCTGTTGATGCACTGATGAAAGCCAGATAGCTAGATCAGTGTTTAGTTAGTCGTAGTTGCCGGTGGGCTGAGGTCTAAAGGAATCCAAACTAGTTTTAAAAGGTTTGGATAGGTTAGGTTAGGTTAGAACATGAATAAGACGGGTGCCCGGCCGCAGGCCGGTCACTTAGGTTCAGTTCCGTTTAAAAAAAAAAAAAACAAAAAACAAAACGTACCAATACAAAGTACTCTTATTCATATTAGAAGATATTGTAAAATAACAATTAATTAAATTTTTTTTTTTTTTTTTTCACTTACACATTAGGCCCGTCGCGCCGCGCCACTACTATATGGGGCGAAGGTGCGAAGTCGACGGCGACGACAAAGTACCGAGTCTAAGGAGACTGATGGCGGCGCCACACAGTGGCGTTATGTCTCTATAAAAGTGGTGGTCTTTTATTATGTTATTTATTAATGGTATTATTTTAATATCATATCAATATTGTACCCCGCACAGGGGGGAGGTACGGGTAGGTAGTGACGAAAAATAATGATACGGGACTCTTACGAGGTCTCGCAATCGGAATGAGTACACTTTAAATATTTTAACGAGGTAAAATTTAAGGGCATTGAGGGTCTGGTGCCAGTGGTGGTTGATTAGATCAACACACTATAGTTTTTATAATTATGTGGCGTTATGTCTCTATAAAAGTGGTGGTCTTTCATTATGTTATTTATTAATGGTATTTTTTTAATATCATATCAATATTGTACCCCGCACGGGGGGAGGTAGGGGGGTAGGTAGTGACGAAAAATAACGATACGGGACTCTTACGAGGTCTCGTAATCGGAATGAGTTTCTGCGACTACCATTGTTTGTCGCGGGTAACGGGGAATCAGGGTTCGATTCCGGTGAGGGAGCCTGAGAAACTGCTACCACATCCAAGGAAGGCAGCAGGCGCGCAAATTACCCACTCCCTGCACGGGGGGGGGGAGGTACGGGTAGGTAGTGACGAAAAATAACGATACGGGACTCTTACGAGGTCTCGTCATCGAATAATCAATACACGAACTGCCCACACACTTGTAAATATAGACGCGCAAGATCGTTACACGAACCGCTTACCATTATAGTAAACTACTATGCAAACACACATAACATATACGCAATAAGGGAACTTTAAATTGGAGATTTTACACTACCACACCCGTCTGTCTCATTCTGAAAACTATTCAAAATAATTGCTATTTTTCATTCTCATTCAAATATAAATAATAGTAAATAATATATAATTTTCGACTGAACTGAACCCAAGTGCCCGGCCTGTGGCCGGGCACCCCTCGTATTCATGTTCTAACCTAACCTAACCTAAATCTAGTTTTGACACCTTTAGACTTTAGATTCAAGATTTAATGTGAATATATGCATTAATAAAAACTCATTACTATTTTAATACTAGTTATGCTGCTGTTGATGCACTGATGAAAGCCAGATAGCTAGATCAGTGTTTAGTTCGTCGTAGTTGCCGGTGGGCTGAGGTCTAAAGGAATCCAAACTAGTTTTAAAAGGTTTGGATAGGTTAGGTTAGGTTAGAACATGAATAAGACGGGTGCCCGGCCGCAGGCCGGTCACTTAGGTTCAGTTCCGTTTAAAAAAAAAAAAAACAAAAAACAAAACGTACCAATACAAAGTACTCTTATTCATATTAGAAGATATTGTAAAATAACAATTAATTTAATTTTTTTTTTTTTTTTTTTTTTCACTTACACATTAGGCCCGTCGCGCCGCGCCACTACTATATGGGGCGAAGGTGCGAAGTCGACGGCGACGACAAAGTACCGAGTCTAAGGAGACTGATGGCGGCGCCACACAGTGGCGTTATGTCTCTATAAAAGTGGTGGTCTTTTATTATGTTATTTATTAATGGCATTATTTTAATATCATATCAATATTGTACCCCGCACAGGGGGGAGGTACGGGTAGGTAGTGACGAAAAATAACGATACGGGACTCTTACGAGGTCTCGCAATCGGAATGAGTACACTTTAAATATTTTAACGAGGTAAAATTTAAGGGCATTGAGGGTCTGGTGCCAGTGGTGGTTGATTAGATCCACACACTATACTTTTTATAATTATGTGGCGTTATGTCTCTATAAAAGTGGTGGTCTTTTATTATGTTATTTATTAATGGTATTTTTTTAATATCATATCAATATTGTACCCCGCACGGGGGGAGGTAGGGGGGTAGGTAGTGACGAAAAATAACGTTACGGGACTCTTACGAGGTCTCGTAATCGGAATGAGTTTCTGCGACTACCATTGTTTGTCGCGGGTAACGGGGAATCAGGGTTCGATTCCGGTGAGGGAGCCTGAGAAACTGCTACCACATCCAAGGAAGGCAGCAGGCGCGCAAATTACCCACTCCCTGCACGGGGGGGGGGGGGGAGGTACGGGTAGGTAGTGACGAAAAATAACGATACGGGACTCTTACGAGGTCTCGTCATCGAATAATCAATACACGAACTGCCCACACACTTGTAAATATAGACGCGCAAGATCGTTACACGAACCGCTTACCATTATAGTAAACTACTATGCAAACACACATAACATATACGCAATAAGGGAACTTTAAATTGGAGATTTTACCCTACCACACCCGTCGGTCTCATTCTGAAAACTATTCAAAATAATTGCTATTTTTCATTCTCATTCAAATATAAATAATAGTAAATAATATATAATTTTCGACTGAACTGAACCCAAGTGCCCGGCCTGTGGCCGGGCACCCCTCGTATTCATGTTCTAACCTAACCTAACCTAAATCTAGTTTTGACACCTTTAGACTTTAGATTCAAGATTTAATGTGAATATATGCATTAATAAAAACTCATTACTATTTTAATACTAGTTATGCTGCTGTTGATGCACTGATGAAAGCCAGATAGCTAGATCAGTGTTTAGTTAGTCGTAGTTGCCGGTGGGCTGAGGTCTAAAGGAATCCAAACTAGTTTTAAAAGGTTTGGATAGGTTAGGTTAGGTTAGAACATGAATAAGACGGGTGCCCGGCCGCAGGCCGGTCACTTAGGTTCAGTTCCGTTTAAAAAAAAAAAAAACAAAAAACAAAACGTACCAATACAAAGTACTCTTATTCATAATATTAGAAGATATTGTAAAATAACAATTAATTTAATTTTTTTTTTTTTTTTTTTCACTTACACATTAGCCTCGTCGCGCCGCGACATTACTATATGGGGCGAAGGTGCGAAGTCGACGGCGACGACAAAGTACCGAGTCTAAGGAGACTGATGGCGGCGCCACCCAGTGGCGTTATGTCTCTATAAAAGTGGTGGTCTTTTATTATGTTATTTATTAATGGTATTATTTTAATATCATATCAATATTGTACCCCGCACAGGGGGGAGGTACGGGTAGGTAGTGACGAAAAATAACGATACGGGACTCTTACGAGGTCTCGCAATCGGAATGAGTACACTTTAAATATTTTAACGAGGTAAAATTTAAGGGCATTGAGGGTCTGGTGCCAGTGGTGGTTGATTAGATCCACACACTATACTTTTTATAATTATGTGGCGTTATGTCTCTATAAAAGTGGTGGTCTTTTATTATGTTATTTATTAATGGTATTTTTTTAATATCATATCAATATTGTACCCCGCACGGGGGGAGGTAGGGGGGTAGGTAGTGACGAAAAATAACGATACGGGACTCTTACGAGGTCTCGTAATCGGAATGAGTTTCTGCGACTACCATTGTTTGTCGCGGGTAACGGGGAATCAGGGTTCGATTCCGGTGAGGGAGCCTGAGAAACTGCTACCACATCCAAGGAAGGCAGCAGGCGCGCAAATTACCCACTCCCTGCACGGGGGGGGGGAGGTACGGGTAGGTAGTGACGAAAAATAACGATACGGGACTCTTACGAGGTCTCGTCATCGAATAATCAATACACGAACTGCCCACACACTTGTAAATATAGACGCGCAAGATCGTTACACGAACCGCTTACCATTATAGTAAACTACTATGCAAACACACATAACATATACGCAATAAGGGAACTTTAAATTGGAGATTTTACCCTACCACACCCGTCGGTCTCATTCTGAAAACTATTCAAAATAATTGCTATTTTTCATTCTCATTCAAATATAAATAATAGTAAATAATATATAATTTTCGACTGAACTGAACCCAAGTGCCCGGCCTGTGGCCGGGCACCCCTCGTATTCATGTTCTAACCTAACCTAACCTAAATCTAGTTTTGACACCTTTAGACTTTAGATTCAAGATTTAATGTGAATATATGCATTAATAAAAACTCATTACTATTTTAATACTAGTTATGCTGCTGTTGATGCACTGATGAAAGCCAGATAGCTAGATCAGTGTTTAGTTAGTCGTAGTTGCCGGTGGGCTGAGGTCTAAAGGAATCCAAACTAGTTTTAAAAGGTTTGGATAGGTTAGGTTAGGTTAGAACATGAATAAGACGGGTGCCCGGCCGCAGGCCGGTCACTTAGGTTCAGTTCCGTTTAAAAAAAAAAAAAACAAAAAACAAAACGTACCAATACAAAGTACTCTTATTCATAATATTAGAAGATATTGTAAAATAACAATTAATTTAATTTTTTTTTTTTTTTTTTTCACTTACACATTAGCCTCGTCGCGCCGCGACATTACTATATGGGGCGAAGGTGCGAAGTCGACGGCGACGACAAAGTACCGAGTCTAAGGAGACTGATGGCGGCGCCACCCAGTGGCGTTATGTCTCTATAAAAGTGGTGGTCTTTTATTATGTTATTTATTAATGGTATTATTTTAATATCATATCAATATTGTACCCCGCACAGGGGGGAGGTACGGGTAGGTAGTGACGAAAAATAACGATACGGGACTCTTACGAGGTCTCGCAATCGGAATGAGTACACTTTAAATATTTTAACGAGGTAAAATTTAAGGGCATTGAGGGTCTGGTGCCAGTGGTGGTTGATTAGATCCACACACTATACTTTTTATAATTATGTGGCGTTATGTCTCTATAAAAGTGGTGGTCTTTTATTATGTTATTTATTAATGGTATTTTTTTAATATCATATCAATATTGTACCCCGCACGGGGGGAGGTAGGGGGGTAGGTAGTGACGAAAAATAACGATACGGGACTCTTACGAGGTCTCGTAATCGGAATGAGTTTCTGCGACTCCCATTGTTTGTCGCGGGTAACGGGGAATCAGGGTTCGATTCCGGTGAGGGAGCCTGAGAAACTGCTACCACATCCAAGGAAGGCAGCTGGCGCGCAAATTACCCACTCCCTGCACGGGGGGGGGGAGGTACGGGTAGGTAGTGACGAAAAATAACGATACGGGACTCTTACGAGGTCTCGTCATCGAATAATCAATACACGAAC
Source organism: Pararge aegeria (assembly GCF_905163445.1). Taxonomy (NCBI): domain Eukaryota; kingdom Metazoa; phylum Arthropoda; class Insecta; order Lepidoptera; family Nymphalidae; genus Pararge; species Pararge aegeria. The sequence continues at coordinate 17,890,699 of NC_053195.1, forward strand.
TGCCCACACACTTGTAAATATAGACGCGCAAGATCGTTACACGAACCGCTTACCATTATAGTAAACTACTATGCAAACACACATAACATATACGCAATAAGGGAACTTTAAATTGGAGATTTTACCCTACCACACCCGTTTGTCTCATTCTGAAAACTATTCAAAATAATTGCTATTTTTCATTCTCATTCAAATATAAATAATAGTAAATAATATATAATTTTCGACTGAACTGAACCCAAGTGCCCGGCCTGTGGCCGGGCACCCCTCGTATTCATGTTCTAACCTAACCTAACCTAAATCTAGTTTTGACACCTTTAGACTTTAGATTCAAGATTTAATGTGAATATATGCATTAATAAAAACTCATTACTATTTTAATACTAGTTATGCTGCTGTTGATGCACTGATGAAAGCCAGATAGCTAGATCAGTGTTTAGTTAGTCGTAGTTGCCGGTGGGCTGAGGTCTAAAGGAATCCAAACTAGTTTTAAAAGGTTTGGATAGGTTAGGTTAGGTTAGAACATGAATAAGACGGGTGCCCGGCCGCAGGCCGGTCACTTAGGTTCAGTTCCGTTTAAAAAAAAAAAAAACAAAAAACAAAACGTACCAATACAAAGTACTCTTATTCATATTAGAAGATATTGTAAAATAACAATTAATTAAATTTTTTTTTTTTTTTTTTCACTTACACATTAGGCCCGTCGCGCCGCGCCACTACTATATGGGGCGAAGGTGCGAAGTCGACGGCGACGACAAAGTACCGAGTCTAAGGAGACTGATGGCGGCGCCACACAGTGGCGTTATGTCTCTATAAAAGTGGTGGTCTTTTATTATGTTATTTATTAATGGTATTATTTTAATATCATATCAATATTGTACCCCGCACAGGGGGGAGGTACGGGTAGGTAGTGACGAAAAATAATGATACGGGACTCTTACGAGGTCTCGCAATCGGAATGAGTACACTTTAAATATTTTAACGAGGTAAAATTTAAGGGCATTGAGGGTCTGGTGCCAGTGGTGGTTGATTAGATCCACACACTATACTTTTTATAATTATGTGGCGTTATGTCTCTATAAAAGTGGTGGTCTTTCATTATGTTATTTATTAATGGTATTTTTTTAATATCATATCAATATTGTACCCCGCACGGGGGGAGGTAGGGGGGTAGGTAGTGACGAAAAATAACGATACGGGACTCTTACGAGGTCTCGTAATCGGAATGAGTTTCTGCGACTACCATTGTTTGTCGCGGGTAACGGGGAATCAGGGTTCGATTCCGGTGAGGGAGCCTGAGAAACTGCTACCACATCCAAGGAAGGCAGCAGGCGCGCAAATTACCCACTCCCTGCACGGGGGGGGGGAGGTACGGGTAGGTAGTGACGAAAAATAACGATACGGGACTCTTACGAGGTCTCGTCATCGAATAATCAATACACGAACTGCCCACACACTTGTAAATATAGACGCGCAAGATCGTTACACGAACCGCTTACCATTATAGTAAACTACTATGCAAACACACATAACATATACGCAATAAGGGAACTTCAAATTGGAGATTTTACACTACCACACCCGTCTGTCTCATTCTGAAAACTATTCAAAATAATTGCTATTTTTCATTCTCATTCAAATATAAATAATAGTAAATAATATATAATTTTTGACTGAACTGAACCCAAGTGCCCGGCCTGTGGCCGGGCACCCCTCGTATTCATGTTCTAACCTAACCTAACCTAAATCTAGTTTTGACACCTTTAGACTTTAGATTCAAGATTTAATGTGAATATATGCATTAATAAAAACTCATTACTATTTTAATACTAGTTATGCTGCTGTTGATGCACTGATGAAAGCCAGATAGCTAGATCAGTGTTTAGTTCGTCGTAGTTGCCGGTGGGCTGAGGTCTAAAGGAATCCAAACTAGTTTTAAAAGGTTTGGATAGGTTAGGTTAGGTTAGAACATGAATAAGACGGGTGCCCGGCCGCAGGCCGGTCACTTAGGTTCAGTTCCGTTTAAAAAAAAAAAAAACAAAAAACAAAACGTACCAATACAAAGTACTCTTATTCATATTAGAAGATATTGTAAAATAACAATTAATTTAATTTTTTTTTTTTTTTTTTTTCACTTACACATTAGGCCCGTCGCGCCGCGCCACTACTATATGGGGCGAAGGTGCGAAGTCGACGGCGACGACAAAGTACCGAGTCTAAGGAGACTGATGGCGGCGCCACACAGTGGCGTTATGTCTCTATAAAAGTGGTGGTCTTTTATTATGTTATTTATTAATGGTATTATTTTAATATCATATCAATATTGTACCCCGCACAGGGGGGAGGTACGGGTAGGTAGTGACGAAAAATAACGATACGGGACTCTTACGAGGTCTCGCAATCGGAATGAGTACACTTTAAATATTTTAACGAGGTAAAATTTAAGGGCATTGAGGGTCTGGTGCCAGTGGTGGTTGATTAGATCCACACACTATACTTTTTATAATTATGTGGCGTTATGTCTCTATAAAAGTGGTGGTCTTTTATTATGTTATTTATTAATGGTATTTTTTTAATATCATATCAATATTGTACCCCGCACGGGGGGAGGTAGGGGGGTAGGTAGTGACGAAAAATAACGATACGGGACTCTTACGAGGTCTCGTAATCGGAATGAGTTTCTGCGACTACCATTGTTTGTCGCGGGTAACGGGGAATCAGGGTTCGATTCCGGTGAGGGAGCCTGAGAAACTGCTACCACATCCAAGGAAGGCAGCAGGCGCGCAAATTACCCACTCCCTGCACGGGGGGGGGGAGGTACGGGTAGGTAGTGACGAAAAATAACGATACGGGACTCTTACGAGGTCTCGTCATCGAATAATCAATACACGAACTGCCCACACACTTGTAAATATAGACGCGCAAGATCGTTACACGAACCGCTTACCATTATAGTAAACTACTATGCAAACACACATAACATATACGCAATAAGGGAACTTTAAATTGGAGATTTTACCCTACCACACCCGTCTGTCTCATTCTGAAAACTATTCAAAATAATTGCTATTTTTCATTCTCATTCAAATATAAATAATAGTAAATAATATATAATTTTCGACTGAACTGAACCCAAGTGCCCGGCCTGTGGCCGGGCACCCCTCGTATTCATGTTCTAACCTAACCTAACCTAAATCTAGTTTTGACACCTTTAGACTTTAGATTCAAGATTTAATGTGAATATATGCATTAATAAAAACTCATTACTATTTTAATACTAGTTATGCTGCTGTTGATGCACTGATGAAAGCCAGATAGCTAGATCAGTGTTTAGTTCGTCGTAGTTGCCGGTGGGCTGAGGTCTAAAGGAATCCAAACTAGTTTTAAAAGGTTTGGATAGGTTAGGTTAGGTTAGAACATGAATAAGACGGGTGCCCGGCCGCAGGCCGGTCACTTAGGTTCAGTTCCGTTTAAAAAAAAAAAAAACAAAAAACAAAACGTACCAATACAAAGTACTCTTATTCATATTAGAAGATATTGTAAAATAACAATTAATTTAATTTTTTTTTTTTTTTTTTTTCACTTACACATTAGGCCCGTCGCGCCGCGCCACTACTATATGGGGCGAAGGTGCGAAGTCGACGGCGACGACAAAGTACCGAGTCTAAGGAGACTGATGGCGGCGCCACACAGTGGCGTTATGTCTCTATAAAAGTGGTGGTCTTTTATTATGTTATTTATTAATGGTATTATTTTAATATCATATCAATATTGTACCCCGCACAGGGGGGAGGTACGGGTAGGTAGTGACGAAAAATAACGATACGGGACTCTTACGAGGTCTCGCAATCGGAATGAGTACACTTTAAATATTTTAACGAGGTAAAATTTAAGGGCATTGAGGGTCTGGTGCCAGTGGTGGTTGATTAGATCCACACACTATACTTTTTATAATTATGTGGCGTTATGTCTCTATAAAAGTGGTGGTCTTTTATTATGTTATTTATTAATGGTATTTTTTTAATATCATATCAATATTGTACCCCGCACGGGGGGAGGTAGGGGGGTAGGTAGTGACGAAAAATAACGATACGGGACTCTTACGAGGTCTCGTAATCGGAATGAGTTTCTGCGACTACCATTTGTTGTCGCGGGTAACGGGGAATCAGGGTTCGATTCCGGTGAGGGAGCCTGAGAAACTGCTACCACATCCAAGTAAGGCAGCAGGCGCGCAAATTACCCACTCCCTGCACGGGGGGGGGGAGGTACGGGTAGGTAGTGACGAAAAATAACGATACGGGACTCTTACGAGGTCTCGTCATCGGAATGAGTTTCTGCGACTACCATTTGTTGTCGCGGGTAACGGGGAATCAGGGTTCGATTCCGGTGAGGGAGCCTGAGAAACTGCTACCACATCCAAGTAAGGCAGCAGGCGCGCAAATTACCCACTCCCTGCACGGGGGGGGGGGGAGGTACGGGTAGGTAGTGACGAAAAATAACGATACGGGACTCTTACGAGGTCTCGTCATCGAATAATCAATACACGAACTGCCCACACACTTGTAAATATAGACGCGCAAGATCGTTACACGAACCGCTTACCATTATAGTAAACTACTATGCAAACACACATAACATATACGCAATAAGGGAACTTTAAATTGGAGATTTTACCCTACCACACCCGTCTGTCTCATTCTAAAAACTATTCAAAATAATTGCTATTTTTCATTCTCATTCAAATATAAATAATAGTAAATAATATATAATTTTCGACTGAACTGAACCCAAGTGCCCGGCCTGTGGCCGGGCACCCCTCGTATTCATGTTCTAACCTAACCTAACCTAAATCTAGTTTTGACACCTTTAGACTTTAGATTCAAGATTTAATGTGAATATATGCATTAATAAAAACTCATTACTATTTTAATACTAGTTATGCTGCTGTTGATGCACTGATGAAAGCCAGATAGCTAGATCAGTGTTTAGTTCATCGTAGTTGCCGGTGGGCTGAGGTCTAAAGGAATCCAAACTAGTTTTAAAAGGTTTGGATAGGTTAGGTTAGGTTAGAATTTGAATTCGCGGTCGTGTGCGAAAGCGTTCCCGTAACCCAGTCACCAGGCGAAGTGTTTGAACACCGTGGGGTTTAGTCGGTAAGAGTCCGACATAACCATTGCACCTCCCCGGGTGTGTTGGTATCCATGAGGATTCCCCACGAAAAAAAAAAAAAAAAAAAAAAAAAAAAAAAAAAAAAAGGTTAGAACATGAATAAGACGGGTGCCCGGCCGCAGGCCGGTCACTTAGGTTCAGTTCCGTTTAAAAAAAAAAAAAACAAAAAACAAAACGTACCAATACAAAGTACTCTTATTCATATTAGAAGATATTGTAAAATAACAATTAATTAAATTTTTTTTTTTTTTTTTTCACTTACACATTAGGCCCGTCGCGCCGCGCCACTACTATATGGGGCGAAGGTGCGAAGTCGACGGCGACGACAAAGTACCGAGTCTAAGGAGACTGATGGCGGCGCCACACAGTGGCGTTATGTCTCTATAAAAGTGGTGGTCTTTTATTATGTTATTTATTAATGGCATTATTTTAATATCATATCAATATTGTACCCCGCACAGGGGGGAGGTACGGGTAGGTAGTGACGAAAAATAACGATACGGGACTCTTACGAGGTCTCGCAATCGGAATGAGTACACTTTAAATATTTTAACGAGGTAAAATTTAAGGGCATTGAGGGTCTGGTGCCAGTGGTGGTTGATTAGATCCACACACTATACTTTTTATAATTATGTGGCGTTATGTCTCTATAAAAGTGGTGGTCTTTTATTATGTTATTTATTAATGGTATTTTTTTAATATCATATCAATATTGTACCCCGCACGGGGGGAGGTAGGGGGGTAGGTAGTGACGAAAAATAACGTTACGGGACTCTTACGAGGTCTCGTAATCGGAATGAGTTTCTGCGACTACCATTGTTTGTCGCGGGTAACGGGGAATCAGGGTTCGATTCCGGTGAGGGAGCCTGAGAAACTGCTACCACATCCAAGGAAGGCAGCAGGCGCGCAAATTACCCACTCCCTGCACGGGGGGGGGGGGGGGAGGTACGGGTAGGTAGTGACGAAAAATAACGATACGGGACTCTTACGAGGTCTCGTCATCGAATAATCAATACACGAACTGCCCACACACTTGTAAATATAGACGCGCAAGATCGTTACACGAACCGCTTACCATTATAGTAAACTACTATGCAAACACACATAACATATACGCAATAAGGGAACTTTAAATTGGAGATTTTACCCTACCACACCCGTCGGTCTCATTCTGAAAACTATTCAAAATAATTGCTATTTTTCATTCTCATTCAAATATAAATAATAGTAAATAATATATAATTTTCGACTGAACTGAACCCAAGTGCCCGGCCTGTGGCCGGGCACCCCTCGTATTCATGTTCTAACCTAACCTAACCTAAATCTAGTTTTGACACCTTTAGACTTTAGATTCAAGATTTAATGTGAATATATGCATTAATAAAAACTCATTACTATTTTAATACTAGTTATGCTGCTGTTGATGCACTGATGAAAGCCAGATAGCTAGATCAGTGTTTAGTTAGTCGTAGTTGCCGGTGGGCTGAGGTCTAAAGGAATCCAAACTAGTTTTAAAAGGTTTGGATAGGTTAGGTTAGGTTAGAACATGAATAAGACGGGTGCCCGGCCGCAGGCCGGTCACTTAGGTTCAGTTCCGTTTAAAAAAAAAAAAAACAAAAAACAAAACGTACCAATACAAAGTACTCTTATTCATAATATTAGAAGATATTGTAAAATAACAATTAATTTAATTTTTTTTTTTTTTTTTTTCACTTACACATTAGCCTCGTCGCGCCGCGACATTACTATATGGGGCGAAGGTGCGAAGTCGACGGCGACGACAAAGTACCGAGTCTAAGGAGACTGATGGCGGCGCCACCCAGTGGCGTTATGTCTCTATAAAAGTGGTGGTCTTTTATTATGTTATTTATTAATGGTATTATTTTAATATCATATCAATATTGTACCCCGCACAGGGGGGAGGTACGGGTAGGTAGTGACGAAAAATAACGATACGGGACTCTTACGAGGTCTCGCAATCGGAATGAGTACACTTTAAATATTTTAACGAGGTAAAATTTAAGGGCATTGAGGGTCTGGTGCCAGTGGTGGTTGATTAGATCCACACACTATACTTTTTATAATTATGTGGCGTTATGTCTCTATAAAAGTGGTGGTCTTTTATTATGTTATTTATTAATGGTATTTTTTTAATATCATATCAATATTGTACCCCGCACGGGGGGAGGTAGGGGGGTAGGTAGTGACGAAAAATAACGATACGGGACTCTTACGAGGTCTCGTAATCGGAATGAGTTTCTGCGACTACCATTGTTTGTCGCGGGTAACGGGGAATCAGGGTTCGATTCCGGTGAGGGAGCCTGAGAAACTGCTACCACATCCAAGGAAGGCAGCAGGCGCGCAAATTACCCACTCCCTGCACGGGGGGGGGAGGTACGGGTAGGTAGTGACGAAAAATAACGATACGGGACTCTTACGAGGTCTCGTCATCGAATAATCAATACACGAACTGCCCACACACTTGTAAATATAGACGCGCAAGATCGTTACACGAACCGCTTACCATTATAGTAAACTACTATGCAAACACACATAACATATACGCAATAAGGGAACTTTAAATTGGAGATTTTACCCTACCACACCCGTTTGTCTCATTCTGAAAACTATTCAAAATAATTGCTATTTTTCATTCTCATTCAAATATAAATAATAGTAAATAATATATAATTTTCGACTGAACTGAACCCAAGTGCCCGGCCTGTGGCCGGGCACCCCTCGTATTCATGTTCTAACCTAACCTAACCTAAATCTAGTTTTGACACCTTTAGACTTTAGATTCAAGATTTAATGTGAATATATGCATTAATAAAAACTCATTACTATTTTAATACTAGTTATGCTGCTGTTGATGCACTGATGAAAGCCAGATAGCTAGATCAGTGTTTAGTTAGTCGTAGTTGCCGGTGGGCTGAGGTCTAAAGGAATCCAAACTAGTTTTAAAAGGTTTGGATAGGTTAGGTTAGGTTAGAACATGAATAAGACGGGTGCCCGGCCGCAGGCCGGTCACTTAGGTTCAGTTCCGTTTAAAAAAAAAAAAAACAAAAAACAAAACGTACCAATACAAAGTACTCTTATTCATAATATTAGAAGATATTGTAAAATAACAATTAATTTAATTTTTTTTTTTTTTTTTTTCACTTACACATTAGCCTCGTCGCGCCGCGACATTACTATATGGGGCGAAGGTGCGAAGTCGACGGCGACGACAAAGTACCGAGTCTAAGGAGACTGATGGCGGCGCCACACAGTGGCGTTATGTCTCTATAAAAGTGGTGGTCTTTTATTATGTTATTTATTAATGGTATTATTTTAATATCATATCAATATTGTACCCCGCACAGGGGGGAGGTACGGGTAGGTAGTGACAAAAAATAACGATACGGGACTCTTACGAGGTCTCGCAATCGGAATGAGTACACTTTAAATATTTTAACGAGGTAAAATTTAAGGGCATTGAGGGTCTGGTGCCAGTGGTGGTTGATTAGATCCACACACTATACTTTTTATAATTATGTGGCGTTATGTCTCTATAAAAGTGGTGGTCTTTTATTATGTTATTTATTAATGGTATTTTTTTAATATCATATCAATATTGTACCCCGCACGGGGGGAGGTAGGGGGGTAGGTAGTGACGAAAAATAACGATACGGGACTCTTACGAGGTCTCGTAATCGGAATGAGTTTCTGCGACTACCATTGTTTGTCGCGGGTAACGGGGAATCAGGGTTCGATTCCGGTGAGGGAGCCTGAGAAACTGCTACCACATCCAAGTAAGGCAGCAGGCGCGCAAATTACCCACTCCCTGCACGGGGGGGGGAGGTACGGGTAGGTAGTGACGAAAAATAACGATACGGGACTCTTACGAGGTCTCGTCATCGAATAATCAATACACGAACTGCCCACACACTTGTAAATATAGACGCGCAAGATCGTTACACGAACCGCTTACCATTATAGTAAACTACTATGCAAACACACATAACATATACGCAATAAGGGAACTTTAAATTGGAGATTTTACCCTACCACACCCGTCTGTCTCATTCTGAAAACTATTCAAAATAATTGCTATTTTTCATTCTCATTCAAATATAAATAATAGTAAATAATATATAATTTTCGACTGAACTGAACCCAAGTGCCCGGCCTGTGGCCGGGCACCCCTCGTATTCATGTTCTAACCTAACCTAACCTAAATCTAGTTTTGACACCTTTAGACTTTAGATTCAAGATTTAATGTGAATATATGCATTAATAAAAACTCATTACTATTTTAATACTAGTTATGCTGCTGTTGATGCACTGATGAAAGCCAGATAGCTAGATCAGTGTTTAGTTCGTCGTAGTTGCCGGTGGGCTGAGGTCTAAAGGAATCCAAACTAGTTTTAAAAGGTTTGGATAGGTTAGGTTAGGTTAGAACATGAATAAGACGGGTGCCCGGCCGCAGGCCGGTCACTTAGGTTCAGTTCCGTTTAAAAAAAAAAAAAACAAAAAACAAAACGTACCAATACAAAGTACTCTTATTCATATTAGAAGATATTGTAAAATAACAATTAATTTAATTTTTTTTTTTTTTTTTTTTTCACTTACACATGAGGCCCGTCGCGCCGCGCCACTACTATATGGGGCGAAGGTGCGAAGTCGACGGCGACGACAAAGTACCGAGTCTAAGGAGACTGATGGCGGCGCCACACAGTGGCGTTATGTCTCTATAAAAGTGGTGGTCTTTTATTATGTTATTTATTAATGGTATTATTTTAATATCATATCAATATTGTACCCCGCACAGGGGGGAGGTACGGGTAGGTAGTGACGAAAAATAACGATACGGGACTCTTACGAGGTCTCGCAATCGGAATGAGTACACTTTACATATTTTAACGAGGTAAAATTTAAGGGCATTGAGGGTCTGGTGCCAGTGGTGGTTGATTAGATCCACACACTATACTTTTTATAATTATGTGGCGTTATGTCTCTATAAAAGTGGTGGTCTTTTATTATGTTATTTATTAATGGTATTTTTTTAATATCATATCAATATTGTACCCCGCACGGGGGGAGGTAGGGGGGTAGGTAGTGACGAAAAATAACGATACGGGACTCTTACGAGGTCTCGTAATCGGAATGAGTTTCTGCGACTACCATTGTTTGTCGCGGGTAACGGGGAATCAGGGTTCGATTCCGGTGAGGGAGCCTGAGAAACTGCTACCACATCCAAGGAAGGCAGCAGGCGCGCAAATTACCCACTCCCTGCACGGGGGGGGGGGAGGTACGGGTAGGTAGTGACGAAAAATAACGATACGGGACTCTTACGAGGTCTCGTCATCGAATAATCAATACACGAACTGCCCACACACTTGTAAATATAGACGCGCAAGATCGTTACACGAACCGCTTACCATTATAGTAAACTACTATGCAAACACACATAACATATACGCAATAAGGGAACTTTAAATTGGAGATTTTACCCTACCACACCCGTCTGTCTCATTCTGAAAACTATTCAAAATAATTGCTATTTTTCATTCTCATTCAAATATAAATAATAGTAAATAATATATAATTTTCGACTGAACTGAACCCAAGTGCCCGGCCTGTGGCCGGGCACCCCTCGTATTCATGTTCTAACCTAACCTAACCTAAATCTAGTTTTGACACCTTTAGACTTTAGATTCAAGATTTAATGTGAATATATGCATTAATAAAAACTCATTACTATTTTAATACTAGTTATGCTGCTGTTGATGCACTGATGAAAGCCAGATAGCTAGATCAGTGTTTAGTTCGTCGTAGTTGCCGGTGGGCTGAGGTGTAAAGGAATCCAAACTAGTTTTAAAAGGTTTGGATAGGTTAGGTTAGGTTAGAACATGAATAAGACGGGTGCCCGGCCGCAGGCCGGTCACTTAGGTTCAGTTCCGTTTAAAAAAAAAAAAAACAAAAAACAAAACGTACCAATACAAAGTACTCTTATTCATATTAGAAGATATTGTAAAATAACAATTAATTTAATTTTTTTTATTTTTTTTTTTTTTCACTTACACATTAGGCCCGTCGCGCCGCGCCACTACTATATGGGGCGAAGGTGCGAAGTCGACGGCGACGACAAAGTACCGAGTCTAAGGAGACTGATGGCGGCGCCACACAGTGGCGTTATGTCTCTATAAAAGTGGTGGTCTTTTATTATGTTATTTATTAATGGTATTATTTTAATATCATATCAATATTGTACCCCGCACAGGGGGGAGGTACGGGTAGGTAGTGACGAAAAATAACGATACGGGACTCTTACGAGGTCTCGCAATCGGAATGAGTACACTTTAAATATTTTAACGAGGTAAAATTTAAGGGCATTGAGGGTCTGGTGCCAGTGGTGGTTGATTAGATCCACACACTATACTTTTTATAATTATGTGGCGTTATGTCTCTATAAAAGTGGTGGTCTTTTATTATGTTATTTATTAATGGTATTTTTTTAATATCATATCAATATTGTACCCCGCACGGGGGGAGGTAGGGGGGTAGGTAGTGACGAAAAATAACGATACGGGACTCTTACGAGGTCTCGTAATCGGAATGAGTTTCTGCGACTACCATTGTTTGTCGCGGGTAACGGGGAATCAGGGTTCGATTCCGGTGAGGGAGCCTGAGAAACTGCTACCACATCCAAGTAAGGCAGCAGGCGCGCAAATTACCCACTCCCTGCACGGGGGGGGGGAGGTACGGGTAGGTAGTGACGAAAAATAACGATACGGGACTCTTACGAGGTCTCGTCATCGAATAATCAATACACGAACTGCCCACACACTTGTAAATATAGACGCGCAAGATCGTTACACGAACCGCTTACCATTATAGTAAACTACTATGCAAACACACATAACATATACGCAATAAGGGAACTTTAAATTGGAGATTTTACCCTACCACACCCGTCTGTCTCATTTTGAAAACTATTCAAAATAATTGCTATTTTTCATTCTCATTCAAATATAAATAATAGTAAATAATATATAATTTTCGACTGAACTGAACCCAAGTGCCCGGCCTGTGGCCGGGCACCCCTCGTATTCATGTTCTAACCTAACCTAACCTAAATCTAGTTTTGACACCTTTAGACTTTAGATTCAAGATTTAATGTGAATATATGCATTAATAAAAACTCATTACTATTTTAATACTAGTTATGCTGCTGTTGATGCACTGATAAAAGCCAGATAGCTAGATCAGTGTTTAGTTCGTCGTAGTTGCCGGTGGGCTGAGGTCTAAAGGAATCCAAACTAGTTTTAAAAGGTTTGGATAGGTTAGGTTAGGTTAGAACATGAATAAGACGGGTGCCCGGCCGCAGGCCGGTCACTTAGGTTCAGTTCCGTTTAAAAAAAAAAAAAACAAAAAACAAAACGTACCAATACAAAGTACTCTTATTCATAGTAGAAGATATTGTAAAATAACAATTAATTTAATTTTTTTTTTTTTTTTTTTTTCACTTACACATTAGGCCCGTCGCGCCGCGCCACTACTATATGGGGCGAAGGTGCGAAGTCGACGGCGACGACAAAGTACCGAGTCTAAGGAGACTGATGGCGGCGCCACACAGTGGCGTTATGTCTCTATAAAAGTGGTGGTCTTTTATTATGTTATTTATTAATGGTATTATTTTAATATCATATCAATATTGTACCCCGCACAGGGGGGAGGTACGGGTAGGTAGTGACGAAAAATAACGATACGGGACTCTTACGAGGTCTCGCAATCGGAATGAGTACACTTTAAATATTTTAACGAGGTAAAATTTAAGGGCATTGAGGGTCTGGTGCCAGTGGTGGTTGATTAGATCCACACACTATACTTTTTATAATTATGTGGCGTTATGTCTCTATAAAAGTGGTGGTCTTTTATTATGTTATTTATTAATGGTATTTTTTTAATATCATATCAATATTGTACCCCGCACGGGGGGAGGTAGGGGGGTAGGTAGTGACGAAAAATAACGATACGGGACTCTTACGAGGTCTCGTTATCGGAATGAGTTTCTGCGACTACCATTGTTTGTCGCGGGTAACGTCGAATCAGGGTTCGATTCCGGTGAGGGAGCCTGAGAAACTGCTACCACATCCAAGGAAGGCAGCAGGCGCGCAAATTACCCACTCCCTGCACGGGGGGGGGGGGAGGTACGGGTAGGTAGTGACGAAAAATAACGATACGGGACTCTTACGAGGTCTCGTCATCGAATAATCAATACACGAACTGCCCACACACTTGTAAATATAGACGCGCAAGATCGTTACACGAACCGCTTACCATTATAGTAAACTACTATGCAAACACACATAACATATACGCAATAAGGGAACTTTAAATTGGAGATTTTACCCTACCACACCCGTCTGTCTCATTCTGAAAACTATTCAAAATAATTGCTATTTTTCATTCTCATTCAAATATAAATAATAGTAAATAATATATAATTTTCGACTGAACTGAACCCAAGTGCCCGGCGTGTGGCCGGGCACCCCTCGTATTCATGTTCTAACCTAACCTAACCTAAATCTAGTTTTGACACCTTTAGACTTTAGATTCAAGATTTAATGTGAATATATGCATTAATAAAAACTCATTACTATTTTAATACTAGTTATGCTGCTGTTGATGCACTGATGAAAGCCAGATAGCTAGATCAGTGTTTAGTTAGTCGTAGTTGCCGGTGGGCTGAGGTCTAAAGGAATCCAAACTAGTTTTAAAAGGTTTGGATAGGTTAGGTTAGGTTAGAACATGAATAAGACGGGTGCCCGGCCGCAGGCCGGTCACTTAGGTTCAGTTCCGTTTAAAAACAAAAAAAACAAAAAACAAAACGTACCAATACAAAGTACTCTTATTCATATTAGAAGATATTGTAAAATAACAATTAATTTAATTTTTTTTTTTTTTTTTTCACTTAAACATTAGGCCCGTCGCGCCGCGCCACTACTATATGGGGCGAAGGTGCGAAGTCGACGGCGACGACAAAGTACCGAGTCTAAGGAGACTGATGGCGGCGCCACACAGTGGCGTTATGTCTCTATAAAAGTGGTGGTCTTTTATTATGTTATTTATTAATGGTATTATTTTAATATCATATCAATATTGTACCCCGCACAGGGGGGAGGTACGGGTAGGTAGTGACGAAAAATAACGATACGGGACTCTTACGAGGTCTCGCAATCGGAATGAGTACACTTTAAATATTTTAACGAGGTAAAATTTAAGGGCATTGAGGGTCTGGTGCCAGTGGTGGTTGATTAGATCCACACACTATACTTTTTATAATTATGTGGCGTTATGTCTCTATAAAAGTGGTGGTCTTTTATTATGTTATTTATTAATGGTATTTTTTTAATATCATATCAATATTGTACCCCGCACGGGGGGAGGTAGGGGGGTAGGTAGTGACGAAAAATAACGATACGGGACTCTTACGAGGTCTCGTAATCGGAATGAGTTTCTGCGACTACCATTGTTTGTCGCGGGTAACGGGGAATCAGGGTTCGATTCCGGTGAGGGAGCCTGAGAAACTGCTACCACATCCAAGGAAGGCAGCAGGCGCGCAAATTACCCACTCCCTGCACGGGGGGGGGGGAGGTACGGGTAGGTAGTGACGAAAAATAACGATACGGGACTCTTACGAGGTCTCGTCATCGAATAATCAATACACGAACTGCCCACACACTTGTAAATATAGACGCGCAAGATCGTTACACGAACCGCTTACCATTATAGTAAACTACTATGCAAACACACATAACATATACGCAATAAGGGAACTTTAAATTGGAGATTTTACCCTACCACACCCGTCTGTCTAATTCTGAAAACTATTCAAAATAATTGCTATTTTTCATTCTCATTCAAATATAAATAATAGTAAATAATATATAATTTTTGACTGAACTGAACCCAAGTGCCCGGCCTGTGGCCGGGCACCCCTCGTATTCATGTTCTAACCTAACCTAACCTAAATCTAGTTTTGACACCTTTAGACTTTAGATTCAAGATTTAATGTGAATATATGCATTAATAAAAACTCATTACTATTTTAATACTAGTTATGCTGCTGTTGATGCACTGATGAAAGCCAGATAGCTAGATCAGTGTTTAGTTCGTCGTAGTTGCCGGTGGGCTGAGGTCTAAAGGAATCCAAACTAGTTTTAAAAGGTTTGGATAGGTTAGGTTAGGTTAGAACATGAATAAGACGGGTGCCCGGCCGCAGGCCGGTCACTTAGGTTCAGTTCCGTTTAAAAAAAAAAAAAACAAAAAACAAAACGTACCAATACAAAGTACTCTTATTCATATTAGAAGATATTGTAAAATAACAATTAATTTAATTTTTTTTATTTTTTTTTTTTTTCACTTACACATTAGGCCCGTCGCGCCGCGCCACTACTATATGGGGCGAAGGTGCGAAGTCGACGGCGACGACAAAGTACCGAGTCTAAGGAGACTGATGGCGGCGCCACACAGTGGCGTTATGTCTCTATAAAAGTGGTGGTCTTTTATTATGTTATTTATTAATGGTATTATTTTAATATCATATCAATATTGTATCCCGCACAGGGGGGAGGTACGGGTAGGTAGTGACGAAAAATAACGATACGGGACTCTTACGAGGTCTCGCAATCGGAATGAGTACACTTTAAATATTTTAACGAGGTAAAATTTAAGGGCATTGAGGGTCTGGTGCCAGTGGTGGTTGATTAGATCCACACACTATACTTTTTATAATTATGTGGCGTTATGTCTCTATAAAAGTGGTGGTCTTTTATTATGTTATTTATTAATGGTATTTTTTTAATATCATATCAATATTGTACCCCGCACGGGGGGAGGTAGGGGGGTAGGTAGTGACGAAAAATAACGATACGGGACTCTTACGAGGTCTCGTAATCGGAATGAGTTTCTGCGACTACCATTGTTTGTCGCGGGTAACGGGGAATCAGGGTTCGATTCCGGTGAGGGAGCCTGAGAAACTGCTACCACATCCAAGGAAGGCAGCAGGCGCGCAAATTACCCACTCCCTGCCCGGGGGGGGGGGAGGTACGGGTAGGTAGTGACGAAAAATAACGATACGGGACTCTTACGAGGTCTCGTCATCGAATAATCAATACACGAACTGCCCACACACTTGTAAATATAGACGCGCAAGATCGTTACACGAACCGCTTACCATTATAGTAAACTACTATGCAAACACACATAACATATACGCAATAAGGGAACTTTAAATTGGAGATTTTACCCTACCACACCCGTCTGTCTCATTCTGAAAACTATTCAAAATAATTGCTATTTTTCATTCTCATTCAAATATAAATAATAGTAAATAATATATAATTTTCGACTGAACTGAACCCAAGTGCCCGGCCTGTGGCCGGGCACCCCTCGTATTCATGTTCTAACCTAACCTAACCTAAATCTAGTTTTGACACCTTTAGACTTTAGATTCAAGATTTAATGTGAATATATGCATTAATAAAAACTCATTACTATTTTAATACTAGTTATGCTGCTGTTGATGCACTGATGAAAGCCAGATAGCTAGATCAGTGTTTAGTTAGTCGTAGTTGCCGGTGGGCTGAGGTCTAAAGGAATCCAAACTAGTTTTAAAAGGTTTGGATAGGTTAGGTTAGGTTAGAACATGAATAAGACGGGTGCCCGGCCGCAGGCCGGTCACTTAGGTTCAGTTCCGTTTAAAAACAAAAAAAACAAAAAACAAAACGTACCAATACAAAGTACTCTTATTCATATTAGAAGATATTGTAAAATAACAATTAATTTAATTTTTTTTTTTTTTTTTTTCACTTACACATTAGGCCCGTCGCGCCGCGCCACTACTATATGGGGCGAAGGTGCGAAGTCGACGGCGACGACAAAGTACCGAGTCTAAGGAGACTGATGGCGGCGCCACACAGTGGCGTTATGTCTCTATAAAAGTGGTGGTCTTTTATTATGTTATTTATTAATGGTATTATTTTAATATCATATCAATATTGTACCTCGCACAGGGGGGGGGGAGGTACGGGTAGGTAGTGACGAAAAATAACGATACGGGACTCTTACGAGGTCTCGCAATCGGAATGAGTACACTTTAAATATTTTAACGAGGTAAAATTTAAGGGCATTGAGGGTCTGGTGCCAGTGGTGGTTGATTAGATCCACACACTATACTTTTTATAATTATGTGGCGTTATGTCTCTATAAAAGTGGTGGTCTTTTATTATGTTATTTATTAAT
This sequence comes from Pararge aegeria, assembly GCF_905163445.1. Lineage (NCBI taxonomy): Eukaryota > Metazoa > Arthropoda > Insecta > Lepidoptera > Nymphalidae > Pararge > Pararge aegeria. The sequence goes on from NC_053195.1 coordinate 17,908,159, forward strand.
GGTATTTTTTTAATATCATATCAATATTGTACCCCGCACGGGGGGAGGTAGGGGGGTAGGTAGTGACGAAAAATAACGATACGGGACTCTTACGAGGTCTCGTAATCGGAATGAGTTTCTGCGACTACCATTGTTTGTCGCGGGTAACGGGGAATCAGGGTTCGATTCCGGTGAGGGAGCCTGAGAAACTGCTACCACATCCAAGTAAGGCAGCAGCCGCGCAAATTACCCACTCCCTGCACGGGGGGGGGGAGGTACGGGTAGGTAGTGACGAAAAATAACGATACGGGACTCTTACGAGGTCTCGTCATCGAATAATCAATACACGAACTGCCCACACACTTGTAAATATAGACGCGCAAGATCGTTACACGAACCGCTTACCATTATAGTAAACTACTATGCAAACACACATAACATATACGCAATAAGGGAACTTTAAATTGGAGATTTTACCCTACCACACCCGTCTGTCTAATTCTGAAAACTATTCAAAATAATTGCTATTTTTCATTCTCATTCAAATATAAATAATAGTAAATAATATATAATTTTCGACTGAACTGAACCCAAGTGCCCGGCCTGTGGCCGGGCACCCCTCGTATTCATGTTCTAACCTAACCTAACCTAAATCTAGTTTTGACACCTTTAGACTTTAGATTCAAGATTTAATGTGAATATATGCATTAATAAAAACTCATTACTATTTTAATACTAGTTATGCTGCTGTTGATGCACTGATGAAAGCCAGATAGCTAGATCAGTGTTTAGTTCGTCGTAGTTGCCGGTGGGCTGAGGTCTAAAGGAATCCAAACTAGTTTTAAAAGGTTTGGATAGGTTAGGTTAGGTTAGAACATGAATAAGACGGGTGCCCGGCCGCAGGCCGGTCACTTAGGTTCAGTTCCGTTTAAAAAAAAAAAAACAAAAAACAAAACGTACCAATACAAAGTACTCTTATTCATATTAGAAGATATTGTAAAATAACAATTAATTTAATTTTTTTTTTTTTTTTTTTTTTCACTTACACATTAGGCCCGTCGCGCCGCGCCACTACTATATGGGGCGAAGGTGCGAAGTCGACGGCGACGACAAAGTACCGAGTCTAAGGAGACTGATGGCGGCGCCACACAGTGGCGTTATGTCTCTATAAAAGTGGTGGTCTTTTATTATGTTATTTATTAATGGTATTATTTTAATATCATATCAATATTGTACCCCGCACAGGGGGGAGGTACGGGTAGGTAGTGACGAAAAATAACGATACGGGACTCTTACGAGGTCTCGCAATCGGAATGAGTACACTTTAAATATTTTAACGAGGTAAAATTTAAGGGCATTGAGGGTCTGGTGCCAGTGGTGGTTGATTAGATCCACACACTATACTTTTTATAATTATGTGGCGTTATGTCTCTATAAAAGTGGTGGTCTTTTATTATGTTATTTATTAATGGTATTTTTTTAATATCATATCAATATTGTACCCCGCACGGGGGGAGGTAGGGGGGTAGGTAGTGACGAAAAATAACGATACGGGACTCTTACGAGGTCTCGTAATCGGAATGAGTTTCTGCGACTACCATTGTTTGTCGCGGGTAACGGGGAATCAGGGTTCGATTCCGGTGAGGGAGCCTGAGAAACTGCTACCACATCCAAGGAAGGCAGCAGGCGCGCAAATTACCCACTCCCTGCACGGGGGGGGGGGAGGTACGGGTAGGTAGTGACGAAAAATAACGATACGGGACTCTTACGAGGTCTCGTCATCGAATAATCAATACACGAACTGCCCACACACTTGTAAATATAGACGCGCAAGATCGTTACACGAACCGCTTACCATTATAGTAAACTACTATGCAAACACACATAACATATACGCAATAAGGGAACTTTAAATTGGAGATTTTACCCTACCACACCCGTCTGTCTAATTCTGAAAACTATTCAAAATAATTGCTATTTTTCATTCTCATTCAAATATAAATAATAGTAAATAATATATAATTTTCGACTGAACTGAACCCAAGTGCCCGGCCTGTGGCCGGGCACCCCTCGTATTCATGTTCTAACCTAACCTAACCTAAATCTAGTTTTGACACCTTTAGACTTTAGATTCAAGATTTAATGTGAATATATGCATTAATAAAAACTCATTACTATTTTAATACTAGTTATGCTGCTGTTGATGCACTGATGAAAGCCAGATAGCTAGATCAGTGTTTAGTTCGTCGTAGTTGCCGGTGGGCTGAGGTCTAAAGGAATCCAAACTAGTTTTAAAAGGTTTGGATAGGTTAGGTTAGGTTAGAACATGAATAAGACGGGTGCCCGGCCGCAGGCCGGTCACTTAGGTTCAGTTCCGTTTAAAAAAAAAAAAAACAAAAAACAAAACGTACCAATACAAAGTACTCTTATTCATATTAGAAGATATTGTAAAATAACAATTAATTTAATTTTTTTTATTTTTTTTTTTTTTCACTTACACATTAGGCCCGTCGCGCCGCGCCACTACTATATGGGGCGAAGGTGCGAAGTCGACGGCGACGACAAAGTACCGAGTCTAAGGAGACTGATGGCGGCGCCACACAGTGGCGTTATGTCTCTATAAAAGTGGTGGTCTTTTATTATGTTATTTATTAATGGTATTATTTTAATATCATATCAATATTGTACCCCGCACAGGGGGGAGGTACGGGTAGGTAGTGACGAAAAATAACGATACGGGACTCTTACGAGGTCTCGCAATCGGAATGAGTACACTTTAAATATTTTAACGAGGTAAAATTTAAGGGCATTGAGGGTCTGGTGCCAGTGGTGGTTGATTAGATCCACACACTATACTTTTTATAATTATGTGGCGTTATGTCTCTATAAAAGTGGTGGTCTTTTATTATGTTATTTATTAATGGTATTTTTTTAATATCATATCAATATTGTACCCCGCACGGGGGGAGGTAGGGGGGTAGGTAGTGACGAAAAATAACGATACGGGACTCTTACGAGGTCTCGTAATCGGAATGAGTTTCTGCGACTACCATTGTTTGTCGCGGGTAACGGGGAATCAGGGTTCGATTCCGGTGAGGGAGCCTGAGAAACTGCTACCACATCCAAGGAAGGCAGCAGGCGCGCAAATTACCCACTCCCTGCACGGGGGGGGGGGAGGTACGGGTAGGTAGTGACGAAAAATAACGATACGGGACTCTTACGAGGTCTCGTCATCGAATAATCAATACACGAACTGCCCACACACTTGTAAATATAGACGCGCAAGATCGTTACACGAACCGCTTACCATTATAGTAAACTACTATGCAAACACACATAACATATACGCAATAAGGGAACTTTAAATTGGAGATTTTACCCTACCACACCCGTCTGTCTCATTCTGAAAACTATTCAAAATAATTGCTATTTTTCATTCTCATTCAAATATAAATAATAGTAAATAATATATAATTTTTGACTGAACTGAACCCAAGTGCCCGGCCTGTGGCCGGGCACCCCTCGTATTCATGTTCTAACCTAACCTAACCTAAATCTAGTTTTGACACCTTTAGACTTTAGATTCAAGATTTAATGTGAATATATGCATTAATAAAAACTCATTACTATTTTAATACTAGTTATGCTGCTGTTGATGCACTGATAAAAGCCAGATAGCTAGATCAGTGTTTAGTTCGTCGTAGTTGCCGGTGGGCTGAGGTCTAAAGGAATCCAAACTAGTTTTAAAAGGTTTGGATAGGTTAGGTTAGGTTAGAACATGAATAAGACGGGTGCCCGGCCGCAGGCCGGTCACTTAGGTTCAGTTCCGTTTAAAAAAAAAAAAAACAAAAAACAAAACGTACCAATACAAAGTACTCTTATTCATATTAGAAGATATTGTAAAATAACAATTAATTTAATTTTTTTTTTTTTTTTTTTTTCACTTACACATTAGGCCCGTCGCGCCGCGCCACTACTATATGGGGCGAAGGTGCGAAGTCGACGGCGACGACAAAGTACCGAGTCTAAGGAGACTGATGGCGGCGCCACACAGTGGCGTTATGTCTCTATAAAAGTGGTGGTCTTTTATTATGTTATTTATTAATGGTATTATTTTAATATCATATCAATATTGTACCCCGCACAGGGGGGAGGTACGGGTAGGTAGTGACGAAAAATAACGATACGGGACTCTTACGAGGTCTCGCAATCGGAATGAGTACACTTTAAATATTTTAACGAGGTAAAATTTAAGGGCATTGAGGGTCTGGTGCCAGTGGTGGTTGATTAGATCCACACACTATACTTTTTATAATTATGTGGCGTTATGTCTCTATAAAAGTGGTGGTCTTTTATTATGTTATTTATTAATGGTATTTTTTTAATATCATATCAATATTGTACCCCGCACGGGGGGAGGTAGGGGGGTAGGTAGTGACGAAAAATAACGATACGGGACTCTTACGAGGTCTCGTAATCGGAATGAGTTTCTGCGACTACCATTGTTTGTCGCGCGTAACGTCGAATCAGGGTTCGATTCCGGTGAGGGAGCCTGAGAAACTGCTACCACATCCAAGGAAGGCAGCAGGCGCGCAAATTACCCACTCCCTGCACGGGGGGGGGGAGGTACGGGTAGGTAGTGACGAAAAATAACGATACGGGACTCTTACGAGGTCTCGTCATCGAATAATCAATACACGAACTGCCCACACACTTGTAAATATAGACGCGCAAGATCGTTACACGAACCGCTTACCATTATAGTAAACTACTATGCAAACACACATAACATATACGCAATAAGGGAACTTTAAATTGGAGATTTTACCCTACCACACCCGTCTGTCTCCTTCTGAAAACTATTCAAAATAATTGCTATTTTTCATTCTCATTCAAATATAAATAATAGTAAATAATATATAATTTTCGACTGAACTGAACCCAAGTGCCCGGCCTGTGGCCGGGCACCCCTCGTATTCATGTTCTAACCTAACCTAACCTAAATCTAGTTTTGACACCTTTAGACTTTAGATTCAAGATTTAATGTGAATATATGCATTAATAAAAACTCATTACTATTTTAATACTAGTTATGCTGCTGTTGATGCACTGATGAAAGCCAGATAGCTAGATCAGTGTTTAGTTAGTCGTAGTTGCCGGTGGGCTGAGGTCTAAAGGAATCCAAACTAGTTTTAAAAGGTTTGGATAGGTTAGGTTAGGTTAGAACATGAATAAGACGGGTGCCCGGCCGCAGGCCGGTCACTTAGGTTCAGTTCCGTTTAAAAACAAAAAAAACAAAAAACAAAACGTACCAATACAAAGTACTCTTATTCATATTAGAAGATATTGTAAAATAACAATTAATTTAATTTTTTTTTTTTTTTTTTTCACTTAAACATTAGGCCCGTCGCGCCGCGCCACTACTATATGGGGCGAAGGTGCGAAGTCGACGGCGACGACAAAGTACCGAGTCTAAGGAGACTGATGGCGGCGCCACACAGTGGCGTTATGTCTCTATAAAAGTGGTGGTCTTTTATTATGTTATTTATTAATGGTATTATTTTAATATCATATCAATATTGTACCCCGCACAGGGGGGAGGTACGGGTAGGTAGTGACGAAAAATAACGATACGGGACTCTTACGAGGTCTCGCAATCGGAATGAGTACACTTTAAATATTTTAACGAGGTAAAATTTAAGGGCATTGAGGGTCTGGTGCCAGTGGTGGTTGATTAGATCCACACACTATACTTTTTATAATTATGTGGCGTTATGTCTCTATAAAAGTGGTGGTCTTTTATTATGTTATTTATTAATGGTATTTTTTTAATATCATATCAATATTGTACCCCGCACGGGGGGAGGTAGGGGGGTAGGTAGTGACGAAAAATAACGATACGGGACTCTTACGAGGTCTCGCAATCGGAATGAGTACACTTTAAATATTTTAACGAGGTAAAATTTAAGGGCATTGAGGGTCTGGTGCCAGTGGTGGTTGATTAGATCCACACACTATACTTTTTATAATTATGTGGCGTTATGTCTCTATAAAAGTGGTGGTCTTTTATTATGTTATTTATTAATGGTATTTTTTTAATATCATATCAATATTGTACCCCGCACGGGGGGAGGTAGGGGGGTAGGTAGTGACGAAAAATAACGATACGGGACTCTTACGAGGTCTCGTAATCGGAATGAGTTTCTGCGACTACCATTGTATGTCGCGGGTAACGGGGAATCAGGGTTCGATTCCGGTGAGGGAGCCTGAAAAACTGCTACCACATCCAAGGAAGGCAGCAGGCGCGCAAATTACCCACTCCCTGCACGGGGGGGGGGGGAGGTACGGGTAGGTAGTGACGAAAAATAACGATACGGGACTCTTACGAGGTCTCGTCATCGAATAATCAATACACGAACTGCCCACACACTTGTAAATATAGACGCGCAAGATCGTTACACGAACCGCTTACCATTATAGTAAACTACTATGCAAACACACATAACATATACGCAATAAGGGAACTTTAAATTGGAGATTTTACCCTACCACACCCGTCTGTCTCCTTCTGAAAACTATTCAAAATAATTGCTATTTTTCATTCTCATTCAAATATAAATAATAGTAAATAATATATAATTTTCGACTGAACTGAACCCAAGTGCCCGGCCTGTGGCCGGGCACCCCTCGTATTCATGTTCTAACCTAACCTAACCTAAATCTAGTTTTGACACCTTTAGACTTTAGATTCAAGATTTAATGTGAATATATGCATTAATAAAAACTCATTACTATTTTAATACTAGTTATGCTGCTGTTGATGCACTGATGAAAGCCAGATAGCTAGATCAGTGTTTAGTTCGTCGTAGTTGCCGGTGGGCTGAGGTCTAAAGGAATCCAAACTAGTTTTAAAAGGTTTGGATAGGTTAGGTTAGGTTAGAACATGAATAAGACGGGTGCCCGGCCGCAGGCCGGTCACTTAGGTTCAGTTCCGTTTAAAAAAAAAAAAAACAAAAAACAAAACGTACCAATACAAAGTACTCTTATTCATATTAGAAGATATTGTAAAATAACAATTAATTTAATTTTTTTTATTTTTTTTTTTTTTCACTTACACATTAGGCCCGTCGCGCCGCGCCACTACTATATGGGGCGAAGGTGCGAAGTCGACGGCGACGACAAAGTACCGAGTCTAAGGAGACTGATGGCGGCGCCACACAGTGGCGTTATGTCTCTATAAAAGTGGTGGTCTTTTATTATGTTATTTATTAATGGTATTATTTTAATATCATATCAATATTGTACCCCGCACAGGGGGGAGGTACGGGTAGGTAGTGACGAAAAATAACGATACGGGACTCTTACGAGGTCTCGCAATCGGAATGAGTACACTTTAAATATTTTAACGAGGTAAAATTTAAGGGCATTGAGGGTCTGGTGCCAGTGGTGGTTGATTAGATCCACACACTATACTTTTTATAATTATGTGGCGTTATGTCTCTATAAAAGTGGTGGTCTTTTATTATGTTATTTATTAATGGTATTTTTTTAATATCATATCAATATTGTACCCCGCACGGGGGGAGGTAGGGGGGTAGGTAGTGACGAAAAATAACGATACGGGACTCTTACGAGGTCTCGTAATCGGAATGAGTTTCTGCGACTACCATTGTTTGTCGCGGGTAACGGGGAATCAGGGTTTGATTCCGGTTAGGGAGCCTGAGAAACTGCTACCACATCCAAGGAAGGCAGCAGGCGCGCAAATTACCCACTCCCTGCACGGGGGGGGGGGGAGGTACGGGTAGGTAGTGACGAAAAATAACGATACGGGACTCTTACGAGGTCTCGTCATCGAATAATCAATACACGAACTGCCCACACACTTGTAAATATAGACGCGCAAGATCGTTACACGAACCGCTTACCATTATAGTAAACTACTATGCAAACACACATAACATATACGCAATAAGGGAACTTTAAATTGGAGATTTTACCCTACCACACCCGTCTGTCTCATTCTGAAAACTATTCAAAATAATTGCTATTTTTCATTCTCATTCAAATATAAATAATAGTAAATAATATATAATTTTTGACTGAACTGAACCCAAGTGCCCGGCCTGTGGCCGGGCACCCCTCGTATTCATGTTCTAACCTAACCTAACCTAAATCTAGTTTTGACACCTTTAGACTTTAGATTCAAGATTTAATGTGAATATATGCATTAATAAAAACTCATTACTATTTTAATACTAGTTATGCTGCTGTTGATGCACTGATGAAAGCCAGATAGCTAGATCAGTGTTTAGTTCGTCGTAGTTGCCGGTGGGCTGAGGTCTAAAGGAATCCAAACTAGTTTTAAAAGGTTTGGATAGGTTAGGTTAGGTTAGAACATGAATAAGACGGGTGCCCGGCCGCAGGCCGGTCACTTAGGTTCAGTTCCGTTTAAAAAAAAAAAAAACAAAAAACAAAACGTACCAATACAAAGTACTCTTATTCATATTAGAAGATATTGTAAAATAACAATTAATTTAATTTTTTTTTTTTTTTTTTTTTCACTTACACATTAGGCCCGTCGCGCCGCGCCACTACTATATGGGGCGAAGGTGCGAAGTCGACGGCGACGACAAAGTACCGAGTCTAAGGAGACTGATGGCGGCGCCACACAGTGGCGTTATGTCTCTATAAAAGTGGTGGTCTTTTATTATGTTATTTATTAATGGTATTATTTTAATATCATATCAATATTGTACCCCGCACAGGGGGGAGGTACGGGTAGGTAGTGACGAAAAATAACGATACGGGACTCTTACGAGGTCTCGCAATCGGAATGAGTACACTTTAAATATTTTAACGAGGTAAAATTTAAGGGCATTGAGGGTCTGGTGCCAGTGGTGGTTGATTAGATCCACACACTATACTTTTTATAATTATGTGGCGTTATGTCTCTATAAAAGTGGTGGTCTTTTATTATGTTATTTATTAATGGTATTTTTTTAATATCATATCAATATTGTACCCCGCACGGGGGGAGGTAGGGGGGTAGGTAGTGACGAAAAATAACGATACGGGACTCTTACGAGGTCTCGTAATCGGAATGAGTTTCTGCGACTACCATTGTTTGTCGCGGGTAACGGGGAATCAGGGTTCGATTCCGGTGAGGGAGCCTGAGAAACTGCTACCACATCCAAGGAAGGCAGCAGGCGCGCAAATTACCCACTCCCTGCACGGGGGGGGGGGAGGTACGGGTAGGTAGTGACGAAAAATAACGATACGGGACTCTTACGAGGTCTCGTCATCGAATAATCAATACAGGAACTGCCCACACACTTGTAAATATAGACGCGCAAGATCGTTACACGAACCGCTTACCATTATAGTAAACTACTATGCAAACACACATAACATATACGCAATAAGGGAACTTTAAATTGGAGATTTTACCCTACCACACCCGTCTGTCTCATTCTGAAAACTATTCAAAATAATTGCTATTTTTCATTCTCATTCAAATATAAATAATAGTAAATAATATATAATTTTCGACTGAACTGAACCCAAGTGCCCGGCCTGTGGCCGGGCACCCCTCGTATTCATGTTCTAACCTAACCTAACCTAAATCTAGTTTTGACACCTTTAGACTTTAGATTCAAGATTTAATGTGAATATATGCATTAATAAAAACTCATTACTATTTTAATACTAGTTATGCTGCTGTTGATGCACTGATGAAAGCCAGATAGCTAGATCAGTGTTTAGTTCGTCGTAGTTGCCGGTGGGCTGAGGTCTAAAGGAATCCAAACTAGTTTTAAAAGGTTTGGATAGGTTAGGTTAGGTTAGAACATGAATAAGACGGGTGCCCGGCCGCAGGCCGGTCACTTAGGTTCAGTTCCGTTTAAAAAAAAAAAAAACAAAAAACAAAACGTACCAATACAAAGTACTCTTATTCATATTAGAAGATATTGTAAAATAACAATTAATTTAATTTTTTTTATTTTTTTTTTTTTTCACTTACACATTAGGCCCGTCGCGCCGCGCCACTACTATATGGGGCGAAGGTGCGAAGTCGACGGCGACGACAAAGTACCGAGTCTAAGGAGACTGATGGCGGCGCCACACAGTGGCGTTATGTCTCTATAAAAGTGGTGGTCTTTTATTATGTTATTTATTAATGGTATTATTTTAATATCATATCAATATTGTACCCCGCACAGGGGGGAGGTACGGGTAGGTAGTGACGAAAAATAACGATACGGGACTCTTACGAGGTCTCGCAATCGGAATGAGTACACTTTAAATATTTTAACGAGGTAAAATTTAAGGGCATTGAGGGTCTGGTGCCAGTGGTGGTTGATTAGATCCACACACTATACTTTTTATAATTATGTGGCGTTATGTCTCTATAAAAGTGGTGGTCTTTTATTATGTTATTTATTAATGGTATTTTTTTAATATCATATCAATATTGTACCCCGCACGGGGGGAGGTAGGGGGGTAGGTAGTGACGAAAAATAACGATACGGGACTCTTACGAGGTCTCGTAATCGGAATGAGTTTCTGCGACTACCATTGTTTGTCGCGGGTAACGGGGAATCAGGGTTCGATTCCGGTGAGGGAGCCTGAGAAACTGCTACCACATCCAAGGAAGGCAGCAGGCGCGCAAATTACCCACTCCCTGCAGGGGGGGGGGGGAGGTACGGGTAGGTAGTGACGAAAAATAACGATACGGGACTCTTACGAGGTCTCGTCATCGAATAATCAATACACGAACTGCCCACACACTTGTAAATATAGACGCGCAAGATCGTTACACGAACCGCTTACCATTATAGTAAACTACTATGCAAACACACATAACATATACGCAATAAGGGAACTTTAAATTGGAGATTTTACCCTACCACACCCGTCTGTCTCATTCTGAAAACTATTCAAAATAATTGCTATTTTTCATTCTCATTCAAATATAAATAATAGTAAATAATATATAATTTTCGACTGAACTGAACCCAAGTGCCCGGCCTGTGGCCGGGCACCCCTCGTATTCATGTTCTAACCTAACCTAACCTAAATCTAGTTTTGACACCTTTAGACTTTAGATTCAAGATTTAATGTGAATATATGCATTAATAAAAACTCATTACTATTTTAATACTAGTTATGCTGCTGTTGATGCACTGATAAAAGCCAGATAGCTAGATCAGTGTTTAGTTCGTCGTAGTTGCCGGTGGGCTGAGGTCTAAAGGAATCCAAACTAGTTTTAAAAGGTTTGGATAGGTTAGGTTAGGTTAGAACATGAATAAGACGGGTGCCCGGCCGCAGGCCGGTCACTTAGGTTCAGTTCCGTTTAAAAAAAAAAAAAACAAAAAACAAAACGTACCAATACAAAGTACTCTTATTCATATTAGAAGATATTGTAAAATAACAATTAATTTAATTTTTTTTTTTTTTTTTTTTTCACTTACACATTAGGCCCGTCGCGCCGCGCCACTACTATATGGGGCGAAGGTGCGAAGTCGACGGCGACGACAAAGTACCGAGTCTAAGGAGACTGATGGCGGCGCCACACAGTGGCGTTATGTCTCTATAAAAGTGGTGGTCTTTTATTATGTTATTTATTAATGGTATTATTTTAATATCATATCAATATTGTACCCCGCACAGGGGGGAGGTACGGGTAGGTAGTGACGAAAAATAACGATACGGGACTCTTACGAGGTCTCGCAATCGGAATGAGTACACTTTAAATATTTTAACGAGGTAAAATTTAAGGGCATTGAGGGTCTGGTGCCAGTGGTGGTTGATTAGATCCACACACTATACTTTTTATAATTATGTGGCGTTATGTCTCTATAAAAGTGGTGGTCTTTTATTATGTTATTTATTAATGGTATTTTTTTAATATCATATCAATATTGTACCCCGCACGGGGGGAGGTAGGGGGGTAGGTAGTGACGAAAAATAACGATACGGGACTCTTACGAGGTCTCGTAATCGGAATGAGTTTCTGCGACTACCATTGTTTGTCGCGCGTAACGTCGAATCAGGGTTCGATTCCGGTGAGGGAGCCTGAGAAACTGCTACCACATCCAAGGAAGGCAGCAGGCGCGCAAATTACCCACTCCCTGCACGGGGGGGGGGGAGGTACGGGTAGGTAGTGACGAAAAATAACGATACGGGACTCTTACGAGGTCTCGTCATCGAATAATCAATACACGAACTGCCCACACACTTGTAAATATAGACGCGCAAGATCGTTACACGAACCGCTTACCATTATAGTAAACTACTATGCAAACACACATAACATATACGCAATAAGGGAACTTTAAATTGGAGATTTTACCCTACCACACCCGTCTGTCTCATTCTGAAAACTATTCAAAATAATTGCTATTTTTCATTCTCATTCAAATATAAATAATAGTAAATAATATATAATTTTTGACTGAACTGAACCCAAGTGCCCGGCCTGTGGCCGGGCACCCCTCGTATTCATGTTCTAACCTAACCTAACCTAAATCTAGTTTTGACACCTTTAGACTTTAGATTCAAGATTTAATGTGAATATATGCATTAATAAAAACTCATTACTATTTTAATACTAGTTATGCTGCTGTTGATGCACTGATGAAAGCCAGATAGCTAGATCAGTGTTTAGTTAGTCGTAGTTGCCGGTGGGCTGAGGTCTAAAGGAATCCAAACTAGTTTTAAAAGGTTTGGATAGGTTAGGTTAGGTTAGAACATGAATAAGACGGGTGCCCGGCCGCAGGCCGGTCACTTAGGTTCAGTTCCGTTTAAAAACAAAAAAAACAAAAAACAAAACGTACCAATACAAAGTACTCTTATTCATATTAGAAGATATTGTAAAATAACAATTAATTTAATTTTTTTTTTTTTTTTTTTCACTTAAACATTAGGCCCGTCGCGCCGCGCCACTACTATATGGGGCGAAGGTGCGAAGTCGACGGCGACGACAAAGTACCGAGTCTAAGGAGACTGATGGCGGCGCCACACAGTGGCGTTATGTCTCTATAAAAGTGGTGGTCTTTTATTATGTTATTTATTAATGGTATTATTTTAATATCATATCAATATTGTACCCCGCACAGGGGGGAGGTACGGGTAGGTAGTGACGAAAAATAACGATACGGGACTCTTACGAGGTCTCGCAATCGGAATGAGTACACTTTAAATATTTTAACGAGGTAAAATTTAAGGGCATTGAGGGTCTGGTGCCAGTGGTGGTTGATTAGATCCACACACTATACTTTTTATAATTATGTGGCGTTATGTCTCTATAAAAGTGGTGGTCTTTTATTATGTTATTTATTAATGGTATTTTTTTAATATCATATCAATATTGTACCCCGCACGGGGGGAGGTAGGGGGGTAGGTAGTGACGAAAAATAACGATACGGGACTCTTACGAGGTCTCGCAATCGGAATGAGTACACTTTAAATATTTTAACGAGGTAAAATTTAAGGGCATTGAGGGTCTGGTGCCAGTGGTGGTTGATTAGATCCACACACTATACTTTTTATAATTATGTGGCGTTATGTCTCTATAAAAGTGGTGGTCTTTTATTATGTTATTTATTAATGGTATTTTTTTAATATCATATCAATATTGTACCCCGCACGGGGGGAGGTAGGGGGGTAGGTAGTGACGAAAAATAACGATACGGGACTCTTACGAGGTCTCGTAATCGGAATGAGTTTCTGCGACTACCATTGTATGTCGCGGGTAACGGGGAATCAGGGTTCGATTCCGGTGAGGGAGCCTGAAAAACTGCTACCACATCCAAGGAAGGCAGCAGGCGCGCAAATTACCCACTCCCTGCACGGGGGGGGGGGGAGGTACGGGTAGGTAGTGACGAAAAATAACGATACGGGACTCTTACGAGGTCTCGTCATCGAATAATCAATACACGAACTGCCCACACACTTGTAAATATAGACGCGCAAGATCGTTACACGAACCGCTTACCATTATAGTAAACTACTATGCAAACACACATAACATATACGCAATAAGGGAACTTTAAATTGGAGATTTTACCCTACCACACCCGTCTGTCTCCTTCTGAAAACTATTCAAAATAATTGCTATTTTTCATTCTCATTCAAATATAAATAATAGTAAATAATATATAATTTTCGACTGAACTGAACCCAAGTGCCCGGCCTGTGGCCGGGCACCCCTCGTATTCATGTTCTAACCTAACCTAACCTAAATCTAGTTTTGACACCTTTAGACTTTAGATTCAAGATTTAATGTGAATATATGCATTAATAAAAACTCATTACTATTTTAATACTAGTTATGCTGCTGTTGATGCACTGATGAAAGCCAGATAGCTAGATCAGTGTTTAGTTCGTCGTAGTTGCCGGTGGGCTGAGGTCTAAAGGAATCCAAACTAGTTTTAAAAGGTTTGGATAGGTTAGGTTAGGTTAGAACATGAATAAGACGGGTGCCCGGCCGCAGGCCGGTCACTTAGGTTCAGTTCCGTTTAAAAAAAAAAAAAACAAAAAACAAAACGTACCAATACAAAGTACTCTTATTCATATTAGAAGATATTGTAAAATAACAATTAATTTAATTTTTTTTATTTTTTTTTTTTTTCACTTACACATTAGGCCCGTCGCGCCGCGCCACTACTATATGGGGCGAAGGTGCGAAGTCGACGGCGACGACAAAGTACCGAGTCTAAGGAGACTGATGGCGGCGCCACACAGTGGCGTTATGTCTCTATAAAAGTGGTGGTCTTTTATTATGTTATTTATTAATGGTATTATTTTAATATCATATCAATATTGTACCCCGCACAGGGGGGAGGTACGGGTAGGTAGTGACGAAAAATAACGATACGGGACTCTTACGAGGTCTCGCAATCGGAATGAGTACACTTTAAATATTTTAACGAGGTAAAATTTAAGGGCATTGAGGGTCTGGTGCCAGTGGTGGTTGATTAGATCCACACACTATACTTTTTATAATTATGTGGCGTTATGTCTCTATAAAAGTGGTGGTCTTTTATTATGTTATTTATTAATGGTATTTTTTTAATATCATATCAATATTGTACCCCGCACGGGGGGAGGTAGGGGGGTAGGTAGTGACGAAAAATAACGATACGGGACTCTTACGAGGTCTCGTAATCGGAATGAGTTTCTGCGACTACCATTGTTTGTCGCGGGTAACGGGGAATCAGGGTTTGATTCCGGTTAGGGAGCCTGAGAAACTGCTACCACATCCAAGGAAGGCAGCAGGCGCGCAAATTACCCACTCCCTGCACGGGGGGGGGGGGAGGTACGGGTAGGTAGTGACGAAAAATAACGATACGGGACTCTTACGAGGTCTCGTCATCGAATAATCAATACACGAACTGCCCACACACTTGTAAATATAGACGCGCAAGATCGTTACACGAACCGCTTACCATTATAGTAAACTACTATGCAAACACACATAACATATACGCAATAAGGGAACTTTAAATTGGAGATTTTACCCTACCACACCCGTCTGTCTCATTCTGAAAACTATTCAAAATAATTGCTATTTTTCATTCTCATTCAAATATAAATAATAGTAAATAATATATAATTTTCGACTGAACTGAACCCAAGTGCCCGGCCTGTGGCCGGGCACCCCTCGTATTCATGTTCTAACCTAACCTAACCTAAATCTAGTTTTGACACCTTTAGACTTTAGATTCAAGATTTAATGTGAATATATGCATTAATAAAAACTCATTACTATTTTAATACTAGTTATGCTGCTGTTGATGCACTGATGAAAGCCAGATAGCTAGATCAGTGTTTAGTTCGTCGTAGTTGCCGGTGGGCTGAGGTCTAAAGGAATCCAAACTAGTTTTAAAAGGTTTGGATAGGTTAGGTTAGGTTAGAACATGAATAAGACGGGTGCCCGGCCGCAGGCCGGTCACTTAGGTTCAGTTCCGTTTAAAAAAAAAAAAAACAAAAAACAAAACGTACCAATACAAAGTACTCTTATTCATATTAGAAGATATTGTAAAATAACAATTAATTTAATTTTTTTTTTTTTTTTTTTTTCACTTACACATTAGGCCCGTCGCGCCGCGCCACTACTATATGGGGCGAAGGTGCGAAGTCGACGGCGACGACAAAGTACCGAGTCTAAGGAGACTGATGGCGGCGCCACACAGTGGCGTTATGTCTCTATAAAAGTGGTGGTCTTTTATTATGTTATTTATTAATGGTATTATTTTAATATCATATCAATATTGTACCCCGCACAGGGGGGAGGTACGGGTAGGTAGTGACGAAAAATAACGATACGGGACTCTTACGAGGTCTCGCAATCGGAATGAGTACACTTTAAATATTTTAACGAGGTAAAATTTAAGGGCATTGAGGGTCTGGTGCCAGTGGTGGTTGATTAGATCCACACACTATACTTTTTATAATTATGTGGCGTTATGTCTCTATAAAAGTGGTGGTCTTTTATTATGTTATTTATTAATGGTATTTTTTTAATATCATATCAATATTGTACCCCGCACGGGGGGAGGTAGGGGGGTAGGTAGTGACGAAAAATAACGATACGGGACTCTTACGAGGTCTCGTAATCGGAATGAGTTTCTGCGACTACCATTGTTTGTCGCGGGTAACGGGGAATCAGGGTTCGATTCCGGTGAGGGAGCCTGAGAAACTGCTACCACATCCAAGGAAGGCAGCAGGCGCGCAAATTACCCACTCCCTGCACGGGGGGGGGGAGGTACGGGTAGGTAGTGACGAAAAATAACGATACGGGACTCTTACGAGGTCTCGTCATCGAATAATCAATACACGAACTGCCCACACACTTGTAAATATAGACGCGCAAGATCGTTACACGAACCGCTTACCATTATAGTAAACTACTATGCAAACACACATAACATATACGCAATAAGGGAACTTTAAATTGGAGATTTTACCCTACCACACCCGTCTGTCTCATTCTGAAAACTATTCAAAATAATTGCTATTTTTCATTCTCATTCAAATATAAATAATAGTAAATAATATATAATTTTCGACTGAACTGAACCCAAGTGCCCGGCCTGTGGCCGGGCACCCCTCAATTCAATTCAATTCAATTCAATTCAATTCAAATTCATTTATTTCAAGTAGGCCTACTTTATAAGCACTTTTGAAACGTCAAGTATGCATGTTTGTGTGACTCTACCACCGGTTCGGAAAGCAGATTCTACCGAGAAGAGCCGGCAAGAAACTCAGTAGTTGCTCTTTTCCAACATCAACATTTACAATCATTTTGCTATCTTGCGGGAGATGAGAGCGAGGCTGGCTGCTTCCATTCTACCTTGTCATTGAGGAATTCATCAAATGTATAGTAACCTCGCTGTACTAGATGCGTTTTTACACATTTTTTAAATGTATGCATTGGTAGGTCAAGAATTTCCTTAGGAATCATGTTGTAAAAGCGTATACTCAACCCCACAAAGGAGTTCTGCACCTTTCGCAGACGATATGCAGATATCACTAATTTATGACCGTTTCTGGTAAGTCGATTGTTAATTTCAGCTTTTGATTTATAAAGAGTAATATTTTGCCTCACAAAGACTATATTACTATAAATGTATTGCGAAGCTACTGTAAGAATACCTATTTGTTTAAATTTTTCACGAAGCGATTCGCGTGATCCAAGTTTATATATTGATCGTACGGCTCTTTTCTGTAGTATAAATATACTTTCAATATCTGCAGCTTTTCCCCACAGCAAGATCCCATAGGACATAATACTGTGAAAGTATGCGAAATAAACAAGCCTAGCTGTTTCAACATCGGTAAGCTGTCTAATTTTCCTGATTGCATATGCAGCCGAGCTGAGTTTACTCGCTAGGCTTTCTATATGGGTACCCCACTGTAGCTTACAATCTAAGGTCACTCCTAGAAAAACAGTGGAGTTTTCTATTTCAAGTGTTTCTCCATTTATTATGATGTTTTTATCAATTTTTTTTACGTTAGGCAAAACAAATTCCAAACACTTAGTTTTTTTTGCATTTAAAAGTAAGTTATTAACAGTAAACCAGTCTGACACATGTGACAAAGCACGGTTTACGTCGTCAAAATTATCTTTGTTTCTATCAGTCTTAAAAATGAGAGATGTATCATCTGCAAACAGTACAATCTCACAAGTGCCCCTGACATGGTGTGGCAGATCATTTATATACACCAGAAACAATAAGGGACCCAAAATTGAGCCTTGTGGGACACCCATTAAGGCAGATGATCCCTTAGACTTTATGTCTTTTACGCATACCCTTTGAACTCTATCACTTAGATAAGAGGCAATTAAATTGAGTGCAACGTTTTTGATGCCATAGTGGCTTAGTTTTAATAACAACGTTTTGTGTTCAACGCAATCGAATGCTTTGGACAGATCACAGAAAACACCAATGGCATTCTGCGAACGTTCCCAGGCATCGTAAATATGCTTTATGAGTCTTGCGCCTGCATCCGTTATACTACGACCTTTAGTGAAGCCGTACTGCTCCGGATGAAGTAAGTTATTTACATTAAAATGATTTAAAAGTTGATAAAGTATAATTTTTTCAAAGACCTTACTAAGAGTTGGCAAGATTGAAATAGGCCTGTAATTGTTAAGGTCATTTTTATGACCGGATTTAAAAAGGGGTATTAATTTACTACATTTCATTAGGTTCGGAAAAATACCCATATCAACACATTCATTAAAAATTACAGCTAGATAAGGGGCAATAACGTCAATAATGTTAGAAATGACCATCACCGACATACCCCACAGATCACCGGTTTTTTTCAACTTTAATAACCTGAAATTCTTTACAATATCTATTGCAGATATATGTTTAAAATTAAATAAAACATTGCACTCTTTAACATTATCTCTCAATATACGCTGAGCTGCTATTGGTGAAGAGCTTAGAGACTCTGTTAACAAAATGGGAACATTCTGAAAGAAGTTTTCGAAAGTATTAGCAACCTCCCTGTCAGACGTCACTTTATTGTTATCAACAATAAGTTCAAAATCCACATCACGAGATTTAGTTTTTCCTGACTCGTAATTAACTATTTTCCAGGTTGTTTGTATTTTGTTATCAGATTTCATTATACTATATTTAATGTGTAGCGATTTCGCATTAGTGCAAACATTCTTAAATATTTTAGAGTATTTTTTTACGTGTTCTACGAAAGTTGGAGTATGATTAAATTGTTTTTCATCATACAGCTCATACAACTTCTCCCTACTTTTATATATACCTACAGTAGCCCAGTCACTAAATTTTAATTTATTACTGACATTGATGTGCTTAAAGTTGAATACTCTATTAAATTCGTTGTTTATAGTATTAAATAGTGCACTATAAAGACTGTCCGGATGAAAATGTTCGCACGCAATACCAGGGATTTTCGCAGTAATTTCACGTTTAAATCGCATTAATTTAGTCTCGTATTCATGTTCTAACCTAACCTAACCTAAATCTAGTTTTGACACCTTTAGACTTTAGATTCAAGATTTAATGTGAATATATGCATTAATAAAAACTCATTACTATTTTAATACTAGTTATGCTGCTGTTGATGCACTGATGAAAGCCAGATAGCTAGATCAGTGTTTAGTTAGTCGTAGTTGCCGGTGGGCTGAGGTCTAAAGGAATCCAAACTAGTTTTAAAAGGTTTGGATAGGTTAGGTTAGGTTAGAACATGAATAAAACGGGTGCCCGGCCGCAGGCCGGTCACTTAGGTTCAGTTCCGTTTAAAAACAAAAAAAACAAAAAACAAAACGTACCAATACAAAGTACTCTTATTCATATTAGAAGATATTGTAAAATAACAATTAATTTAATTTTTTTTTTTTTTTTTTTTCACTTACACATTAGGCCCGTCGCGCCGCGCCACTACTATATGGGGCGAAGGTGCGAAGTCGACGGCGACGACAAAGTACCGAGTCTAAGGAGACTGATGGCGGCGCCACACAGTGGCGTTATGTCTCTATAAAAGTGGTGGTCTTTTATTATGTTATTTATTAATGGTATTATTTTAATATCATATCAATATTGTACCCCGCACAGGGGGGAGGTACGGGTAGGTAGTGACGAAAAATAACGATACGGGACTCTTACGAGGTCTCGCAATCGGAATGAGTACACTTTAAATATTTTAACGAGGTAAAATTTAAGGGCATTGAGGGTCTGGTGCCAGTGGTGGTTGATTAGATCCACACACTATACTTTTTATAATTATGTGGCGTTATGTCTCTATAAAAGTGGTGGTCTTTTATTATGTTATTTATTAATGGTATTTTTTTAATATCATATCAATATTGTACCCCGCACGGGGGGAGGTAGGGGGGTAGGTAGTGACGAAAAATAACGATACGGGACTCTTACGAGGTCTCGTAATCGGAATGAGTTTCTGCGACTACCATTGTTTGTCGCGGGTAACGGGGAATCAGGGTTCGATTCCGGTGAGGGAGCCTGAGCAACTGCTACCACATCCAAGGAAGGCAGCAGGCGCGCAAATTTCCCACTCCCTGCACGGGGGGGGGGAGGTACGGGTAGGTAGTGACGAAAAATAACGATACGGGACTCTTACGAGGTCTCGTCATCGAATAATCAATACACGAACTGCCCACACACTTGTAAATATAGACGCGCAAGATCGTTACACGAACCGCTTACCATTATAGTAAACTACTATGCAAACACACATAACATATACGCAATAAGGGAACTTTAAATTGGAGATTTTACCCTACCACACCCGTCTGTCTCATTCTGAAAACTATTCAAAATAATTGCTATTTTTCATTCTCATTCAAATATAAATAATAGTAAATAATATATAATTTTCGACTGAACTGAACCCAAGTGCCCGGCCTGTGGCCGGGCACCCCTCGTATTCATGTTCTAACCTAACCTAACCTAAATCTAGTTTTGACACCTTTAGACTTTAGATTCAAGATTTAATGTGAATATATGCATTAATAAAAACTCATTACTATTTTAATACTAGTTATGCTGCTGTTGATGCACTGATGAAAGCCAGATAGCTAGATCAGTGTTTAGTTCGTCGTAGTTGCCGGTGGGCTGAGGTCTAAAGGAATCCAAACTAGTTTTAAAAGGTTTGGATAGGTTAGGTTAGGTTAGAACATGAATAAGACGGGTGCCCGGCCGCAGGCCGGTCACTTAGGTTCAGTTCCGTTTAAAAAAAAAAAAAACAAAAAACAAAACGTACCAATACAAAGTACTCTTATTCATATTAGAAGATATTGTAAAATAACAATTAATTTAATTTTTTTTTTTTTTTTTTTTTTTCACTTACACATTAGGCCCGTCGCGCCGCGCCACTACTATATGGGGCGAAGGTGCGAAGTCGACGGCGACGACAAAGTACCGAGTCTAAGGAGACTGATGGCTGCGCCACACAGTGGCGTTATGTCTCTATAAAAGTGGTGGTCTTTTATTATGTTATTTATTAATGGTATTATTTTAATATCATATCAATATTGTACCCCGCACAGGGGGGAGGTACGGGTAGGTAGTGACGAAAAATAATGATACGGGACTCTTACGAGGTCTCGCAATCGGAATGAGTACACTTTAAATATTTTAACGAGGTAAAATTTAAGGGCATTGAGGGTCTGGTTCCAGTGGTGGTTGATTAGATCCACACACTATACTTTTTATAATTATGTGGCGTTATGTCTCTATAAAAGTGGTGGTCTTTTATTATGTTATTTATTAATGGTATTTTTTTAATATCATATCAATATTGTACCCCGCACGGGGGGAGGTAGGGGGGTAGGTAGTGACGAAAAATAACGATACGGGACTCTTACGAGGTCTCGTAATCGGAATGAGTTTCTGCGACTACCATTGTTTGTCGCGGGTAACGGGGAATCAGGGTTCGATTCCGGTGAGGGAGCCTGAGAAACTGCTACCACATCCAAGGAAGGCAGCAGGCGCGCAAATTACCCACTCCCTGCACGGGGGGGGGGGGAGGTACGGGTAGGTAGTGACGAAAAATAACGATACGGGACTCTTACGAGGTCTCGTCATCGAATAATCAATACACGAACTGCCCACACACTTGTAAATATAGACGCGCAAGATCGTTACACGAACCGCTTACCATTATAGTAAACTACTATGCAAACACACATAACATATACGCAATAAGGGAACTTTAAATTGGAGATTTTACCCTACCACACCCGTCTGTCTCATTCCGAAAACTATTCAAAATAATTGCTATTTTTCATTCTCATTCAAATATAAATAATAGTAAATAATATATAATTTTCGACTGAACTGAACCCAAGTGCCCGGCCTGTGGCCGGGCACCCCTCGTATTCATGTTCTAACCTAACCTAACCTAAATCTAGTTTTGACACCTTTAGACTTTAGATTCAAGATTTAATGTGAATATATGCATTAATAAAAACTCATTACTATTTTAATACTAGTTATGCTGCTGTTGATGCACTGATGAAAGCCAGATAGCTAGATCAGTGTTTAGTTAGTCGTAGTTGCCGGTGGGCTGAGGTCTAAAGGAATCCAAAGTAGTTTTAAAAGGTTTGGATAGGTTAGGTTAGGTTAGAACATGAATAAGACGGGTGCCCGGCCGCAGGCCGGTCACTTAGGTTCAGTTCCGTTTAAAAACAAAAAAAACAAAAAACAAAACGTACCAATACAAAGTACTCTTATTCATATTAGAAGATATTGTAAAATAACAATTAATTTAATTTTTTTTTTTTTTTTTTTTTTTCACTTACACATTAGGCCCGTCGCGCCGCGCCACTACTATATGGGGCGAAGGTGCGAAGTCGACGGCGACGACAAAGTACCGAGTCTAAGGAGACTGATGGCGGCGCCACACAGTGGCGTTATGTCTCTATAAAAGTGGTGGTCTTTTATTATGTTATTTATTAATGGTATTATTTTAATATCATATCAATATTGTACCCCGCACGGGGGGAGGTAGGGGGGTAGGTAGTGACGAAAAATAACGATACGGGACTCTTACGAGGTCTCGTAATCGGAATGAGTTTCTGCGACTACCATTGTTTGTCGCGGGTAACGGGGAATCAGGGTTCGATTCCGGTGAGGGAGCCTGAGAAACTGCTACCACATCCAAGGAAGGCAGCAGGCGCGCAAATTACCCACTCCCTGCACGGGGGGGGGGAGGTACGGGTAGGTAGTGACGAAAAATAACGATACGGGACTCTTACGAGGCTTCGTCATCGAATAATCAATACACGAACTGCCCACACACTTGTAAATATAGACGCGCAAGATCGTTACACGAACCGCTTACCATTATAGTAAACTACTATGCAAACACACATAACATATACGCAATAAGGGAACTTTAAATTGGAGATTTTACCCTACCACACCCGTCTGTCTCATTCTGAAAACTATTCAAAATAATTGCTATTTTTCATTCTCATTCAAATATAAATAATAGTAAATAATATATAATTTTCGACTGAACTGAACCCAAGTGCCCGGCCTGTGGCCGGGCACCCCTCGTATTCATGTTCTAACCTAACCTAACCTAAATCTAGTTTTGACACCTTTAGACTTTAGATTCAAGATTTAATGTGAATATATGCATTAATAAAAACTCATTACTATTTTAATACTAGTTATGCTGCTGTTGATGCACTGATGAAAGCCAGATAGCTAGATCAGTGTTTAGTTAGTCGTAGTTGCCGGTGGGCTGAGGTCTAAAGGAATCCAAACTAGTTTTAAAAGGTTTGGATAGGTTAGGTTAGGTTAGAACATGAATAAGACGGGTGCCCGGCCGCAGGCCGGTCACTTAGGTTCAGTTCCGTTTAAAAAAAAAAAAAACAAAAAACAAAACGTACCAATACAAAGTACTCTTATTCATATTAGAAGATATTGTAAAATAACAATTAATTTAATTTTTTTTTTTTTTTTTTTTTTCACTTACACATTAGGCCCGTCGCGCCGCGCCACTACTATATGGGGCGAAGGTGCGAAGTCGACGGCGACGACAAAGTACCGAGTCTAAGGAGACTGATGGCGGCGCCACACAGTGGCGTTATGTCTCTATAAAAGTGGTGGTCTTTTATTATGTTATTTATTAATGGTTTTATTTTAATATCATATCAATATTGTACCCCGCACAGGGGGGAGGTACGGGTAGGTAGTGACGAAAAATAATGATACGGGACTCTTACGAGGTCTCGCAATCGGAATGAGTACACTTTAAATATTTTAACGAGGTAAAATTTAAGGGCATTGAGGGTCTGGTGCCAGTGGTGGTTGATTAGATCCACACACTATACTTTTTATAATTATGTGGCGTTATGTCTCTATAAAAGTGGTGGTCTTTTATTATGTTATTTATTAATGGTATTTTTTTAATATCATATCAATATTGTACCCCGCACGGGGGGAGGTAGGGGGGTAGGTAGTGACGAAAAATAACGATACGGGACTCTTACGAGGTCTCGTAATCGGAATGAGTTTCTGCGACTACCATTGTTTGTCGCGGGTAACGGGGAATCAGGGTTCGATTCCGGTGAGGGAGCCTGAGAAACTGCTACCACATCCAAGGAAGGCAGCAGGCGCGCAAATTACCCACTCCCTGCACGGGGGGGGGAGGTACGGGTAGGTAGTGACGAAAAATAACGATACGGGACTCTTACGAGGTCTCGTCATCGAATAATCAATACACGAACTGCCCACACACTTGTAAATATAGACGCGCAAGATCGTTACACGAACCGCTTACCATTATAGTAAACTACTATGCAAACACACATAACATATACGCAATAAGGGAACTTTAAATTGGAGATTTTACCCTACCACACCCGTCTGTCTCATTCTGAAAACTATTCAAAATAATTGCTATTTTTCATTCTCATTCAAATATAAATAATAGTAAATAATATATAATTTTCGACTGAACTGAACCCAAGTGCCCGGCCTGTGGCCGGGCACCCCTCGTATTCATGTTCTAACCTAACCTAACCTAAATCTAGTTTTGACACCTTTAGACTTTAGATTCAAGATTTAATGTGAATATATGCATTAATAAAAACTCATTACTATTTTAATACTAGTTATGCTGCTGTTGATGCACTGATGAAAGCCAGATAGCTAGATCAGTGTTTAGTTCGTCGTAGTTGCCGGTGGGCTGAGGTCTAAAGGAATCCAAACTAGTTTTAAAAGGTTTGGATAGGTTAGGTTAGGTTAGAACATGAATAAGACGGGTGCCCGGCCGCAGGCCGGTCACTTAGGTTCAGTTCCGTTTAAAAAAAAAAAAAACAAAAAACAAAACGTACCAATACAAAGTACTCTTATTCATATTAGAAGATATTGTAAAATAACAATTAATTTAATTTTTTTTTTTTTTTTTTTTTCACTTACACATTAGGCCCGTCGCGCCGCGCCACTACTATATGGGGCGAAGGTGCGAAGTCGACGGCGACGACAAAGTACCGAGTCTAAGGAGACTGATGGCGGCGCCACACAGTGGCGTTATGTCTCTATAAAAGTGGTGGTCTTTTATTATGTTATTTATTAATGGTATTATTTTAATATCATATCAATATTGTACCCCGCACGGGGGGAGGTAGGGGGGTAGGTAGTGACGAAAAATAACGATACGGGACTCTTACGAGGTCTCGTAATCGGAATGAGTTTCTGCGACTACCATTGTTTGTCGCGGGTAACGGGGAATCAGGGTTCGATTCCGGTGAGGGAGCCTGAGAAACTGCTACCACATCCAAGGAAGGCAGCAGGCGCGCAAATTACCCACTCCCTGCACGGGGGGGGGGGAGGTACGGGTAGGTAGTGACGAAAAATAACGATACGGGACTCTTACGAGGCTTCGTCATCGAATAATCAATACACGAACTGCCCACACACTTGTAAATATAGACGCGCAAGATCGTTACACGAACCGCTTACCATTATAGTAAACTACTATGCAAACACACATAACATATACGCAATAAGGGAACTTTAAATTGGAGATTTTACCCTACCACACCCGTCTGTCTCATTCTGAAAACTATTCAAAATAATTGCTATTTTTCATTCTCATTCAAATATAAATAATAGTAAATAATATATAATTTTCGACTGAACTGAACCCAAGTGCCCGGCCTGTGGCCGGGCACCCCTCGTATTCATGTTCTAACCTAACCTAACCTAAATCTAGTTTTGACACCTTTAGACTTTAGATTCAAGATTTAATGTGAATATATGCATTAATAAAAACTCATTACTATTTTAATACTAGTTATGCTGCTGTTGATGCACTGATGAAAGCCAGATAGCTAGATCAGTGTTTAGTTAGTCGTAGTTGCCGGTGGGCTGAGGTCTAAAGGAATCCAAACTAGTTTTAAAAGGTTTGGATAGGTTAGGTTAGGTTAGAACATGAATAAGACGGGTGCCCGGCCGCAGGCCGGTCACTTAGGTTCAGTTCCGTTTAAAAAAAAAAAAAACAAAAAACAAAACGTACCAATACAAAGTACTCTTATTCATATTAGAAGATATTGTAAAATAACAATTAATTTAATTTTTTTTTTTTTTTTTTTTTTCACTTACACATTAGGCCCGTCGCGCCGCGCCACTATTATATGGGGCGAAGGTGCGAAGTCGACGGCGACGACAAAGTACCGAGTCTAAGGAGACTGATGGCGGCGCCACACAGTGGCGTTATGTCTCTATAAAAGTGGTGGTCTTTTATTATGTTATTTATTAATGGTTTTATTTTAATATCATATCAATATTGTACCCCGCACAGGGGGGAGGTACGGGTAGGTAGTGACGAAAAATAACGATACGGGACTCTTACGAGGTCTCGCAATCGGAATGAGTACACTTTAAATATTTTAACGAGGTAAAATTTAAGGGCATTGAGGGTCTGGTGCCAGTGGTGGTTGATTAGATCCACACACTATACTTTTTATAATTATGTGGCGTTATGTCTCTATAAAAGTGGTGGTCTTTTATTATGTTATTTATTAATGGTATTTTTTTAATATCATATCAATATTGTACCCCGCACGGGGGGAGGTAGGGGGGTAGGTAGTGACGAAAAATAACGATACGGGACTCTTACGAGGTCTCGTAATCGGAATGAGTTTCTGCGACTACCATTGTTTGTCGCGGGTAACGGGGAATCAGGGTTCGATTCCGGTGAGGGAGCCTGAGAAACTGCTACCACATCCAAGGAAGGCAGCAGGCGCGCAAATTACCCACTCCCTGCACGGGGGGGGGAGGTACGGGTAGGTAGTGACGAAAAATAACGATACGGGACTCTTACGAGGTCTCGTCATCGAATAATCAATACACGAACTGCCCACACACTTGTAAATATAGACGCGCAAGATCGTTACACGAACCGCTTACCATTATAGTAAACTACTATGCAAACACACATAACATATACGCAATAAGGGAACTTTAAATTGGAGATTTTACCCTACCACACCCGTCTGTCTCATTCTGAAAACTATTCAAAATAATTGCTATTTTTCATTCTCATTCAAATATAAATAATAGTAAATAATATATAATTTTCGACTGAACTGAACCCAAGTGCCCGGCCTGTGGCCGGGCACCCCTCGTATTCATGTTCTAACCTAACCTAACCTAAATCTAGTTTTGACACCTTTAGACTTTAGATTCAAGATTTAATGTGAATATATGCATTAATAAAAACTCATTACTATTTTAATACTAGTTATGCTGCTGTTGATGCACTGATGAAAGCCAGATAGCTAGATCAGTGTTTAGTTAGTCGTAGTTGCCGGTGGGCTGAGGTCTAAAGGAATCCAAACTAGTTTTAAAAGGTTTGGATAGGTTAGGTTAGGTTAGAACATGAATAAGACGGGTGCCCGGCCGCAGGCCGGTCACTTAGGTTTAGTTCCGTTTAAAAAAAAAAAAAAACAAAAAACAAAACGTACCAATACAAAGTACTCTTATTCATAATATTAGAAGATATTGTAAAATAACAATTAATTTAATTTTTTTTTTTTTTTTTTCACTTACACATTAGGCCCGTCGCGCCGCGCCACTACTATATGGGGCGAAGGTGCGAAGTCGACGGCGACGACAAAGTACCGAGTCTAAGGAGACTGATGGCGGCGCCACACAGTGGCGTTATGTCTCTATAAAAGTGGTGGTCTTTTATTATGTTATTTATTAATGGTATTTTTTTAATATCATATCAATATTGTACCCCGCACGGGGGGAGGTAGGGGGGTAGGTAGTGACGAAAAATAACGATACGGGACTCTTACGAGGTCTCGTAATCGGAATGAGTTTCTGCGACTACCATTGTTTGTCGCGGGTAACGGGGAATCAGGGTTCGATTCCGGTGAGGGAGCCTGAGAAACTGCTACCACATCCAAGGAAGGCAGCAGGCGTGCAAATTACCCACTCCCTGCACGGGGGGGGGGAGGTACGGGTAGGTAGTGACGAAAAATAACGATACGGGACTCTTACGAGGTCTCGTCATCGAATAATCAATACACGAACTGCCCACACACTTGTAAATATAGACGCGCAAGATCGTTACACGAACCGCTTACCATTATAGTAAACTACTATGCAAACACACATAACATATACGCAATAAGGGAACTTTAAATTGGAGATTTTACCCTACCACACCCGTCTGTCTCATTCTGAAAACTATTCAAAATAATTGCTATTTTTCATTCTCATTCAAATATAAATAATAGTAAATAATATATAATTTTCGACTGAACTGAACCCAAGTGCCCGGCCTGTGGCCGGGCACCCCTCGTATTCATGTTCTAACCTAACCTAACCTAAATCTAGTTTTGACACCTTTAGACTTTAGATTCAAGATTTAATGTGAATATATGCATTAATAAAAACTCATTACTATTTTAATACTAGTTATGCTGCTGTTGATGCACTGATGAAAGCCAGATAGCTAGATCAGTGTTTAGTTAGTCGTAGTTGCCGGTGGGCTGAGGTCTAAAGGAATCCAAACTAGTTTTAAAAGGTTTGGATAGGTTAGGTTAGGTTAGAACATGAATAAGACGGGTGCCCGGCCGCAGGCCGGTCACTTAGGTTCAGTTCCGTTTAAAAAAAAAAAAAACAAAAAACAAAACGTACCAATACAAAGTACTCTTATTCATATTAGAAGATATTGTAAAATAACAATTAATTTAATTTTTTTTTTTTTTTTTTTCACTTACACATTAGGCCCGTCGCGCCGCGCCACTACTATATGGGGCGAAGGTGCGAAGTCGACGGCGACGACAAAGTACCGAGTCTAAGGAGACTGATGGCGGCGCCACACAGTGGCGTTATGTCTCTATAAAAGTGGTGGTCTTTTATTATGTTATTTATTAATGGTATTATTTTAATATCATATCAATATTGTACCCCGCACAGGGGGGAGGTACGGGTAGGTAGTGACGAAAAATAACGATACGGGACTCTTACGAGGTCTCGCAATCGGAATGAGTACACTTTAAATATTTTAACGAGGTAAAATTTAAGGGCATTGAGGGTCTGGTGCCAGTGGTGGTTGATTAGATCCACACACTATACTTTTTATAATTATGTGGCGTTATGTCTCTATAAAAGTGGTGGTCTTTTATTATGTTATTTATTAATGGTATTTTTTTAATATCATATCAATATTGTACCCCGCACGGGGGGAGGTAGGGGGGTAGGTAGTGACTAAAATAACGATACGGGACTCTTACGAGGTCTCGTAATCGGAATGAGTTTCTGCGACTACCATTGTTTGTCGCGGGTAACGGGGAATCAGGGTTCGATTCCGGTGAGGGAGCCTGAGAAACTGCTACCACATCCAAGGAAGGCAGCAGGCGCGCAAATTACCCACTCCCTGCACGGGGGGGGGAGGTACGGTTAGGTAGTGACGAAAAATAACGATACGGGACTCTTACGAGGTCTCGTCATCGAATAATCAATACACGAACTGCCCACACACTTGTAAATATAGACGCGCAAGATCGTTACACGAACCGCTTACCATTATAGTAAACTACTATGCAAACACACATAACATATACGCAATAAGGGAACTTTAAATTGGAGATTTTACCCTACCACACCCGTCTGTCTCATTCTGAAAACTATTCAAAATAATTGCTATTTTTCATTCTCATTCAAATATAAATAATAGTAAATAATATATAATTTTCGACTGAACTGAACCCAAGTGCCCGGCCTGTGGCCGGGCACCCCTCGTATTCATGTTCTAACCTAACCTAACCTAAATCTAGTTTTGACACCTTTAGACTTTAGATTCAAGATTTAATGTGAATATATGCATTAATAAAAACTCATTACTATTTTAATACTAGTTATGCTGCTGTTGATGCACTGATGAAAGCCAGATAGCTAGATCAGTGTTTAGTTAGTCGTAGTTGCCGGTGGGCTGAGGTCTAAAGGAATCCAAACTAGTTTTAAAAGGTTTGGATAGGTTAGGTTAGGTTAGAACATGAATAAGACGGGTGACCGGCCGCAGGCCGGTCACTTAGGTTCAGTTCCGTTTAAAAAAAAAAAAAACAAAAAACAAAACGTACCAATACAAAGTACTCTTATTCATATTAGAAGATATTGTAAAATAACAATTAATTTAATTTTTTTTTTTTTTTTTTTCACTTACACATTAGGCCCGTCGCGCCGCGCCACTACTATATGGGGCGAAGGTGCGAAGTCGACGGCGACGACAAAGTACCGAGTCTAAGGAGACTGATGGCGGCGCCACACAGTGGCGTTATGTCTCTATAAAAGTGGTGGTCTTTTATTATGTTATTTATTAATGGTATTATTTTAATATCATATCAATATTGTACCCCGCACAGGGGGGAGGTACGGGTAGGTAGTGACGAAAAATAACGATACGGGACTCTTACGAGGTCTCGCAATCGGAATGAGTACACTTTAAATATTTTAACGAGGTAAAATTTAAGGGCATTGAGGGTCTGGTGCCAGTGGTGGTTGATTAGATCCACACACTATACTTTTTATAATTATGTGGCGTTATGTCTCTATAAAAGTGGTGGTCTTTTATTATGTTATTTATTAATGGTATTTTTTTAATATCATATCAATATTGTACCCCGCACGGGGGGAGGTAGGGGGGTAGGTAGTGACTAAAATAACGATACGGGACTCTTACGAGGTCTCGTAATCGGAATGAGTTTCTGCGACTACCATTGTTTGTCGCGGGTAACGGGGAATCAGGGTTCGATTCCGGTGAGGGAGCCTGAGAAACTGCTACCACATCCAAGGAAGGCAGCAGGCGCGCAAATTACCCACTCCCTGCACGGGGGGGGGAGGTACGGTTAGGTAGTGACGAAAAATAACGATACGGGACTCTTACGAGGTCTCGTCATCGAATAATCAATACACGAACTGCCCACACACTTGTAAATATAGACGCGCAAGATCGTTACACGAACCGCTTACCATTATAGTAAACTACTATGCAAACACACATAACATATACGCAATAAGGGAACTTTAAATTGGAGATTTTACCCTACCACACCCGTCTGTCTCATTCTGAAAACTATTCAAAATAATTGCTATTTTTCATTCTCATTCAAATATAAATAATAGTAAATAATATATAATTTTCGACTGAACTGAACCCAAGTGCCCGGCCTGTGGCCGGGCACCCCTCGTATTCATGTTCTAACCTAACCTAACCTAAATCTAGTTTTGACACCTTTAGACTTTAGATTCAAGATTTAATGTGAATATATGCATTAATAAAAACTCATTACTATTTTAATACTAGTTATGCTGCTGTTGATGCACTGATGAAAGCCAGATAGCTAGATCAGTGTTTAGTTAGTCGTAGTTGCCGGTGGGCTGAGGTCTAAAGGAATCCAAACTAGTTTTAAAAGGTTTGGATAGGTTAGGTTAGGTTAGAACATGAATAAGACGGGTGCCCGGCCGCAGGCCGGTCACTTAGGTTCAGTTCCGTTTAAAAAAAAAAAAAACAAAAAACAAAACGTACCAATACAAAGTACTCTTATTCATATTAGAAGATATTGTAAAATAACAATTAATTTAATTTTTTTTTTTTTTTTTTCACTTACACATTAGGCCCGTCGCGCCGCGCCACTACTATATGGGGCGAAGGTGCGAAGTCGACGGCGACGACAAAGTACCGAGTCTAAGGAGACTGATGGCGGCGCCACACAGTGGCGTTATGTCTCTATAAAAGTGGTGGTCTTTTATTATGTTATTTATTAATGGTATTTTTTTAATATCATATCAATATTGTACCCCGCACGGGGGGAGGTAGGGGGGTAGGTAGTGACGAAAAATAACGATACGGGACTCTTACGAGGTCTCGTAATCGGAATGAGTTTCTGCGACTACCATTGTTTGTCGCGGGTAACGGGGAATCAGGGTTCGATTCCGGTGAGGGAGCCTGAGAAACTGCTACCACATCCAAGGAAGGCAGCAGGCGCGCAAATTACCCACTCCCTGCACGGGGGGGGGAGGTACGGGTAGGTAGTGACGAAAAATAACGATACGGGACTCTTACGAGGTCTCGTCATCGAATAATCAATACACGAACTGCCCACACACTTGTAAATATAGACGCGCAAGATCGTTACACGAACCGCTTACCATTATAGTAAACTACTATGCAAACACACATAACATATACGCAATAAGGGAACTTTAAATTGGAGATTTTACCCTACCACACCCGTCTGTCTCATTCTGAAAACTATTCAAAATAATTGCTATTTTTCATTCTCATTCAAATATAAATAATAGTAAATAATATATAATTTTCGACTGAACTGAACCCCTCGTATTCATGTTCTAACCTAACCTAACCTAAATCTAGTTTTGACACCTTTAGACTTTAGATTCAAGATTTAATGTGAATATATGCATTAATAAAAACTCATTACTATTTTAATACTAGTTATGCTGCTGTTGATGCACTGATGAAAGCCAGATAGCTAGATCAGTGTTTAGTTAGTCGTAGTTGCCGGTGGGCTGAGGTCTAAAGGAATCCAAACTAGTTTTAAAAGGTTTGGATAGGTTAGGTGAGGTTAGAACATGAATAAGACGGGTGCCCGGCCGCAGGCCGGTCACTTAGGTTCAGTTCCGTTTAAAAAAAAAAAAAAACAAAAAACAAAACGTACCAATACAAAGTACTCTTATTCATAATATTAGAAGATATTGTAAAATAACAATTAATTTAATTTTTTTTTTTTTTTTTTTCACTTACACATTAGGCCCGTCGCGCCGCGCCACTACTATATGGGGCGAAGGTGCGAAGTCGACGGCGACGACAAAGTACCGAGTCTAAGGAGACTGATGGCGGCGCCACACAGTGGCGTTATGTCTCTATAAAAGTGGTGGTCTTTTATTATGTTATTTATTAATGGTATTATTTTAATATCATATCAATATTGTACCCCGCACAGGGGGGAGGTACGGGTAGGTAGTGACGAAAAATAACGATACGGGACTCTTACGAGGTCTCGCAATCGGAATGAGTACACTTTAAATATTTTAACGAGGTAAAATTTAAGGGCATTGAGGGTCTGGTGCCAGTGGTGGTTGATTAGATCCACACACTATACTTTTTATAATTATGTGGCGTTATGTCTCTATAAAAGTGGTGGTCTTTTATTATGTTATTTATTAATGGTATTTTTTTAATATCATATCAATATTGTACCCCGCACGGGGGGAGGTAGGGGGGTAGGTAGTGACGAAAAATAACGATACGGGACTCTTACGAGGTCTCGTAATCGGAATGAGTTTCTGCGACTACCATTGTTTGTCGCGGGTAACGGGGAATCAGGGTTCGATTCCGGTGAGGGAGCCTGAGAAACTGCTACCACATCCAAGGAAGGCAGCAGGCGCGCAAATTACCCACTCCCTGCACGGGGGGGGGGGAGGTACGGGTAGGTAGTGACGAAAAATAACGATACGGGACTCTTACGAGGTCTCGTAATCGGAATGAGTTTCTGCGACTACCATTGTTTGTCGCGGGTAACGGGGAATCAGGGTTCGATTCCGGTGAGGGAGCCTGAGAAACTGCTACCACATCCAAGGAAGGCAGCAGGCGCGCAAATTACCCACTCCCTGCACGGGGGGGGGGGAGGTACGGGTAGGTAGTGACGAAAAATAACGATACGGGACTCTTACGAGGTCTCGTCATCGAATAATCAATACACGAACTGCCCACACACTTGTAAATATAGACGCGCAAGATCGTTACACGAACCGCTTACCATTATAGTAAACTACTATGCAAACACACATAACATATACGCAATAAGGGAACTTTAAATTGGAGATTTTACCCTACCGCACCCGTCTGTCTCATTCTGAAAACTATTCAAAATAATTGCTATTTTTCATTCTCATTCAAATATAAATAATAGTAAATAATATATAATTTTCGACTGAACTGAACCCAAGTGCCCGGCCTGTGGCCGGGCACACCTCGTATTCATGTTCTAACCTAACCTAACCTAAATCTAGTTTTGACACCTTTAGACTTTAGATTCAAGATTTAATGTGAATATATGCATTAATAAAAACTCATTACTATTTTAATACTAGTTATGCTGCTGTTGATGCACTGATGAAAGCCAGATAGCTAGATCAGTGTTTAGTTCGTCGTAGTTGCCGGTGGGCTGAGGTCTAAAGGAATCCAAACTAGTTTTAAAAGGTTTGGATAGGTTAGGTGAGGTTAGAACATGAATAAGACGGGTGCCCGGCCGCAGGCCGGTCACTTAGGTTCAGTTCCGTTTAAAAAAAAAAAAAAACAAAAAACAAAGCGTACCAATACAAAGTACTCTTATTCATAATATTAGAAGATATTGTAAAATAACAATTAATTTAATTTTTTTTTTTTTTTTTTACTTACACATTAGGCCCGTCGCGCCGCGCCACTACTATATGGGGCGAAGGTGCGAAGTCGACGGCGACGACAAAGTACCGAGTCTAAGGAGACTGATGGCGGCGCCACACAGTGGCGTTATGTCTCTATAAAAGTGGTGGTCTTTTATTATGTTATTTATTAATGGTATTATTTTAATATCATATCAATATTGTACCCCGCACAGGGGGGAGGTACGGGTAGGTAGTGACGAAAAATAACGATACGGGACTCTTACGAGGTCTCGCAATCGGAATGAGTACACTTTAAATATTTTAACGAGGTAAAATTTAAGGGCATTGAGGGTCTGGTGCCAGTGGTGGTTGAATAGATCCACACACTATACTTTTTATAATTATGTGGCGTTATGTCTCTATAAAAGTGGTGGTCTTTTATTATGTTATTTATTAATGGTATTTTTTTAATATCATATCAATATTGTACCCCGCACGGGGGGAGGTAGGGGGGTAGGTAGTGACGAAAAATAACGATACGGGACTCTTACGAGGTCTCGTAATCGGAATGAGTTTCTGCGACTACCATTGTTTGTCGCGGGTAACGGGGAATCAGGGTTCGATTCCGGTGAGGGAGCCTGAGAAACTGCTACCACATCCAAGGAAGGCAGCAGGCGCGCAAATTACCCACTCCCTGCAGGGGGGGGGGGGAGGTACGGGTAGGTAGTGACGAAAAATAACGATACGGGACTCTTACGAGGTCTCGTCATCGAATAATCAATACACGAACTGCCCACACACTTGTAAATATAGACGCGCAAGATCGTTACACGAACCGCTTACCATTATAGTAAACTACTATGCAAACACACATAACATATACGCAATAAGGGAACTTTAAATTGGAGATTTTACCCTACCACACCCGTCTGTCTCATTCTGAAAACTATTCAAAATAATTGCTATTTTTCATTCTCATTCAAATATAAATAATAGTAAATAATATATAATTTTCGACTGAACTGAACCCAAGTGCCCGGCCTGTGGCCGGGCACCCCTCGTATTCATGTTCTAACCTAACCTAACCTAAATCTAGTTTTGACACCTTTAGACTTTAGATTCAAGATTTAATGTGAATATATGCATTAATAAAAACTCATTACTATTTTAATACTAGTTATGCTGCTGTTGATGCACTGATGAAAGCCAGATAGCTAGATCAGTGTTTAGTTAGTCGTAGTTGCCGGTGGGCTGAGGTCTAAAGGAATCCAAACTAGTTTTAAAAGGTTTGGATAGGTTAGGTTAGGTTAGAACATGAATAAGACGGGTGCCCGGCCGCAGGCCGGTCACTTAGGTTCAGTTCCGTTTAAAAAAAAAAAAAACAAAAAACAAAACGTACCAATACAAAGTACTCTTATTCATATTAGAAGATATTGTAAAATAACAATTAATTTAATTTTTTTTTTTTTTTTTTTTTTCACTTACACATTAGGCCCGTCGCGCCGCGCCACTACTATATGGGGCGAAGGTGCGAAGTCGACGGCGACGACAAAGTACCGAGTCTAAGGAGACTGATGGCGGCGCCACACAGTGGCGTTATGTCTCTATAAAAGTGGTGGTCTCTTATTATGTTATTTATAAATGGTATTATTTTAATATCATATCAATATTGTACCCCGCACAGGGGGGAGGTACGGGTAGGTAGTGACGAAAAATAACGATACGGGACTCTTACGAGGTCTCGCAATCGGAATGAGTACACTTTAAATATTTTAACGAGGTAAAATTTAAGGGCATTGAGGGTCTGGTGCCAGTGGTGGTTGATTAGATCCACACACTATACTTTTTATAATTATGTGGCGTTATGTCTCTATAAAAGTGGTGGTCTTTTATTATGTTATTTATTAATGGTATTTTTTTAATATCATATCAATATTGTACCCCGCACGGGGGGAGGTAGGGGGGTAGGTAGTGACGAAAAATAACGATACGGGACTCTTACGAGGTCTCGTAATCGGAATGAGTTTCTGCGACTACCATTGTTTGTCGCGGGTAACGGGGAATCAGGGTTCGATTCCGGTGAGGGAGCCTGAGAAACTGCTACCACATCCAAGGAAGGCAGCAGGCGCGCAAATTACCCACTCCCTGCACGGGGGGGGGGAGGTACGGGTAGGTAGTGACGAAAAATAACGATACGGGACTCTTACGAGGTCTCGTCATCGAATAATCAATACACGAACTGCCCACACACTTGTAAATATAGACGCGCAAGATCGTTACACGAACCGCTTACCATTATAGTAAACTACTATGCAAACACACATAACATATACGCAATAAGGGAACTTCAAATTGGAGATTTTACCCTACCGCACCCGTCTGT
Source organism: Pararge aegeria (assembly GCF_905163445.1). NCBI lineage: Eukaryota > Metazoa > Arthropoda > Insecta > Lepidoptera > Nymphalidae > Pararge > Pararge aegeria. The sequence goes on from NC_053195.1 coordinate 17,945,446, forward strand.
CTCATTCTGAAAACTATTCAAAATAATTGCTATTTTTCATTCTCATTCAAATATAAATAATAGTAAATAATATATAATTTTCGACTGAACTGAACCCAAGTGCCCGGCCTGTGGCCGGGCACCCCTCGTATTCATGTTCTAACCTAACCTAACCTAAATCTAGTTTTGACACCTTTAGACTTTAGATTCAAGATTTAATGTGAATATATGCATTAATAAAAACTCATTACTATTTTAATACTAGTTATGCTGCTGTTGATGCACTGATGAAAGCCAGATAGCTAGATCAGTGTTTAGTTCGTCGTAGTTGCCGGTGGGCTGAGGTCTAAAGGAATCCAAACTAGTTTTAAAAGGTTTGGATAGGTTAGGTTAGGTTAGAACATGAATAAGACGGGTGCCCGGCCGCAGGCCGGTCACTTAGGTTCAGTTCCGTTTAAAAAAAAAAAAAAACAAAACGTACCAATACAAAGTACTCTTATTCATAATATTAGAAGATATTGTAAAATAACAATTAATTTAATTTTTTTTTTTTTTTTTTTCACTTACACATTAGGCCCGTCGCGCCGCGCCACTACTATATGGGGCGAAGGTGCGAAGTCGACGGCGACGACAAAGTACCGAGTCTAAGGAGACTGATGGCGGCGCCACACAGTGGCGTTATGTCTCTATAAAAGTGGTGGTCTTTTATTATGTTATTTATTAATGGTATTATTTTAATATCATATCAATATTGTACCCCGCACAGGGGGGAGGTACGGGTAGGTAGTGACGAAAAATAACGATACGGGACTCTTACGAGGTCTCGCAATCGGAATGAGTACACTTTAAATATTTTAACGAGGTAAAATTTAAGGGCATTGAGGGTCTGGTGCCAGTGGTGGTTGATTAGATCCACACACTATACTTTTTATAATTATGTGGCGTTATGTCTCTATAAAAGTGGTGGTCTTTTATTATGTTATTTATTAATGGTATTTTTTTAATATCATATCAATATTGTACCCCGCACGGGGGGAGGTAGGGGGGTAGGTAGTGACGAAAAATAACGATACGGGACTCTTACGAGGTCTCGTAATCGGAATGAGTTTCTGCGACTACCATTGTTTGTCGCGGGTAACGGGGAATCAGGGTTCGATTCCGGTGAGGGAGCCTGAGAAACTGCTACCACATCCAAGGAAGGCAGCAGGCGCGCAAATTACCCACTCCCTGCACGGGGGGGGGAGGTACGGTTAGGTAGTGACGAAAAATAACGATACGGGACTCTTACGAGGTCTCGTCATCGAATAATCAATACACAAACTGCCCACACACTTGTAAATATAGACGCGCAAGATCGTTACACGAACCGCTTACCATTATAGTAAACTACTATGCAAACACACATAACATATACGCAATAAGGGAACTTTAAATTGGAGATTTTACCCTACCACACCCGTCTGTCTCATTCTGAAAACTATTCAAAATAATTGCTATTTTTCATTCTCATTCAAATATAAATAATAGTAAATAATATATAATTTTCGACTGAACTGAACCCAAGTGCCCGGCCTGTGGCCGGGCACCCCTCGTATTCATGTTCTAACCTAACCTAACCTAAATCTAGTTTTGACACCTTTAGACTTTAGATTCAAGATTTAATGTGAATATATGCATTAATAAAAACTCATTACTATTTTAATACTAGTTATGCTGCTGTTGATGCACTGATGAAAGCCAGATAGCTAGATCAGTGTTTAGTTAGTCGTAGTTGCCGGTGGGCTGAGGTCTAAAGGAATCCAAACTAGTTTTAAAAGGTTTGGATAGGTTAGGTTAGGTTAGAACATGAATAAGACGGGTGCCCGGCCGCAGGCCGGTCACTTAGGTTCAGTTCCGTTTAAAAAAAAAAAAAACAAAAAACAAAACGTACCAATACAAAGTACTCTTATTCATATTAGAAGATATTGTAAAATAACAATTAATTTAATTTTTTTTTTTTTTTTTTTCACTTACACATTAGGCCCGTCGCGCCGCGCCACTACTATATGGGGCGAAGGTGCGAAGTCGACGGCGACGACAAAGTACCGAGTCTAAGGAGACTGATGGCGGCGCCACACAGTGGCGTTATGTCTCTATAAAAGTGGTGGTCTTTTATTATGTTATTTATTAATGGTATTATTTTAATATCATATCAATATTGTACCCCGCACAGGGGGGAGGTACGGGTAGGTAGTGACGAAAAATAACGATACGGGACTCTTACGAGGTCTCGCAATCGGAATGAGTACACTTTAAATATTTTAACGAGGTAAAATTTAAGGGCATTGAGGGTCTGGTGCCAGTGGTGGTTGATTAGATCCACACACTATACTTTTTATAATTATGTGGCGTTATGTCTCTATAAAAGTGGTGGTCTTTTATTATGTTATTTATTAATGGTATTTTTTTAATATCATATCAATATTGTACCCCGCACGGGGGGAGGTAGGGGGGTAGGTAGTGACGAAAAATAACGATACGGGACTCTTACGAGGTCTCGTAATCGGAATGAGTTTCTGCGACTACCATTGTTTGTCGCGGGTAACGGGGAATCAGGGTTGGATTCGGGTGAGGGAGCCTGAGAAACTGCTACCACATCCAAGGAAGGCAGCAGGGGCGAAAATTACCCACTCCCTGCACGGGGGGGGGGGGGAGGTACGGGTAGGTAGTGACGAAAAATAACGATACGGGACTCTTACGAGGTCTCGTCATCGAATAATCAATACACGAACTGCCCACACACTTGTAAATATAGACGCGCAAGATCGTTACACGAACCGCTTACCATTATAGTAAACTACTATGCAAACACACATAACATATACGCAATAAGGGAACTTTAAATTGGAGATTTTACCCTACCACACCCGTCTGTCTCATTCTGAAAACTATTCAAAATAATTGCTATTTTTCATTCTCATTCAAATATAAATAATAGTAAATAATATATAATTTTCGACTGAACTGAACCCAAGTGCCCGGCCTGTGGCCGGGCACCCCTCGTATTCATGTTCTAACCTAACCTAACCTAAATCTAGTTTTGACACCTTTAGACTTTAGATTCAAGATTTAATGTGAATATATGCATTAATAAAAACTCATTACTATTTTAATACTAGTTATGCTGCTGTTGATGCACTGATGAAAGCCAGATAGCTAGATCAGTGTTTAGTTAGTCGTAGTTGCCGGTGGGCTGAGGTCTAAAGGAATCCAAACTAGTTTTAAAAGGTTTGGATAGGTTAGGTTAGGGTAGAACATGAATAAGACGGGTGCCCGGCCGCAGGCCAGTCACTTAGGTTCAGTTCCGTTTAAAAAAAAAAAAAACAAAAAACAAAACGTACCAATACAAAGTACTCTTATTCATATTAGAAGATATTGTAAAATAACAATTAATTTAATTTTTTTTTTTTTTTTTTTTTTTTCACTTACACATTAGGCCCGTCGCGCCGCGCCACTACTATATGGGGCGAAGGTGCGAAGTCGACGGCGACGACAAAGTACCGAGTCTAAGGAGACTGATGGCGGCGCCACACAGTGGCGTTATGTCTCTATAAAAGTGGTGGTCTTTTATTATGTTATTTATTAATGGTATTATTTTAATATCATATCAATATTGTACCCCGCACAGGGGGGAGGTACGGGTAGGTAGTGACGAAAAATAATGATACGGGACTCTTACGAGGTCTCGCAATCGGAATGAGTACACTTTAAATATTTTAACGAGGTAAAATTTAAGGGCATTGAGGGTCTGGTGCCAGTGGTGGTTGATTAGATCCACACACTATACTTTTTATAATTATGTGGCGTTATGTCTCTATAAAAGTGGTGGTCTTTTATTATGTTATTTATTAATGGTATTTTTTTAATATCATATCAATATTGTACCCCGCACGGGGGGAGGTAGGGGGGTAGGTAGTGACGAAAAATAACGATACGGGACTCTTACGAGGTCTCGTAATCGGAATGAGTTTCTGCGACTACCATTGTTTGTCGCGGGTAACGGGGAATCAGGGTTCGATTCCGGTGAGGGAGCCTGAGAAACTGCTACCACATCCAAGGAAGGCAGCAGGCGCGCAAATTACCCACTCCCTGCACGGGGGGGGGAGGTACGGTTAGGTAGTGACGAAAAATAACGATACGGGACTCTTACGAGGTCTCGTCATCGAATAATCAATACACGAACTGCCCACACACTTGTAAATATAGACGCGCAAGATCGTTACACGAACCGCTTACCATTATAGTAAACTACTATGCAAACACACATAACATATACGCAATAAGGGAACTTTAAATTGGAGATTTTACCCTACCACACCCGTCTGTCTCATTCTGAAAACTATTCAAAATAATTGCTATTTTTCATTCTCATTCAAATATAAATAATAGTAAATAATATATAATTTTCGACTGAACTGAACCCAAGTGCCCGGCCTGTGGCCGGGCACCCCTCGTATTCATGTTCTAACCTAACCTAACCTAAATCTAGTTTTGACACCTTTAGACTTTAGATTCAAGATTTAATGTGAATATATGCATTAATAAAAACTCATTACTATTTTAATACTAGTTATGCTGCTGTTGATGCACTGATGAAAGCCAGATAGCTAGATCAGTGTTTAGTTAGTCGTAGTTGCCGGTGGGCTGAGGTCTAAAGGAATCCAAACTAGTTTTAAAAGGTTTGGATAGGTTAGGTTAGGTTAGAACATGAATAAGACGGGTGCCCGGCCGCAGGCCGGTCACTTAGGTTCAGTTCCGTTTAAAAAAAAAAAAAACAAAAAACAAAACGTACCAATACAAAGTACTCTTATTCATATTAGAAGATATTGTAAAAAAACAATTAATTTAATTTTTTTTTTTTTTTTTTTCACTTACACATTAGGCCCGTCGCGCCGCGCCACTACTATATGGGGCGAAGGTGCGAAGTCGACGGCGACGACAAAGTACCGAGTCTAAGGAGACTGATGGCGGCGCCACACAGTGGCGTTATGTCTCTATAAAAGTGGTGGTCTTTTATTATGTTATTTATTAATGGTATTATTTTAATATCATATCAATATTGTACCCCGCACAGGGGGGAGGTACGGGTAGGTAGTGACGAAAAATAACGATACGGGACTCTTACGAGGTCTCGCAATCGGAATGAGTACACTTTAAATATTTTAACGAGGTAAAATTTAAGGGCATTGAGGGTCTGGTGCCAGTGGTGGTTGATTAGATCCACACACTATACTTTTTATAATTATGTGGCGTTATGTCTCTATAAAAGTGGTGGTCTTTTATTATGTTATTTATTAATGGTATTTTTTAATATCATATCAATATTGTACCCCGCACGGGGGGAGGTAGGGGGGTAGGTAGTGACGAAAAATAACGATACGGGACTCTTACGAGGTCTCGTAATCGGAATGAGTTTCTGCGACTACCATTGTTTGTCGCGGGTAACGGGGAATCAGGGTTCGATTCCGGTGAGGGAGCCTGAGAAACTGCTACCACATCCAAGGAAGGCAGCAGGCGCGCAAATTACCCACTCCCTGCACGGGGGGGGGGAGGTACGGGTAGGTAGTGACGAAAAATAACGATACGGGACTCTTACGAGGTCTCGTCATCGAATAATCAATACACGAACTGCCCACACACTTGTAAATATAGACGCGCAAGATCGTTACACGAACCGCTTACCATTATAGTAAACTACTATGCAAACACACATAACATATACGCAATAAGGGAACTTTAAATTGGAGATTTTACCCTACCACACCCGTCTGTCTCATTCTGAAAACTATTCAAAATAATTGCTATTTTTCATTCTCATTCAAATATAAATAATAGTAAATAATATATAATTTTCGACTGAACTGAACCCAAGTGCCCGGCCTGTGGCCGGGCACCCCTCGTATTCATGTTCTAACCTAACCTAACCTAAATCTAGTTTTGACACCTTTAGACTTTAGATTCAAGATTTAATGTGAATATATGCATTAATAAAAACTCATTACTATTTTAATACTAGTTATGCTGCTGTTGATGCACTGATGAAAGCCAGATAGCTAGATCAGTGTTTAGTTAGTCGTAGTTGCCGGTGGGCTGAGGTCTAAAGGAATCCAAACTAGTTTTAAAAGGTTTGGATAGGTTAGGTTAGGTTAGAACATGAATAAGACGGGTGCCCGGCCGCAGGCCGGTCACTTAGGTTCAGTTCCGTTTAAAAAAAAAAAAAACAAAAAACAAAACGTACCAATACAAAGTACTCTTATTCATATTAGAAGATATTGTAAAATAACAATTAATTTAATTTTTTTTTTTTTTTTTTTTTTCACTTACACATTAGGCCCGTCGCGCCGCGCCACTACTATATGGGGCGAAGGTGCGAAGTCGACGGCGACGACAAAGTACCGAGTCTAAGGAGACTGATGGCGGCGCCACACAGTGGCGTTATGTCTCTATAAAAGTGGTGGTCTCTTATTATGTTATTTATAAATGGTATTATTTTAATATCATATCAATATTGTACCCCGCACAGGGGGGAGGTACGGGTAGGTAGTGACGAAAAATAACGATACGGGACTCTTACGAGGTCTCGCAATCGGAATGAGTACACTTTAAATATTTTAACGAGGTAAAATTTAAGGGCATTGAGGGTCTGGTGCCAGTGGTGGTTGATTAGATCCACACACTATACTTTTTATAATTATGTGGCGTTATGTCTCTATAAAAGTGGTGGTCTTTTATTATGTTATTTATTAATGGTATTTTTTTAATATCATATCAATATTGTACCCCGCACGGGGGGAGGTAGGGGGGTAGGTAGTGACGAAAAATAACGATACGGGACTCTTACGAGGTCTCGTAATCGGAATGAGTTTCTGCGACTACCATTGTTTGTCGCGGGTAACGGGGAATCAGGGTTCGATTCCGGTGAGGGAGCCTGAGAAACTGCTACCACATCCAAGGAAGGCAGCAGGCGCGCAAATTACCCACTCCCTGCACGGGGGGGGGGGGAGGTACGGGTAGGTAGTGACGAAAAATAACGATACGGGACTCTTACGAGGTCTCGTCATCGAATAATCAATACACGAACTGCCCACACACTTGTAAATATAGACGCGCAAGATCGTTACACGAACCGCTTACCATTATAGTAAACTACTATGCAAACACACATAACATATACGCAATAAGGGAACTTTAAATTGGAGATTTTACCCTACCACAACCGTCTGTCTCATTCTGAAAACTATTCAAAATAATTGCTATTTTTCATTCTCATTCAAATATAAATAATAGTAAATAATATATAATTTTCGACTGAACTGAACCCAAGTGCCCGGCCTGTGGCCGGGCACCCCTCGTATTCATGTTCTAACCTAACCTAACCTAAATCTAGTTTTGACACCTTTAGACTTTAGATTCAAGATTTAATGTGAATATACGCATTAATAAAAACTCATTACTATTTTAATACTAGTTATGCTGCTGTTGATGCACTGATGAAAGCCAGATAGCTAGATCAGTGTTTAGTTAGTCGTAGTTGCCGGTGGGCTGAGGTCTAAAGGAATCCAAACTAGTTTTAAAAGGTTTGGATAGGTTAGGTTAGGTTAGAACATGAATAAGACGGGTGCCCGGCCGCAGGCCGGTCACTTAGGTTCAGTTCCGTTTAAAAAAAAAAAAAAACAAAAAACAAAACGTACCGATACAAAGTACTCTTATTCATAATATTAGAAGATATTGTAAAATAACAATTAATTTAATTTTTTTTTTTTTTTTTTTCACTTACACATTAGGCCCGTCGCGCCGCGCCACTACTATATGGGGCGAAGGTGCGAAGTCGACGGCGACGACAAAGTACCGAGTCTAAGGAGACTGATGGCGGCGCCACACAGTGGCGTTATGTCTCTATAAAAGTGGTGGTCTTTTATTATGTTATTTATTAATGGTATTATTTTAATATCATATCAATATTGTACCCCGCACAGGGGGGAGGTACGGGTAGGTAGTGACGAAAAATAACGATACGGGACTCTTACGAGGTCTCGCAATCGGAATGAGTACACTTTAAATATTTTAACGAGGTAAAATTTAAGGGCATTGAGGGTCTGGTGCCAGTGGTGGTTGATTAGATCCACACACTATACTTTTTATAATTATGTGGCGTTATGTCTCTATAAAAGTGGTGGTCTTTTATTATGTTATTTATTAATGGTATTTTTTTAATATCATATCAATATTGTACCCCGCACGGGGGGAGGTAGGGGAGTAGGTAGTGACGAAAAATAACGATACGGGACTCTTACGAGGTCTCGTAATCGGAATGAGTTTCTGCGACTACCATTGTTTGTCGCGGGTAACGGGGAATCAGGGTTCGATTCCGGTGAGGGAGCCTGAGAAACTGCTACCACATCCAAGGAAGGCAGCAGGCGCGCAAATTACCCACTCCCTGCACGGGGGGGGGAGGTACGGTTAGGTAGTGACGAAAAATAACGATACGGGACTCTTACGAGGTCTCGTCATCGAATAATCAATACACGAACTGCCCACACACTTGTAAATATAGACGCGCAAGATCGTTACACGAACCGCTTACCATTATAGTAAACTACTATGCAAACACACATAACATATACGCAATAAGGGAACTTTAAATTGGAGATTTTACCCTACCACACCCGTCTGTCTCATTCTGAAAACTATTCAAAATAATTGCTATTTTTCATTCTCATTCAAATATAAATAATAGTAAATAATATATAATTTTCGACTGAACTGAACCCAAGTGCCCGGCCTGTGGCCGGGCACCCCTCGTATTCATGTTCTAACCTAACCTAACCTAAATCTAGTTTTGACACCTTTAGACTTTAGATTCAAGATTTAATGTGAATATATGCATTAATAAAAACTCATTACTATTTTAATACTAGTTATGCTGCTGTTGATGCACTGATGAAAGCCAGATAGCTAGATCAGTGTTTAGTTAGTCGTAGTTGCCGGTGGGCTGAGGTCTAAAGGAATCCAAACTAGTTTTAAAAGGTTTGGATAGGTTAGGTTAGGTTAGAACATGAATAAGACGGGTGCCCGGCCGCAGGCCGGGCACTTAGGTTCAGTTCCGTTTAAAAAAAAAAAAAACAAAAAACAAAACGTACCAATACAAAGTACTCTTATTCATATTAGAAGATATTGTAAAATAACAATTAATTTAATTTTTTTTTTTTTTTTTTCACTTACACATTAGGCCCGTCGCGCCGCGCCACTACTATATGGGGCGAAGGTGCGAAGTCGACGGCGACGACAAAGTACCGAGTCTAAGGAGACTGATGGCGGCGCCACACAGTGGCGTTATGTCTCTATAAAAGTGGTGGTCTTTTATTATGTTATTTATTAATGGTATTATTTTAATATCATATCAATATTGTACCCCGCACAGGGGGGAGGTACGGGTAGGTAGTGACGAAAAATAACGATACGGGACTCTTACGAGGTCTCGCAATCGGAATGAGTACACTTTAAATATTTTAACGAGGTAAAATTTAAGGGCATTGAGGGTCTGGTGCCAGTGGTGGTTGATTAGATCCACACACTATACTTTTTATAATTATGTGGCGTTATGTCTCTATAAAAGTGGTGGTCTTTTATTATGTTATTTATTAATGGTATTTTTTTAATATCATATCAATATTGTACCCCGCACGGGGGGAGGTAGGGGGGTAGGTAGTGACGAAAAATAACGATACGGGACTCTTACGAGGTCTCGTAATCGGAATGAGTTTCTGCGACTACCATTGTTTGTCGCGGGTAACGGGGAATCAGGGTTCGATTCCGGTGAGGGAGCCTGAGAAACTGCTACCACATCCAAGGAAGGCAGCAGGCGCGCAAATTACCCACTCCCTGCACGGGGGGGGGGGAGGTACGGGTAGGTAGTGACGAAAAATAACGATACGGGACTCTTACGAGGTCTCGTCATCGAATAATCAATACACGAACTGCCCACACACTTGTAAATATAGACGCGCAAGATCGTTACACGAACCGCTTACCATTATAGTAAACTACTATGCAAACACACATAACATATACGCAATAAGGTAACTTTAAATTGGAGATTTTACCCTACCACACCCGTCTGTCTCATTCTGAAAACTATTCAAAATAATTGCTATTTTTCATTCTCATTCAAATATAAATAATAGTAAATAATATATAATTTTCGACTGAACTGAACCCAAGTGCCCGGCCTGTGGCCGGGCACCCCTCGTATTCATGTTCTAACCTAACCTAACCTAAATCTAGTTTTGACACCTTTAGACTTTAGATTCAAGATTTAATGTGAATATATGCATTAATAAAAACTCATTACTATTTTAATACTAGTTATGCTGCTGTTGATGCACTGATGAAAGCCAGATAGCTAGATCAGTGTTTAGTTAGTCGTAGTTGCCGGTGGGCTGAGGTCTAAAGGAATCCAAACTAGTTTTAAAAGGTTTGGATAGGTTAGGTTAGGTTAGAACATGAATAAGACGGGTGCCCGGCCGCAGGCCGGTCACTTAGGTTCAGTTCCGTTTAAAAAAAAAAAAAACAAAAAACAAAACGTACCAATACAAAGTACTCTTATTCATATTAGAAGATATTGTAAAATAACAATTAATTTAATTTTTTTTTTTTTTTTTTCACTTACACATTAGGCCCGTCGCGCCGCGCCACTACTATATGGGGCGAAGGTGCGAAGTCGACGGCGACGACAAAGTACCGAGTCTAAGGAGACTGATGGCGGCGCCACACAGTGGCGTTATGTCTCTATAAAAGTGGTGGTCTTTTATTATGTTATTTATTAATGGTATTATTTTAATATCATATCAATATTGTACCCCGCACAGGGGGGAGGTACGGGTAGGTAGTGACGAAAAATAATGATACGGGACTCTTACGAGGTCTCGCAATCGGAATGAGTACACTTTAAATATTTTAACGAGGTAAAATTTAAGGGCATTGAGGGTCTGGTGCCAGTGGTGGTTGATTAGATCCACACACTATACTTTTTATAATTATGTGGCGTTATGTCTCTATAAAAGTGGTGGTCTTTTATTATGTTATTTATTAATGGTATTTTTTTAATATCATATCAATATTGTACCCCGCACGGGGGGAGGTAGGGGGGTAGGTAGTGACGAAAAATAACGATACGGGACTCTTACGAGGTCTCGTAATCGGAATGAGTTTCTGCGACTACCATTGTTTGTCGCGGGTAACGGGGAATCAGGGTTCGATTCCGGTGAGGGAGCCTGAGAAACTGCTACCACATCCAAGGAAGGCAGCAGGCGCGCAAATTACCCACTCCCTGCACGGGGGGGGGAGGTACGGTTAGGTAGTGACGAAAAATAACGATACGGGACTCTTACGAGGTCTCGTCATCGAATAATCAATACACGAACTGCCCACACACTTGTAAATATAGACGCGCAAGATCGTTACACGAACCGCTTACCATTATAGTAAACTACTATGCAAACACACATAACATATACGCAATAAGGGAACTTTAAATTGGAGATTTTACCCTACCACACCCGTCTGTCTCATTCTGAAAAATAATTGCTATTTTTCATTCTCATTCAAATATAAATAATAGTAAATAATATATAATTTTCGACTGAACTGAACCCAAGTGCCCGGCCTGTGGCCGGGCACCCCTCGTATTCATGTTCTAACCTAACCTAACCTAAATCTAGTTTTGACACCTTTAGACTTTAGATTCAAGATTTAATGTGAATATATGCATTAATAAAAACTCATTACTATTTTAATACTAGTTATGCTGCTGTTGATGCACTGATGAAAGCCAGATAGCTAGATCAGTGTTTAGTTAGTCGTAGTTGCCGGTGGGCTGAGGTCTAAAGGAATCCAAACTAGTTTTAAAAGGTTTGGATAGGTTAGGTTAGGTTAGAACATGAATAAGACGGGTGCCCGGCCGCAGGCCGGTCACTTAGGTTCAGTTCCGTTTAAAAAAAAAAAAAACAAAAAACAAAACGTACCAATACAAAGTACTCTTATTCATATTAGAAGATATTGTAAAATAACAATTAATTTTTTTTTTTTTTTTTTTTTTTTTTCACTTACACATTAGGCCCGTCGCGCCGCGCCACTACTATATGGGGCGAAGGTGCGAAGTCGACGGCGACGACAAAGTACCGAGTCTAAGGAGACTGATGGCGGCGCCACACAGTGGCGTTATGTCTCTATAAAAGTGGTGGTCTTTTATTATGTTATTTATTAATGGTATTATTTTAATATCATATCAATATTGTACCCCGCACAGGGGGGAGGTACGGGTAGGTAGTGACGAAAAATAACGATACGGGACTCTTACGAGGTCTCGCAATCGGAATGAGTACACTTTAAATATTTTAACGAGGTAAAATTTAAGGGCATTGAGGGTCTGGTGCCAGTGGTGGTTGATTAGATCCACACACTATACTTTTTATAATTATGTGGCGTTATGTCTCTATAAAAGTGGTGGTCTTTTATTATGTTATTTATTAATGGTATTTTTTTAATATCATATCAATATTGTACCCCGCACGGGGGGAGGTAGGGGGGTAGGTAGTGACGAAAAATAACGATACGGGACTCTTACGAGGTCTCGTAATCGGAATGAGTTTCTGCGACTACCATTGTTTGTCGCGGGTAACGGGGAATCAGGGTTCGATTCCGGTGAGGGAGCCTGAGAAACTGCTACCACATCCAAGGAAGGCAGCAGGCGCGCAAATTACCCACTCCCTGCACGGGGGGGGGGAGGTACGGGTAGGTAGTGACGAAAAATAACGATACGGGACTCTTACGAGGTCTCGTCATCGAATAATCAATACACGAACTGCCCACACACTTGTAAATATAGACGCGCAAGATCGTTACACGAACCGCTTACCATTATAGTAAACTACTATGCAAACACACATAACATATACGCAATAAGGGAACTTTAAATTGGAGATTTTACCCTACCGCACCCGTCTGTCTCATTCTGAAAACTATTCAAAATAATTGCTATTTTTCATTCTCATTCAAATATAAATAATAGTAAATAATATATAATTTTCGACTGAACTGAACCCAAGTGCCCGGCCTGTGGCCGGGCACCCCTCGTATTCATGTTCTAACCTAACCTAACCTAAATCTAGTTTTGACACCTTTAGACTTTAGATTCAAGATTTAATGTGAATATATGCATTAATAAAAACTCATTACTATTTTAATACTAGTTATGCTGCTGTTGATGCACTGATGAAAGCCAGATAGCTAGATCAGTGTTTAGTTCGTCGTAGTTGCCGGTGGGCTGAGGTCTAAAGGAATCCAAACTAGTTTTAAAAGGTTTGGATAGGTTAGGTTAGGTTAGAACATGAATAAGACGGGTGCCCGGCCGCAGGCCGGTCACTTAGGTTCAGTTCCGTTTTAAAAAAAAAAAAAACAAAAAACAAAACGTACCAATACAAAGTACTCTTATTCATAATATTAGAAGATATTGTAAAATAACAATTAATTTAATTTTTTTTTTTTTTTTTTCACTTACACATTAGGCCCGTCGCGCCGCGCCACTACTATATGGGGCGAAGGTGCGAAGTCGACGGCGACGACAAAGTACCGAGTCTAAGGAGACTGATGGCGGCGCCACACAGTGGCGTTATGTCTCTATAAAAGTGGTGGTCTTTTATTATGTTATTTATTAATGGTATTTTTTTAATATCATATCAATATTGTACCCCGCACGGGGGGAGGTAGGGGGGTAGGTAGTGACGAAAAATAACGATACGGGACTCTTACGAGGTCTCGTAATCGGAATGAGTTTCTGCGACTACCATTGTTTGTCGCGGGTAACGGGGAATCAGGGTTCGATTCCGGTGAGGGAGCCTGAGAAACTGCTACCACATCCAAGGAAGGCAGCAGGCGCGCAAATTACCCACTCCCTGCAGGGGGGGGGGGAGGTACGGGTAGGTAGTGACGAAAAATAACGATACGGGACTCTTACGAGGTCTCGTCATCGAATAATCAATACACGAACTGCCCACACACTTGTAAATATAGACGCGCAAGATCGTTACACGAACCGCTTACCATTATAGTAAACTACTATGCAAACACACATAACATATACGCAATAAGGGAACTTTAAATTGGAGATTTTACCCTACCACACCCGTCTGTCTCATTCTGAAAACTATTCAAAATAATTGCTATTTTTCATTCTCATTCAAATATAAATAATAGTAAATAATATATAATTTTCGACTGAACTGAACCCAAGTGCCCGGCCTGTGGCCGGGCACCCCTCGTATTCATGTTCTAACCTAACCTAACCTAAATCTAGTTTTGACACCTTTAGACTTTAGATTCAAGATTTAATGTGAATATATGCATTAATAAAAACTCATTACTATTTTAATACTAGTTATGCTGCTGTTGATGCACTGATGAAAGCCAGATAGCTAGATCAGTGTTTAGTTAGTCGTAGTTGCCGGTGGGCTGAGGTCTAAAGGAATCCAAACTAGTTTTAAAAGGTTTGGATAGGTTAGGTTAGGTTAGAACATGAATAAGACGGGTGCCCGGCCGCAGGCCGGTCACTTAGGTTCAGTTCCGTTTTAAAAAAAAAAAAAAACAAAAAACAAAACGTACCAATACAAAGTACTCTTATTCATAATATTAGAAGATATTGTAAAATAACAATTAATTTAATTTTTTTTTTTTTTTTTTCTCTTACACATTAGCCTCGTCGCGCCGCGACATTACTATATGGGGCGAAGGTGCGAAGTCGACGGCGACGACAAAGTACCGAGTCTAAGGAGACTGATGGCGGCGCCACACAGTGGCGTTATGTCTCTATAAAAGTGGTGGTCTTTTATTATGTTATTTATTAATGGTATTATTTTAATATCATATCAATATTGTACCCCGCACAGGGGGGAGGTACGGGTAGGTAGTGACGAAAAATAATGATACGGGACTCTTACGAGGTCTCGCAATCGGAATGAGTACACTTTAAATATTTTAACGAGGTAAAATTTAAGGGCATTGAGGGTCTGGTGCCAGTGGTGGTTGATTAGATCCACACACTATACTTTTTATAATTATGTGGCGTTATGTCTCTATAAAAGTGGTGGTCTTTTATTATGTTATTTATTAATGGTATTTTTTTAATATCATATCAATATTGTACCCCGCACGGGGGGAGGTAGGGGGGTAGGTAGTGACGAAAAATAACGATACGGGACTCTTACGAGGTCTCGTAATCGGAATGAGTTTTTGCGACTACCATTGTTTGTCGCGGGTAACGGGGAATCAGGGTTCGATTCCGGTGAGGGAGCCTGAGAAACTGCTACCACATCCAAGGAAGGCAGCAGGCGCGCAAATTACCCACTCCCTGCACGGGGGGGGGGGGGGGAGGTACGGTTAGGTAGTGACGAAAAATAACGATACGGGACTCTTACGAGGTCTCGTCATCGAATAATCAATACACGAACTGCCCACACACTTGTAAATATAGACGCGCAAGATCGTTACACGAACCGCTTACCATTATAGTAAACTACTATGCAAACACACATAACATATACGCAATAAGGGAACTTTAAATTGGAGATTTTACCCTACCACACCCGTCTGTCTCATTCTGAAAACTATTCAAAATAATTGCTATTTTTCATTCTCATTCAAATATAAATAATAGTAAATAATATATAATTTTCGACTGAACTGAACCCAAGTGCCCGGCCTGTGGCCGGGCACCCCTCGTATTCATGTTCTAACCTAACCTAACCTAAATCTAGTTTTGACACCTTTAGACTTTAGATTCAAGATTTAATGTGAATATATGCATTAATAAAAACTCATTACTATTTTAATACTAGTTATGCTGCTGTTGATGCACTGATGAAAGCCAGATAGCTAGATCAGTGTTTAGTTAGTCGTAGTTGCCGGTGGGCTGAGGTCTAAAGGAATCCAAACTAGTTTTAAAAGGTTTGGATAGGTTAGGTTAGGTTAGAACATGAATAAGACGGGTGCCCGGCCGCAGGCCGGTCACTTAGGTTCAGTTCCGTTTAAAAAAAAAAAAACAAAAACCAAAACGTACCAATACAAAGTACTCTTATTCATATTAGAAGATATTGTAAAATAACAATTAATTTAATTTTTTTTTTTTTTTTTTTTTTCACTTAAACATTAGGCCCGTCGCGCCGCGCCACTACTATATGGGGCGAAGGTGCGAAGTCGACGGCGACGACAAAGTACCGAGTCTAAGGAGACTGATGGCGGCGCCACACAGTGGCGTTATGTCTCTATAAAAGTGGTGGTCTTTTATTATGTTATTTATTAATGGTATTATTTTAATATCATATCAATATTGTACCCCGCACAGGGGGGAGGTACGGGTAGGTAGTGACGAAAAATAATGATACGGGACTCTTACGAGGTCTCGCAATCGGAATGAGTACACTTTAAATATTTTAACGAGGTAAAATTTAAGGGCATTGAGGGTCTGGTGCCAGTGGTGGTTGATTAGATCCACACACTATACTTTTTATAATTATGTGGCGTTATGTCTCTATAAAAGTGGTGGTCTTTTATTATGTTATTTATTAATGGTATTTTTTTAATATCATATCAATATTGTACCCCGCACGGGGGGAGGTAGGGGGGTAGGTAGTGACGAAAAATAACGATACGGGACTCTTACGAGGTCTCGTAATCGGAATGAGTTTCTGCGACTACCATTGTTTGTCGCGGGTAACGGGGAATCAGGGTTCGATTCCGGTGAGGGAGCCTGAGAAACTGCTACCACATCCAAGGAAGGCAGCAGGCGCGCAAACTACCCACGGGGGGGGAGGTACGGGTAGGTAGTGACGAAAAATAACGATACGGGACTCTTACGAGGTCTCGTCATCGAATAATCAATACACGAACTGCCCACACACTTGTAAATATAGACGCGCAAGATCGTTACACGAACCGCTTACCATTATAGTAAACTACTATGCAAACACACATAACATATACGCAATAAGGGAACTTTAAATTGGAGATTTTACCCTACCACACCCGTCTGTCTCATTCTGAAAACTATTCAAAATAATTGCTATTTTTCATTCTCATTCAAATATAAATAATAGTAAATAATATATAATTTTCGACTGAACTGAACCCAAGTGCCCGGCCTGTGGCCGGGCACCCCTCGTATTCATGTTCTAACCTAACCTAACCTAAATCTAGTTTTGACACCTTTAGACTTTAGATTCAAGATTTAATGTGAATATATGCATTAATAAAAACTCATTACTATTTTAATACTAGTTATGCTGCTGTTGATGCACTGATGAAAGCCAGATAGCTAGATCAGTGTTTAGTTAGTCGTAGTTGCCGGTGGGCTGAGGTCTAAAGGAATCCAAACTAGTTTTAAAAGGTTTGGATAGGTTAGGTTAGGTTAGAACATGAATAAGACGGGTGCCCGGCCGCAGGCCGGTCACTTAGGTTCAGTTCCGTTTAAAAAAAAAAAAAAACAAAAAACAAAACGTACCAATACAAAGTACTCTTATTCATAATATTAGAAGATATTGTAAAATAACAATTAATTTAATTTTTTTTTTTTTTTTTTCTCTTACACATTAGCCTCGTCGCGCCGCGACATTACTATATGGGGCGAAGGTGCGAAGTCGACGGCGACGACAAAGTACCGAGTCTAAGGAGACTGATGGCGGCGCCACACAGTGGCGTTATGTCTCTATAAAAGTGGTGGTCTTTTATTATGTTATTTATTAATGGTATTATTTTAATATCATATCAATATTGTACCCCGCACAGGGGGGAGGTACGGGTAGGTAGTGACGAAAAATAATGATACGGGACTCTTACGAGGTCTCGCAATCGGAATGAGTACACTTTAAATATTTTAACGAGGTAAAATTTAAGGGCATTGAGGGTCTGGTGCCAGTGGTGGTTGATTAGATCCACACACTATACTTTTTATAATTATGTGGCGTTATGTCTCTATAAAAGTGGTGGTCTTTTATTATGTTATTTATTAATGGTATTTTTTTAATATCATATCAATATTGTACCCCGCACGGGGGGAGGTAGGGGGGTAGGTAGTGACGAAAAATAACGATACGGGACTCTTACGAGGTCTCGTAATCGGAATGAGTTTCTGCGACTACCATTGTTTGTCGCGGGTAACGGGGAATCAGGGTTCGATTCCGGTGAGGGAGCCTGAGAAACTGCTACCACATCCAAGGAAGGCAGCAGGCGCGCAAATTACCCACTCCCTGCACGGGGGGGGGGAGGTACGGGTAGGTAGTGACGAAAAATAACGATACGGGACTCTTACGAGGTCTCGTCATCGAATAATCAATACACGAACTGCCCACTTACTTGTAAATATAGACGCGCAAGATCGTTACACGAACCGCTTACCATTATAGTAAACTACTATGCAAACACACATAACATATACGCAATAAGGGAACTTTAAATTGGAGATTTTACCCTACCACACCCGTCTGTCTCATTCTGAAAACTATTCAAAATAATTGCTATTTTTCATTCTCATTCAAATATAAATAATAGTAAATAATATATAATTTTCGACTGAACTGAACCCAAGTGCCCGGCCTGTTACCGGGCACCCCTCGTATTCATGTTCTAACCTCACCTAACCTAAATCTAGTTTTGACACCTTTAGACTTTAGATTCAAGATTTAATGTGAATATATGCATTAATAAAAACTCATTACTATTTTAATACTAGTTATGCTGCTGTTGATGCACTGATGAAAGCCAGATAGCTAGATCAGTGTTTAGTTAGTCGTAGTTGCCGGTGGGCTGAGGTCTAAAGGAATCCAAACTAGTTTTAAAAGGTTTGGATAGGTTAGGTTAGGTTAGAACATGAATAAGACGGGTGCCCGGCCGCAGGCCGGTCACTTAGGTTCAGTTCCGTTTAAAAAAAAAAAAAACAAAAAACAAAACGTACCAATACAAAGTACTCTTATTCATATTAGAAGATATTGTAAAATAACAATTAATTTAATTTTTTTTTTTTTTTTTTTTTCACTTACACATTAGGCCCGTCGCGCCGCGCCACTACTATATGGGGCGAAGGTGCGAAGTCGACGGCGACGACAAAGTACCGAGTCTAAGGAGACTGATGGCGGCGCCACACAGTGGCGTTATGTCTCTATAAAAGTGGTGGTCTTTTATTATGTTATTTATTAATGGTATTATTTTAATATCATATCAATATTGTACCCCGCACAGGGGGGAGGTACGGGTAGGTAGTGACGAAAAATAACGATACGGGACTCTTACGAGGTCTCGCAATCGGAATGAGTACACTTTAAATATTTTAACGAGGTAAAATTTAAGGGCATTGAGGGTCTGGTGCCAGTGGTGGTTGATTAGATCCACACACTATACTTTTTATAATTATGTGGCGTTATGTCTCTATAAAAGTGGTGGTCTTTTATTATGTTATTTATTAATGGTATTTTTTTAATATCATATCAATATTGTACCCCGCACGGGGGGAGGTAGGGGGGTAGGTAGTGACGAAAAATAACGATACGGGACTCTTACGAGGTCTCGTAATCGGAATGAGTTTCTGCGACTACCATTGTTTGTCGCGGGTAACGGGGAATCAGGGTTCGATTCCGGTGAGGGAGCCTGAGAAACTGCTACCACATCCAAGGAAGGCAGCAGGCGCGCAAATTACCCACTCCCTGCACGGGGGGGGGGGAGGTACGGGTAGGTAGTGACGAAAAATAACGATACGGGACTCTTACGAGGTCTCGTCATCGAATAATCAATACACGAACTGCCCACACACTTGTAAATATAGACGCGCAAGATCGTTACACGAACCGCTTACCATTATAGTAAACTACTATGCAAACACACATAACATATACGCAATAAGGGAACTTTAAATTGGAGATTTTACCCTACCACACCCGTCTGTCTCATTCTGAAAACTATTCAAAATAATTGCTATTTTTCATTCTCATTCAAATATAAATAATAGTAAATAATATATAATTTTCGACTGAACTGAACCCAAGTGCCCGGCCTGTGGCCGGGCACCCCTCGTATTCATGTTCTAACCTAACCTAACCTAAATCTAGTTTTGACACCTTTAGACTTTAGATTCAAGATTTAATGTGAATATATGCATTAATAAAAACTCATTACTATTTTAATACTAGTTATGCTGCTGTTGATGCACTGATGAAAGCCAGATAGCTAGATCAGTGTTTAGTTAGTCGTAGTTGCCGGTGGGCTGAGGTCTAAAGGAATCCAAACTAGTTTTAAAAGGTTTGGATAGGTTAGGTTAGGTTAGAACATGAATAAGACGGGTGCCCGGCCGCAGGCCGGTCACTTAGGTTCAGTTCCGTTTAAAAAAAAAAAAAAACAAAAAACAAAACGTACCAATACAAAGTACTCTTATTCATAATATTAGAAGATATTGTAAAATAACAATTAATTTAATTTTTTTTTTTTTTTTTTTCACTTACACATTAGGCCCGTCGCGCCGCGCCACTACTATATGGGGCGAAGGTGCGAAGTCGACGGCGACGACAAAGTACCGAGTCTAAGGAGACTGATGGCGGCGCCACACAGTGGCGTTATGTCTCTATAAAAGTGGTGGTCTTTTATTATGTTATTTATTAATGGTATTTTTTTAATATCATATCAATATTGTACCCCGCACGGGGGGAGGTAGGGGGGTAGGTAGTGACGAAAAATAACGATACGGGACTCTTACGAGGTCTCGTAATCGGAATGAGTTTCTGCGACTACCATTGTTTGTCGCGGGTAACGGGGAATCAGGGTTCGATTCCGGTGAGGGAGCCTGAGAAACTGCTACCACATCCAAGGAAGGCAGCAGGCGCGCAAATTACCCACTCCCTGCACGGGGGGGGGGGGGGGAGGTACGGGTAGGTAGTGACGAAAAATAACGATACGGGACTCTTACGAGGTCTCGTCATCGAATAATCAATACACGAACTGCCCACACACTTGTAAATATAGACGCGCAAGATCGTTACACGAACCGCTTACCATTATAGTAAACTACTATGCAAACACACATAACATATACGCAATAAGGGAACTTTAAATTGGAGATTTTACCCTACCACACCCGTCTGTCTCATTCTGAAAACTATTCAAAATAATTGCTATTTTTCATTCTCATTCAAATATAAATAATAGTAAATAATATATAATTTTCGACTGAACTGAACCCAAGTGCCCGGCCTGTGGCCGGGCACCCCTCGTATTCATGTTCTAACCTAACCTAACCTAAATCTAGTTTTGACACCTTTAGACTTTAGATTCAAGATTTAATGTGAATATATGCATTAATAAAAACTCATTACTATTTTAATACTAGTTATGCTGCTGTTGATGCACTGATGAAAGCCAGATAGCTAGATCAGTGTTTAGTTAGTCGTAGTTGCCGGTGGGCTGAGGTCTAAAGGAATCCAAACTAGTTTTAAAAGGTTTGGATAGGTTAGGTTAGGTTAGAACATGAATAAGACGGGTGCCCGGCCGCAGGCCGGTCACTTAGGTTCAGTTCCGTTTAAAAAAAAAAAAAACAAAAAACAAAACGTACCAATACAAAGTACTCTTATTCATATTAGAAGATATTGTAAAATAACAATTAATTTATTTTTTTTTTTTTTTTTTTCACTTACACATTAGGCCCGTCGCGCCGCGCCACTACTATATGGGGCGAAGGTGCGAAGTCGACGGCGACGACAAAGTACCGAGTCTAAGGAGACTGATGGCGGCGCCACACAGTGGCGTTATGTCTCTATAAAAGTGGTGGTCTCTTATTATGTTATTTATAAATGGTATTATTTTAATATCATATCAATATTGTACCCCGCACAGGGGGGAGGTACGGGTAGGTAGTGACGAAAAATAACGATACGGGACTCTTACGAGGTCTCGCAATCGGAATGAGTACACTTTAAATATTTTAACGAGGTAAAATTTAAGGGCATTGAGGGTCTGGTGCCAGTGGTGGTTGATTAGATCCACACACTATACTTTTTATAATTATGTGGCGTTATGTCTCTATAAAAGTGGTGGTCTTTTATTATGTTATTTATTAATGGTATTTTTTTAATATCATATCAATATTGTACCCCGCACGGGGGGAGGTAGGGGGGTAGGTAGTGACGAAAAATAACGATACGGGACTCTTACGAGGTCTCGTAATCGGAATGAGTTTCTGCGACTACCATTGTTTGTCGCGGGTAACGGGGAATCAGGGTTCGATTCCGGTGAGGGAGCCTGAGAAACTGCTACCACATCCAAGGAAGGCAGCAGGCGCGCAAATTACCCACTCCCTGCACGGGGGGGGGGGGAGGTACGGGTAGGTAGTGACGAAAAATAACGATACGGGACTCTTACGAGGTCTCGTCATCGAATAATCAATACACGAACTGCCCACACACTTGTAAATATAGACGCGCAAGATCGTTACACGAACCGCTTACCATTATAGTAAACTACTATGCAAACACACATAACATATACGCAATAAGGGAACTTTAAATTGGAGATTTTACCCTACCACACCCGTCTGTCTCATTCTGAAAACTATTCAAAATAATTGCTATTTTTCATTCTCATTCAAATATAAATAATAGTAAATAATATATAATTTTCGACTGAACTGAACCCAAGTGCCCGGCCTGTGGCCGGGCACCCCTCGTATTCATGTTCTAACCTAACCTAACCTAAATCTAGTTTTGACACCTTTAGACTTTAGATTCAAGATTTAATGTGAATATATGCATTAATAAAAACTCATTACTATTTTAATACTAGTTATGCTGCTGTTGATGCACTGATGAAAGCCAGATAGCTAGATCAGTGTTTAGTTAGTCGTAGTTGCCGGTGGGCTGAGGTCTAAAGGAATCCAAACTAGTTTTAAAAGGTTTGGATAGGTTAGGTTAGGTTAGAACATGAATAAGACGGGTGCCCGGCCGCAGGCCGGTCACTTAGGTTCAGTTCCGTTTAAAAAAAAAAAAAACAAAAAACAAAACGTACCAATACAAAGTACTCTTATTCATAATATTAGAAGATATTGTAAAATAACAATTAATTTAATTTTTTTTTTTTTTTTTTTCACTTACACATTAGGCCCGTCGCGCCGCGCCACTATGGGGCGAAGGTGCGAAGTCGACGGCGACGACAAAGTACCGAGTCTAAGGAGACTGATGGCGGCGCCACACAGTGGCGTTATGTCTCTATAAAAGTGGTGGTCTTTTATTATGTTATTTATTAATGGTATTTTTTTAATATCATATCAATATTGTACCCCGCACGGGGGGAGGTAGGGGGGTAGGTAGTGACGAAAAATAACGATACGGGACTCTTACGAGGTCTCGTAATCGGAATGAGTTTCTGCGACTACCATTGTTTGTCGCGGGTAACGGGGAATCAGGGTTCGATTCCGGTGAGGGAGCCTGAGAAACTGCTACCACATCCAAGGAAGGCAGCAGGCGCGCAAATTACCCACTCCCTGCACGGGGGGGGGGGGGGGAGGTACGGGTAGGTAGTGACGAAAAATAACGATACGGGACTCTTACGAGGTCTCGTC
Source organism: Pararge aegeria (assembly GCF_905163445.1). Classification (NCBI taxonomy): domain Eukaryota; kingdom Metazoa; phylum Arthropoda; class Insecta; order Lepidoptera; family Nymphalidae; genus Pararge; species Pararge aegeria. Next base: position 17,969,105 of record NC_053195.1, read on the forward strand.
ATCGAATAATCAATACACGAACTGCCCACACACTTGTAAATATAGACGCGCAAGATCGTTACACGAACCGCTTACCATTATAGTAAACTACTATGCAAACACACATAACATATACGCAATAAGGGAACTTTAAATTGGAGATTTTACCCTACCACACCCGTCTGTCTCATTCTGAAAACTATTCAAAATAATTGCTATTTTTCATTCTCATTCAAATATAAATAATAGTAAATAATATATAATTTTCGACTGAACTGAACCCAAGTGCCCGGCCTGTGGCCGGGCACCCCTCGTATTCATGTTCTAACCTAACCTAACCTAAATCTAGTTTTGACACCTTTAGACTTTAGATTCAAGATTTAATGTGAATATATGCATTAATAAAAACTCATTACTATTTTAATACTAGTTATGCTGCTGTTGATGCACTGATGAAAGCCAGATAGCTAGATCAGTGTTTAGTTAGTCGTAGTTGCCGGTGGGCTGAGGTCTAAAGGAATCCAAACTAGTTTTAAAAGGTTTGGATAGGTTAGGTTAGGTTAGAACATGAATAAGACGGGTGCCCGGCCGCAGGCCGGTCACTTAGGTTCAGTTCCGTTTAAAAAAAAAAAAAACAAAAAACAAAACGTACCAATACAAAGTACTCTTATTCATATTAGAAGATATTGTAAAATAACAATTAATTTATTTTTTTTTTTTTTTTTTTCACTTACACATTAGGCCCGTCGCGCCGCGCCACTACTATATGGGGCGAAGGTGCGAAGTCGACGGCGACGACAAAGTACCGAGTCTAAGGAGACTGATGGCGGCGCCACACAGTGGCGTTATGTCTCTATAAAAGTGGTGGTCTCTTATTATGTTATTTATAAATGGTATTATTTTAATATCATATCAATATTGTACCCCGCACAGGGGGGAGGTACGGGTAGGTAGTGACGAAAAATAACGATACGGGACTCTTACGAGGTCTCGCAATCGGAATGAGTACACTTTAAATATTTTAACGAGGTAAAATTTAAGGGCATTGAGGGTCTGGTGCCAGTGGTGGTTGATTAGATCCACACACTATACTTTTTATAATTATGTGGCGTTATGTCTCTATAAAAGTGGTGGTCTTTTATTATGTTATTTATTAATGGTATTTTTTTAATATCATATCAATATTGTACCCCGCACGGGGGGAGGTAGGGGGGTAGGTAGTGACGAAAAATAACGATACGGGACTCTTACGAGGTCTCGTAATCGGAATGAGTTTCTGCGACTACCATTGTTTGTCGCGGGTAACGGGGAATCAGGGTTAGATTCCGGTGAGGGAGCCTGAGAAACTGCTACCACATCCAAGGAAGGCAGCAGGCGCGAAAATTACCCACTCCCTGCACGGGGGGGGGGGGAGGTACGGGTAGGTAGTGACGAAAAATAACGATACGGGACTCTTACGAGGTCTCGTCATCGAATAATCAATACACGAACTGCCCACACACTTGTAAATATAGACGCGCAAGATCGTTACACGAACCGCTTACCATTATAGTAAACTACTATGCAAACACACATAACATATACGCAATAAGGGAACTTTAAATTGGAGATTTTACCCTACCACACCCGTCTGTCTCATTCTGAAAACTATTCAAAATAATTGCTATTTTTCATTCTCATTCAAATATAAATAATAGTAAATAATATATAATTTTTGACTGAACTGAACCCAAGTGCCCGGCCTGTGGCCGGGCACCCCTCGTATTCATGTTCTAACCTAACCTAACCTAAATCTAGTTTTGACACCTTTAGACTTTAGATTCAAGATTTAATGTGAATATATGCATTAATAAAAACTCATTACTATTTTAATACTAGTTATGCTGCTGTTGATGCACTGATGAAAGCCAGATAGCTAGATCAGTGTTTAGTTAGTCGTAGTTGCCGGTGGGCTGAGGTCTAAAGGAATCCAAACTAGTTTTAAAAGGTTTGGATAGGTTAGGTTAGGTTAGAACATGAATAAGACGGGTGCCCGGCCGCAGGCCGGTCACTTAGGTTCAGTTCCGTTTAAAAAAAAAAAAAACAAAAAACAAAACGTACCAATACAAAGTACTCTTATTCATATTAGAAGATATTGTAAAATAACAATTAATTTAATTTTTTTTTTTTTTTTTTTTCACTTACACATTAGGCCCGTCGCGCCGCGCCACTACTATATGGGGCGAAGGTGCGAAGTCGACGGCGACGACAAAGTACCGAGTCTAAGGAGACTGATGGCGGCGCCACACAGTGGCGTTATGTCTCTATAAAAGTGGTGGTCTTTTATTATGTTATTTATTAATGGTATTATTTTAATATCATATCAATATTGTACCCCGCACAGGGGGGAGGTACGGGTAGGTAGTGACGAAAAATATCGATACGGGACTCTTACGAGGTCTCGCAATCGGAATGAGTACACTTTAAATATTTTAACGAGGTAAAATTTAAGGGCATTGAGGGTCTGGTGCCAGTGGTGGTTGATTAGATCCACACACTATACTTTTTATAATTATGTGGCGTTATGTCTCTATAAAAGTGGTGGTCTTTTATTATGTTATTTATTAATGGTATTTTTTTAATATCATATCAATATTGTACCCCGCACGGGGGGAGGTAGGGGGGTAGGTAGTGACGAAAAATAACGATACGGGACTCTTACGAGGTCTCGTAATCGGAATGAGTTTCTGCGACTACCATTGTTTGTCGCGGGTAACGGGGAATCAGGGTTCGATTCCGGTGAGGGAGCCTGAGAAACTGCTACCACATCCAAGGAAGGCAGCAGGCGCGCAAATTACCCACTCCCTGCACGGGGGGGGGGGGGAGGTACGGGTAGGTAGTGACGAAAAATAACGATACGGGACTCTTACGAGGTCTCGTCATCGAATAATCAATACACGAACTGCCCACACACTTGTAAATATAGACGCGCAAGATCGTTACACGAACCGCTTACCATTATAGTAAACTACTATGCAAACACACATAACATATACGCAATAAGGGAACTTTAAATTGGAGATTTTACCCTACCACACCCGTCTGTCTCATTCTGAAAACTATTCAAAATAATTGCTATTTTTCATTCTCATTCAAATATAAATAATAGTAAATAATATATAATTTTCGACTGAACTGAACCCAAGTGCCCGGCCTGTGGCCGGGCACCCCTCGTATTCATGTTCTAACCTAACCTAACCTAAATCTAGTTTTGACACCTTTAGACTTTAGATTCAAGATTTAATGTGAATATATGCATTAATAAAAACTCATTACTATTTTAATACTAGTTATGCTGCTGTTGATGCACTGATGAAAGCCAGATAGCTAGATCAGTGTTTAGTTAGTCGTAGTTGCCGGTGGGCTGAGGTCTAAAGGAATCCAAACTAGTTTTAAAAGGTTTGGATAGGTTAGGTTAGGTTAGAACATGAATAAGACGGGTGCCCGGCCGCAGGCCGGTCACTTAGGTTCAGTTCCGTTTAAAAAAAAAAAAAACAAAAAACAAAACGTACCAATACAAAGTACTCTTATTCATATTAGAAGATATTGTAAAATAACAATTAATTTAATTTTTTTTTTTTTTTTTTTCACTTACACATTAGGCCCGTCGCGCCGCGCCACTACTATATGGGGCGAAGGTGCGAAGTCGACGGCGACGACAAAGTACCGAGTCTAAGGAGACTGATGGCGGCGCCACACAGTGGCGTTATGTCTCTATAAAAGTGGTGGTCTTTTATTATGTTATTTATTAATGGTATTATTTTAATATCATATCAATATTGTACCCCGCACAGGGGGGAGGTACGGGTAGGTAGTGACGAAAAATAATGATACGGGACTCTTACGAGGTCTCGCAATCGGAATGAGTACACTTTAAATATTTTAACGAGGTAAAATTTAAGGGCATTGAGGGTCTGGTGCCAGTGGTGGTTGATTAGATCCACACACTATACTTTTTATAATTATGTGGCGTTATGTCTCTATAAAAGTGGTGGTCTTTTATTATGTTATTTATTAATGGTATTTTTTTAATATCATATCAATATTGTACCCCGCACGGGGGGAGGTAGGGGGGTAGGTAGTGACGAAAAATAACGATACGGGACTCTTACGAGGTCTCGTAATCGGAATGAGTTTCTGCGACTACCATTGTTTGTCGCGGGTAACGGGGAATCAGGGTTCGATTCCGGTGAGGGAGCATGAGAAACTGCTACCACATCCAAGGAAGGCAGCAGGCGCGCAAATTACCCACTCCCTGCACGGGGGGGGGGAGGTACGGGTAGGTAGTGACGAAAAATAACGATACGGGACTCTTACGAGGTCTCGTCATCGAATAATCAATACACGAACTGCCCACTTACTTGTAAATATAGACGCGCAAGATCGTTACACGAACCGCTTACCATTATAGTAAACTACTATGCAAACACACATAACATATACGCAATAAGGGAACTTTAAATTGGAGATTTTACCCTACCACACCCGTCTGTCTCATTCTGAAAACTATTCAAAATAATTGCTATTTTTCATTCTCATTCAAATATAAATAATAGTAAATAATATATAATTTTCGACTGAACTGAACCCAAGTGCCCGGCCTGTTACCGGGCACCCCTCGTATTCATGTTCTAACCTCACCTAACCTAAATCTAGTTTTGACACCTTTAGACTTTAGATTCAAGATTTAATGTGAATATATGCATTAATAAAAACTCATTACTATTTTAATACTAGTTATGCTGCTGTTGATGCACTGATGAAAGCCAGATAGCTAGATCAGTGTTTAGTTAGTCGTAGTTGCCGGTGGGCTGAGGTCTAAAGGAATCCAAACTAGTTTTAAAAGGTTTGGATAGGTTAGGTTAGGTTAGAACATGAATAAGACGGGTGCCCGGCCGCAGGCCGGTCACTTAGGTTCAGTTCCGTTTAAAAAAAAAAAAAACAAAAAACAAAACGTACCAATACAAAGTACTCTTATTCATATTAGAAGATATTGTAAAATAACAATTAATTTAATTTTTTTTTTTTTTTTTTTTTCACTTACACATTAGGCCCGTCGCGCCGCGCCACTACTATATGGGGCGAAGGTGCGAAGTCGACGGCGACGACAAAGTACCGAGTCTAAGGAGACTGATGGCGGCGCCACACAGTGGCGTTATGTCTCTATAAAAGTGGTGGTCTTTTATTATGTTATTTATTAATGGTATTATTTTAATATCATATCAATATTGTACCCCGCACAGGGGGGAGGTACGGGTAGGTAGTGACGAAAAATAACGATACGGGACTCTTACGAGGTCTCGCAATCGGAATGAGTACACTTTAAATATTTTAACGAGGTAAAATTTAAGGGCATTGAGGGTCTGGTGCCAGTGGTGGTTGATTAGATCCACACACTATACTTTTTATAATTATGTGGCGTTATGTCTCTATAAAAGTGGTGGTCTTTTATTATGTTATTTATTAATGGTATTTTTTTAATATCATATCAATATTGTACCCCGCACGGGGGGAGGTAGGGGGGTAGGTAGTGACGAAAAATAACGATACGGGACTCTTACGAGGTCTCGTAATCGGAATGAGTTTCTGCGACTACCATTGTTTGTCGCGGGTAACGGGGAATCAGGGTTCGATTCCGGTGAGGGAGCCTGAGAAACTGCTACCACATCCAAGGAAGGCAGCAGGCGCGCAAATTACCCACTCCCTGCACGGGGGGGGGGGAGGTACGGGTAGGTAGTGACGAAAAATAACGATACGGGACTCTTACGAGGTCTCGTCATCGAATAATCAATACACGAACTGCCCACACACTTGTAAATATAGACGCGCAAGATCGTTACACGAACCGCTTACCATTATAGTAAACTACTATGCAAACACACATAACATATACGCAATAAGGGAACTTTAAATTGGAGATTTTACCCTACCACACCCGTCTGTCTCATTCTGAAAACTATTCAAAATAATTGCTATTTTTCATTCTCATTCAAATATAAATAATAGTAAATAATATATAATTTTCGACTGAACTGAACCCAAGTGCCCGGCCTGTGGCCGGGCACCCCTCGTATTCATGTTCTAACCTAACCTAACCTAAATCTAGTTTTGACACCTTTAGACTTTAGATTCAAGATTTAATGTGAATATATGCATTAATAAAAACTCATTACTATTTTAATACTAGTTATGCTGCTGTTGATGCACTGATGAAAGCCAGATAGCTAGATCAGTGTTTAGTTAGTCGTAGTTGCCGGTGGGCTGAGGTCTAAAGGAATCCAAACTAGTTTTAAAAGGTTTGGATAGGTTAGGTTAGGTTAGAACATGAATAAGACGGGTGCCCGGCCGCAGGCCGGTCACTTAGGTTCAGTTCCGTTTAAAAAAAAAAAAAAACAAAAAACAAAACGTACCAATACAAAGTACTCTTATTAATAATATTAGAAGATATTGTAAAATAACAATTAATTTAATTTTTTTTTTTTTTTTTTTCACTTACACATTAGGCCCGTCGCGCCGCGCCACTACTATATGGGGCGAAGGTGCGAAGTCGACGGCGACGACAAAGTACCGAGTCTAAGGAGACTGATGGCGGCGCCACACAGTGGCGTTATGTCTCTATAAAAGTGGTGGTCTTTTATTATGTTATTTATTAATGGTATTTTTTTAATATCATATCAATATTGTACCCCGCACGGGGGGAGGTAGGGGGGTAGGTAGTGACGAAAAATAACGATACGGGACTCTTACGAGGTCTCGTAATCGGAATGAGTTTCTGCGACTACCATTGTTTGTCGCGGGTAACGGGGAATCAGGGTTCGATTCCGGTGAGGGAGCCTGAGAAACTGCTACCACATCCAAGGAAGGCAGCAGGCGCGCAAATTACCCACTCCCTGCACGGGGGGGGGGGGGGGGGGGGGTAGGTAGTGACGAAAAATAACGATACGGGACTCTTACGAGGTCTCGTCATCGAATAATCAATACACGAACTGCCCACACACTTGTAAATATAGACGCGCAAGATCGTTACACGAACCGCTTACCATTATAGTAAACTACTATGCAAACACACATAACATATACGCAATAAGGGAACTTTAAATTGGAGATTTTACCCTACCACACCCGTCTGTCTCATTCTGAAAACTATTCAAAATAATTGCTATTTTTCATTCTCATTCAAATATAAATAATAGTAAATAATATATAATTTTCGACTGAACTGAACCCAAGTGCCCGGCCTGTGGCCGGGCACCCCTCGTATTCATGTTCTAACCTAACCTAACCTAAATCTAGTTTTGACACCTTTAGACTTTAGATTCAAGATTTAATGTGAATATATGCATTAATAAAAACTCATTACTATTTTAATACTAGTTATGCTGCTGTTGATGCACTGATGAAAGCCAGATAGCTAGATCAGTGTTTAGTTAGTCGTAGTTGCCGGTGGGCTGAGGTCTAAAGGAATCCAAACTAGTTTTAAAAGGTTTGGATAGGTTAGGTTAGGTTAGAACATGAATAAGACGGGTGCCCGGCCGCAGGCCGGTCACTTAGGTTCAGTTCCGTTTAAAAAAAAAAAAAACAAAAAACAAAACGTACCAATACAAAGTACTCTTATTCATATTAGAAGATATTGTAAAATAACAATTAATTTAATTTTTTTTTTTTTTTTTTTTTTCACTTACACATTAGGCCCGTCGCGCCGCGCCACTACTATATGGGGCGAAGGTGCGAAGTCGACGGCGACGACAAAGTACCGAGTCTAAGGAGACTGATGGCGGCGCCACACAGTGGCGTTATGTCTCTATAAAAGTGGTGGTCTCTTGTTATGTTATTTATAAATGGTATTATTTTAATATCATATCAATATTGTACCCCGCACAGGGGGGAGGTACGGGTAGGTAGTGACGAAAAATAACGATACGGGACTCTTACGAGGTCTCGCAATCGGAATGAGTACACTTTAAATATTTTAACGAGGTAAAATTTAAGGGCATTGAGGGTCTGGTGCCAGTGGTGGTTGATTAGATCCACACACTATACTTTTTATAATTATGTGGCGTTATGTCTCTATAAAAGTGGTGGTCTTTTATTATGTTATTTATTAATGGTATTTTTTTAATATCATATCAATATTGTACCCCGCACGGGGGGAGGTAGGGGGGTAGGTAGTGACGAAAAATAACGATACGGGACTCTTACGAGGTCTCGTAATCGGAATGAGTTTCTGCGACTACCATTGTTTGTCGCGGGTAACGGGGAATCAGGGTTCGATTCCGGTGAGGGAGCCTGAGAAACTGCTACCACATCCAAGGAAGGCAGCAGGCGCGCAAATTACCCACTCCCTGCACGGGGGGGGGGGGAGGTACGGGTAGGTAGTGACGAAAAATAACGATACGGGACTCTTACGAGGTCTCGTCATCGAATAATCAATACACGAACTGCCCACACACTTGTAAATATAGACGCGCAAGATCGTTACACGAACCGCTTACCATTATAGTAAACTACTATGCAAACACACATAACATATACGCAATAAGGGAACTTTAAATTGGAGATTTTACCCTACCACACCCGTCTGTCTCATTCTGAAAACTATTCAAAATAATTGCTATTTTTCATTCTCATTCAAATATAAATAATAGTAAATAATATATAATTTTCGACTGAACTGAACCCAAGTGCCCGGCCTGTGGCCGGGCACCCCTCGTATTCATGTTCTAACCTAACCTAACCTAAATCTAGTTTTGACACCTCTAGACTTTAGATTCAAGATTTAATGTGAATATATGCATTAATAAAAACTCATTACTATTTTAATACTAGTTATGCTGCTGTTGATGCACTGATGAAAGCCAGATAGCTAGATCAGTGTTTAGTTAGTCGTAGTTGCCGGTGGGCTGAGGTCTAAAGGAATCCAAACTAGTTTTAAAAGGTTTGGATAGGTTAGGTTAGGTTAGAACATGAATAAGACGGGTGCCCGGCCGCAGGCCGGTCACTTAGGTTCAGTTCCGTTTAAAAAAAAAAAAAACAAAAAACAAAACGTACCAATACAAAGTACTCTTATTCATATTAGAAGATATTGTAAAATAACAATTAATTTAATTTTTTTTTTTTTTTTTTTTTTTCACTTACACATTAGGCCCGTCGCGCCGCGCCACTACTATATGGGGCGAAGGTGCGAAGTCGACGGCGACGACAAAGTACCGAGTCTAAGGAGACTGATGGCGGCGCCACACAGTGGCGTTATGTCTCTATAAAAGTGGTGGTCTCTTATTATGTTATTTATAAATGGTATTATTTTAATATCATATCAATATTGTACCCCGCACAGGGGGGAGGTACGGGTAGGTAGTGACGAAAAATAACGATACGGGACTCTTACGAGGTCTCGCAATCGGAATGAGTACACTTTAAATATTTTAACGAGGTAAAATTTAAGGGCATTGAGGGTCTGGTGCCAGTGGTGGTTGATTAGATCCACACACTATACTTTTTATAATTATGTGGCGTTATGTCTCTATAAAAGTGGTGGTCTTTTATTATGTTATTTATTAATGGTATTTTTTTAATATCATATCAATATTGTACCCCGCACGGGGGGAGGTAGGGGGGTAGGTAGTGACGAAAAATAACGATACGGGACTCTTACGAGGTCTCGTAATCGGAATGAGTTTCTGCGACTACCATTGTTTGTCGCGGGTAACGGGGAATCAGGGTTCGATTCCGGTGAGGGAGCCTGAGAAACTGCTACCACATCCAAGGAAGGCAGCAGGCGCGCAAATTACCCACTCCCTGCACGGGGGGGGGGGGAGGTACGGGTAGGTAGTGACGAAAAATAACGATACGGGACTCTTACGAGGTCTCGTCATCGAATAATCAATACACGAACTGCCCACACACTTGTAAATATAGACGCGCAAGATCGTTACACGAACCGCTTACCATTATAGTAAACTACTATGCAAACACACATAACATATACGCAATAAGGGAACTTTAAATTGGAGATTTTACCCTACCACACCCGTCTGTCTCATTCTGAAAACTATTCAAAATAATTGCTATTTTTCATTCTCATTCAAATATAAATAATAGTAAATAATATATAATTTTCGACTGAACTGAACCCAAGTGCCCGGCCTGTGGCCGGGCACCCCTCGTATTCATGTTCTAACCTAACCTAACCTAAATCTAGTTTTGACACCTTTAGACTTTAGATTCAAGATTTAATGTGAATATATGCATTAATAAAAACTCATTACTATTTTAATACTAGTTATGCTGCTGTTGATGCACTGATGAAAGCCAGATAGCTAGATCAGTGTTTAGTTAGTCGTAGTTGCCGGTGGGCTGAGGTCTAAAGGAATCCAAACTAGTTTTAAAAGGTTTGGATAGGTTAGGTTAGGTTAGAACATGAATAAGACGGGTGCCCGGCCGCAGGCCGGTCACTTAGGTTCAGTTCCGTTTAAAAAAAAAAAAAACAAAAAACAAAACGTACCAATACAAAGTACTCTTATTCATATTAGAAGATATTGTAAAATAACAATTAATTTAATTTTTTTTTTTTTTTTTTTTCACTTACACATTAGGCCCGTCGCGCCGCGCCACTACTATATGGGGCGAAGGTGCGAAGTCGACGGCGACGACAAAGTACCGAGTCTAAGGAGACTGATGACGGCGCCACACAGTGGCGTTATGTCTCTATAAAAGTGGTGGTCTTTTATTATGTTATTTATTAATGGTATTATTTTAATATCATATCAATATTGTACCCCGCACGGGGGGAGGTAGGGGGGTAGGTAGTGACGAAAAATAACGATACGGGACTCTTACGAGGTCTCGTAATCGGAATGAGTTTCTGCGACTACCATTGTTTGTCGCGGGTAACGGGGAATCAGGGTTCGATTCCGGTGAGGGAGCCTGAGAAACTGCTACCACATCCAAGGAAGGCAGCAGGCGCGCAAATTACCCCCTCCCTGCACGGGGGGGGGGGGGAGGTACGGGTAGGTAGTGACGAAAAATAACGATACGGGACTCTTACGAGGTCTCGTCATCGAATAATCAATACACGAACTGCCCACACACTTGTAAATATAGACGCGCAAGATCGTTACACGAACCGCTTACCATTATAGTAAACTACTATGCAAACACACATAACATATACGCAATAAGGGAACTTTAAATTGGAGATTTTACCCTACCACACCCGTCTGTCTCATTCTGAAAACTATTCAAAATAATTGCTATTTTTCATTCTCATTCAAATATAAATAATAGTAAATAATATATAATTTTCGACTGAACTGAACCCAAGTGCCCGGCCTGTGGCCGGGCACCCCTCGTATTCATGTTCTAACCTAACCTAACCTAAATCTAGTTTTGACACCTTTAGACTTTAGATTCAAGATTTAATGTGAATATATGCATTAATAAAAACTCATTACTATTTTAATACTAGTTATGCTGCTGTTGATGCACTGATGAAAGCCAGATAGCTAGATCAGTGTTTAGTTAGTCGTAGTTGCCGGTGGGCTGAGGTCTAAAGGAATCCAAACTAGTTTTAAAAGGTTTGGATAGGTTAGGTTAGGTTAGAACATGAATAAGACGGGTGCCCGGCCGCAGGCCGGTCACTTAGGTTCAGTTCCGTTTAAAAAAAAAAAAAACAAAAAACAAAACGTACCAATACAAAGTACTCTTATTCATATTAGAAGATATTGTAAAATAACAATTAATTTAATTTTTTTTTTTTTTTTTTTTCACTTACACATTAGGCCCGTCGCGCCGCGCCACTACTATATGGGGCGAAGGTGCGAAGTCGACGGCGACGACAAAGTACCGAGTCTAAGGAGACTGATGACGGCGCCACACAGTGGCGTTATGTCTCTATAAAAGTGGTGGTCTTTTATTATGTTATTTATTAATGGTATTATTTTAATATCATATCAATATTGTACCCCGCACAGGGGGGAGGTACGGGTAGGTAGTGACGAAAAATAACGATACGGGACTCTTACGAGGTCTCGCAATCGGAATGAGTACACTTTAAATATTTTAACGAGGTAAAATTTAAGGGCATTGAGGGTCTGGTGCCAGTGGTGGTTGATTAGATCCACACACTATACTTTTTATAATTATGTGGCGTTATGTCTCTATAAAAGTGGTGGTCTTTTATTATGTTATTTATTAATGGTATTTTTTTAATATCACATCAATATTGTACCCCGCACGGGGGGAGGTAGGGGGGTAGGTAGTGACGAAAAATAACGATACGGGACTCTTACGAGGTCTCGTAATCGGAATGAGTTTCTGCGACTACCATTGTTTGTCGCGGGTAACGGGGAATCAGGGTTCGATTCCGGTGAGGGAGCCTGAGAAACTGCTACCACATCCAAGGAAGGCAGCAGGCGCGCAAATTACCCACTCCCTGCACGGGGGGGGGGGAGGTACGGGTAGGTAGTGACGAAAAATAACGATACGGGACTCTTACGAGGTCTCGTCATCGAATAATCAATACACGAACTGCCCACACACTTGTAAATATAGACGCGCAAGATCGTTACACGAACCGCTTACCATTATAGTAAACTACTATGCAAACACACATAACATATACGCAATAAGGGAACTTTAAATTGGAGATTTTACCCTACCACACCCGTCTGTCTCATTCTGAAAACTATTCAAAATAATTGCTATTTTTCATTCTCATTCAAATATAAATAATAGTAAATAATATATAATTTTTGACTGAACTGAACCCAAGTGCCCGGCCTGTGGCCGGGCACCCCTCGTATTCATGTTCTAACCTAACCTAACCTAAATCTAGTTTTGACACCTTTAGACTTTAGATTCAAGATTTAATGTGAATATATGCATTAATAAAAACTCATTACTATTTTAATACTAGTTATGCTGCTGTTGATGCACTGATGAAAGCCAGATAGCTAGATCAGTGTTTAGTTAGTCGTAGTTGCCGGTGGGCTGAGGTCTAAAGGAATCCAAACTAGTTTTAAAAGGTTTGGATAGGTTAGGTTAGGTTAGAACATGAATAAGACGGGTGCCCGGCCGCAGGCCGGTCACTTAGGTTCAGTTCCGTTTAAAAAAAAAAAAAAACAAAAAACAAAACGTACCAATACAAAGTACTCTTATTCATAATATTAGAAGATATTGTAAAATAACAATTAATTTAATTTTTTTTTTTTTTTTTTTCACTTACACATTAGGCCCGTCGCGCCGCGCCACTACTATATGGGGCGAAGGTGCGAAGTCGACGGCGACGACAAAGTACCGAGTCTAAGGAGACTGATGGCGGCGCCACACAGTGGCGTTATGTCTCTATAAAAGTGGTGGTCTTTTATTATGTTATTTATTAATGGTATTTTTTTAATATCATATCAATATTGTACCCCGCACGGGGGGAGGTAGGGGGGTAGGTAGTGACGAAAAATAACGATACGGGACTCTTACGAGGTCTCGTAATCGGAATGAGTTTCTGCGACTACCATTGTTTGTCGCGGGTAACGGGGAATCAGGGTTCGATTCCGGTGAGGGAGCCTGAGAAACTGCTACCACATCCAAGGAAGGCAGCAGGCGCGCAAATTACCCACTCCCTGCACGGGGGTGGGGGGGAGGTACGGGTAGGTAGTGACGAAAAATAACGATACGGGACTCTTACGAGGTCTCGTCATCGAATAATCAATACACGAACTGCCCACACACTTGTAAATATAGACGCGCAAGATCGTTACACGAACCGCTTACCATTATAGTAAACTACTATGCAAACACACATAACATATACGCAATAAGGGAACTTTAAATTGGAGATTTTACCCTACCACACCCGTCTGTCTCATTCTGAAAACTATTCAAAATAATTGCTATTTTTCATTCTCATTCAAATATAAATAATAGTAAATAATATATAATTTTCGACTGAACTGAACCCAAGTGCCCGGCCTGTGGCCGGGCACCCCTCGTATTCATGTTCTAACCTAACCTAACCTAAATCTAGTTTTGACACCTTTAGACTTTAGATTCAAGATTTAATGTGAATATATGCATTAATAAAAACTCATTACTATTTTAATACTAGTTATGCTGCTGTTGATGCACTGATGAAAGCCAGATAGCTAGATCAGTGTTTAGTTAGTCGTAGTTGCCGGTGGGCTGAGGTCTAAAGGAATCCAAACTAGTTTTAAAAGGTTTGGATAGGTTAGGTTAGGTTAGAACATGAATAAGACGGGTGCCCGGCCGCAGGCCGGTCACTTAGGTTCAGTTCCGTTTAAAAAAAAAAAAAACAAAAAACAAAACGTACCAATACAAAGTACTCTTATTCATATTAGAAGATATTGTAAAATAACAATTAATTTAATTTTTTTTTTTTTTTTTTTTTTCACTTACACATTAGGCCCGTCGCGCCGCGCCACTACTATATGGGGCGAAGGTGCGAAGTCGACGGCGACGACAAAGTACCGAGTCTAAGGAGACTGATGGCGGCGCCACACAGTGGCGTTATGTCTCTATAAAAGTGGTGGTCTCTTATTATGTTATTTATAAATGGTATTATTTTAATATCATATCAATATTGTACCCCGCACAGGGGGGAGGTACGGGTAGGTAGTGACGAAAAATAACGATACGGGACTCTTACGAGGTCTCGCAATCGGAATGAGTACACTTTAAATATTTTAACGAGGTAAAATTTAAGGGCATTGAGGGTCTGGTGCCAGTGGTGGTTGATTAGATCCACACACTATACTTTTTATAATTATGTGGCGTTATGTCTCTATAAAAGTGGTGGTCTTTTATTATGTTATTTATTAATGGTATTTTTTTAATATCATATCAATATTGTACCCCGCACGGGGGGAGGTAGGGGGGTAGGTAGTGACGAAAAATAACGATACGGGACTCTTACGAGGTCTCGTAATCGGAATGAGTTTCTGCGACTACCATTGTTTGTCGCGGGTAACGGGGAATCAGGGTTCGATTCCGGTGAGGGAGCCTGAGAAACTGCTACCACATCCAAGGAAGGCAGCAGGCGCGCAAATTACCCACTCCCTGCACGGGGGGGGGGAGGTACGGGTAGGTAGTGACGAAAAATAACGATACGGGACTCTTACGAGGTCTCGTCATCGAATAATCAATACACGAACTGCCCACACACTTGTAAATATAGACGCGCAAGATCGTTACACGAACCGCTTACCATTATAGTAAACTACTATGCAAACACACATAACATATACGCAATAAGGGAACTTTAAATTGGAGATTTTACCCTACCACACCCGTCTGTCTCATTCTGAAAACTATTCAAAATAATTGCTATTTTTCATTCTCATTCAAATATAAATAATAGTAAATAATATATAATTTTCGACTGAACTGAACCCAAGTGCCCGGCCTGTGGCCGGGCACCCCTCGTATTCATGTTCTAACCTAACCTAACCTAAATCTAGTTTTGACACCTTTAGACTTTAGATTCAAGATTTAATGTGAATATATGCATTAATAAAAACTCATTACTATTTTAATACTAGTTATGCTGCTGTTGATGCACTGATGAAAGCCAGATAGCTAGATCAGTGTTTAGTTAGTCGTAGTTGCCGGTGGGCTGAGGTCTAAAGGAATCCAAACTAGTTTTAAAAGGTTTGGATAGGTTAGGTTAGGTTAGAACATGAATAAGACGGGTGCCCGGCCGCAGGCCGGTCACTTAGGTTCAGTTCCGTTTAAAAAAAAAAAAAACAAAAAACAAAACGTACCAATACAAAGTACTCTTATTCATAATATTAGAAGATATTGTAAAATAACAATTAATTTAATTTTTTTTTTTTTTTTTTTTACTTACACATTAGGCCCGTCGCGCCGCGCCACTACTATATGGGGCGAAGGTGCGAAGTCGACGGCGACGACAAAGTACCGAGTCTAAGGAGACTGATGGCGGCGCCACACAGTGGCGTTATGTCTCTATAAAAGTGGTGGTCTTTTATTATGTTATTTATTAATGGTATTATTTTAATATCATATCAATATTGTACCCCGCACAGGGGGGAGGTACGGGTAGGTAGTGACGAAAAATAACGATACGGGACTCTTACGAGGTCTCGCAATCGGAATGAGTACACTTTAAATATTTTAACGAGGTAAAATTTAAGGGCATTGAGGGTCTGGTGCCAGTGGTGGTTGATTAGATCCACACACTATACTTTTTATAATTATGTGGCGTTATGTCTCTATAAAAGTGGTGGTCTTTTATTATGTTATTTATTAATGGTATTTTTTTAATATCATATCAATATTGTACCCCGCACGGGGGGAGGTAGGGGGGTAGGTAGTGACGAAAAATAACGATACGGGACTCTTACGAGGTCTCGTAATCGGAATGAGTTTCTGCGACTACCATTGTTTGTCGCGGGTAACGGGGAATCAGGGTTCGATTCCGGTGAGGGAGCCTGAGAAACTGCTACCACATCCAAGGAAGGCAGCAGGCGCGCAAATTACCCACTCCCTGCACGGGGGGGGGGAGGTACGGGTAGGTAGTGACGAAAAATAACGATACGGGACTCTTACGAGGTCTCGTCATCGAATAATCAATACACGAACTGCCCACACACTTGTAAATATAGACGCGCAAGATCGTTACACGAACCGCTTACCATTATAGTAAACTACTATGCAAACACACATAACATATACGCAATAAGGGAACTTTAAATTGGAGATTTTACCCTACCACACCCGTCTGTCTCATTCTGAAAACTATTCAAAATAATTGCTATTTTTCATTCTCATTCAAATATAAATAATAGTAAATAATATATAATTTTCGACTGAACTGAACCCAAGTGCCCGGCCTGTGGCCGGGCACCCCTCGTATTCATGTTCTAACCTAACCTAACCTAAATCTAGTTTTGACACCTTTAGACTTTAGATTCAAGATTTAATGTGAATATATGCATTAATAAAAACTCATTACTATTTTAATACTAGTTATGCTGCTGTTGATGCACTGATGAAAGCCAGATAGCTAGATCAGTGTTTAGTTAGTCGTAGTTGCCGGTGGGCTGAGGTCTAAAGGAATCCAAACTAGTTTTAAAAGGTTTGGATAGGTTAGGTTAGGTTAGAACATGAATAAGACGGGTGCCCGGCCGCAGGCCGGTCACTTAGGTTCAGTTCCGTTTAAAAAAAAAAAAAAACAAAAAACAAAACGTACCAATACAAAGTACTCTTATTCATAATATTAGAAGATATTGTAAAATAACAATTAATTTAATTTTTTTTTTTTTTTTTTCACTTACACATTAGCCTCGTCGCGCCGCGACATTACTATATGGGGCGAAGGTGCGAAGTCGACGGCGACGACAAAGTACCGAGTCTAAGGAGACTGATGGCGGCGCCACACAGTGGCGTTATGTCTCTATAAAAGTGGTGGTCTTTTATTATGTTATTTATTAATGGTATTATTTTAATATCATATCAATATTGTACCCCGCACAGGGGGGAGGTACGGGTAGGTAGTGACGAAAAATAACGATACGGGACTCTTACGAGGTCTCGCAATCGGAATGAGTACACTTTAAATATTTTAACGAGGTAAAATTTAAGGGCATTGAGGGTCTGGTGCCAGTGGTGGTTGATTAGATCCACACACTATACTTTTTATAATTATGTGGCGTTATGTCTCTATAAAAGTGGTGGTCTTTTATTATGTTATTTATTAATGGTATTTTTTTAATATCATATCAATATTGTACCCCGCACGGGGGGAGGTAGGGGGGTAGGTAGTGACGAAAAATAACGATACGGGACTCTTACGAGGTCTCGTAATCGGAATGAGTTTCTGCGACTACCATTGTTTGTCGCGGGTAACGGGGAATCAGGGTTCGATTCCGGTGAGGGAGCCTGAGAAACTGCTACCACATCCAAGGAAGGCAGCAGGCGCGCAAATTACCCACTCCCTGCACGGGGGGGGGGAGGTACGGGAAGGTAGTGACGAAAAATAACGATACGGGACTCTTACGAGGTCTCGTCATCGAATAATCAATACACGAACTGCCCACACACTTGTAAATATAGACGCGCAAGATCGTTACACGAACCGCTTACCATTATAGTAAACTACTATGCAAACACACATAACATATACGCAATAAGGGAACTTTAAATTGGAGATTTTACCCTACCACACCCGTCTGTCTCATTCTGAAAACTATTCAAAATAATTGCTATTTTTCATTCTCATTCAAATATAAATAATAGTAAATAATATATAATTTTTGACTGAACTGAACCCAAGTGCCCGGCCTGTGGCCGGGCACCCCTCGTATTCATGTTCTAACCTAACCTAACCTAAATCTAGTTTTGACACCTTTAGACTTTAGATTCAAGATTTAATGTGAATATATGCATTAATAAAAACTCATTACTATTTTAATACTAGTTATGCTGCTGTTGATGCACTGATGAAAGCCAGATAGCTAGATCAGTGTTTAGTTAGTCGTAGTTGCCGGTGGGCTGAGGTCTAAAGGAATCCAAACTAGTTTTAAAAGGTTTGGATAGGTTAGGTTAGGTTAGAACATGAATAAGACGGGTGCCCGGCCGCAGGCCGGTCACTTAGGTTCAGTTCCGTTTTAAAAAAAAAAAAAACAAAAAACAAAACGTACCAATACAAAGTACTCTTATTCATATTAGAAGATATTGTAAAATAACAATAAATTTAATTTTTTTTTTTTTTTTTTTCACTTACACATTAGGCCCGTCGCGCCGCGCCACTACTATATGGGGCGAAGGTGCGAAGTCGACGGCGACGACAAAGTACCGAGTCTAAGGAGACTGATGGCGGCGCCACACAGTGGCGTTATGTCTCTATAAAAGTGGTGGTCTTTTATTATGTTATTTATTAATGGTATTATTTTAATATCATATCAATATTGTACCCCGCACAGGGGGGAGGTACGGGTAGGTAGTGACGAAAAATAACGATACGGGACTCTTACGAGGTCTCGCAATCGGAATGAGTACACTTTAAATATTTTAACGAGGTAAAATTTAAGGGCATTGAGGGTCTGGTGCCAGTGGTGGTTGATTAGATCCACACACTATACTTTTTATAATTATGTGGCGTTATGTCTCTATAAAAGTGGTGGTCTTTTATTATGTTATTTATTAATGGTATTTTTTTAATATCATATCAATATTGTACCCCGCACGGGGGGAGGTAGGGGGGTAGGTAGTGACGAAAAATAACGATACGGGACTCTTACGAGGTCTCGTAATCGGAATGAGTTTCTGCGACTACCATTGTTTGTCGCGGGTAACGGGGAATCAGGGTTCGATTCCGGTGAGGGAGCCTGAGAAACTGCTACCACATCCAAGGAAGGCAGCAGGCGCGCAAATTACCCACTCCCTGCACGGGGGGGGGAGGTACGGGTAGGTAGTGACGAAAAATAACGATACGGGACTCTTACGAGGTCTCGTCATCGAATAATCAATACACGAACTGCCCACACACTTGTAAATATAGACGCGCAAGATCGTTACACGAACCGCTTACCATTATAGTAAACTACTATGCAAACACACATAACATATACGCAATAAGGGAACTTTAAATTGGAGATTTTACCCTACCACACCCGTCTGTCTCATTCTGAAAACTATTCAAAATAATTGCTATTTTTCATTCTCATTCAAATATAAATAATAGTAAATAATATATAATTTTCGACTGAACTGAACCCAAGTGCCCGGCCTGTGGCCGGGCACCCCTCGTATTCATGTTCTAACCTAACCTAACCTAAATCTAGTTTTGACACCTTTAGACTTTAGATTCAAGATTTAATGTGAATATATGCATTAATAAAAACTCATTACTATTTTAATACTAGTTATGCTGCTGTTGATGCACTGATGAAAGCCAGATAGCTAGATCAGTGTTTAGTTAGTCGTAGTTGCCGGTGGGCTGAGGTCTAAAGGAATCCAAACTAGTTTTAAAAGGTTTGGATAGGTTAGGTTAGGTTAGAACATGAATAAGACGGGTGCCCGGCCGCAGGCCGGTCACTTAGGTTCAGTTCCGTTTAAAAAAAAAAAAAAACAAAAAACAAAACGTACCAATACAAAGTACTCTTATTCATAATATTAGAAGATATTGTAAAATAACAATTAATTTAATTTTTTTTTTTTTTTTTTCACTCACACATTAGCCTCGTCGCGCCGCGACATTACTATATGGGGCGAAGGTGCGAAGTCGACGGCGACGACAAAGTACCGAGTCTAAGGAGACTGATGGCGGCGCCACACAGTGGCGTTATGTCTCTATAAAAGTGGTGGTCTTTTATTATGTTATTTATTAATGGTATTATTTTAATATCATATCAATATTGTACCCCGCACAGGGGGGAGGTACGGGTAGGTAGTGACGAAAAATAATGATACGGGACTCTTACGAGTGTAATAGCATCTCAAAAGGGTTAGCCAAAATAAAAGGCATGAGGTTTTAATGAGAAAAATAGTCATTTACTCGAACATAGTGATGGTTCTCATAAATTATTCACGAGATTCAATATTTATGTATTTACAGTTGCGTATCACTTCATTAATAATCTCACATTTTTACATCAATAATATCTAGTTCATAATTATAAGAATCACAGTTTTAAATTAAGATTCACAATTTACGCACCTTACTTCGGAGAGTCTCGTTCGTCAACTTTTCAACATGGCGGCCCCGACTCACATTAAAAATCACAGACTAACAAACATGGCTAGTACCCGACACAGAATTATAGTGTATAGTGGACTATACCAAATTATGTTGTGTTACAGTCGGCCATCCTCCATGAACGAGTCCCTTCGTTCCTATTCATCAATTAGATCAGTTTAATTCAAAGCAATCATTAGAGCTTACATTAAATTACAAGAGTTTACATTAATATAATACGATTAAATAACAAAATAGTGAATCATTATTCTTACTACTTATTAGGTATCTTTTCTTAAGTTATATAATCAAAATGTATGTAATATAATCAATTCATTCAAAATCCCTCATCAACATCACTATAGTTTTCGATAGCCGTGCGGTATCAAAGTTACTTCCTTCGCTTTGACACCGTCAATGGCTGCATGTTTAGAGCCACTCATGGGCGGCGAGTTCCTACGCCAATCCTGCCCGACTCGTCAAATCGTCACTCGATCTATAGCCGAACAGAGTTCAGGTTATTTCCGAAACCGACACCCTGCAGACGGCTGCAATGCTCTAAGCCACTCATGGGCGGCGAGTTCATACGCCAATCCTGCCCGACTTAGAACATCCTCACCCAACTACTTCTATTCTGTAGCCATAAAATTCATGTTATTAAATCATCGCCTTACTGGCTACAAGGTATTAAATTCAGTAACTTAAATCACATATGTCCCTAATCATGCAAACAAAATTATCACTATAGTACCATCAATTCAATTTTAAAGTCCTTCAAATTGAAATCCAATACACATGGTAGACTTACAAATTATGATTTATTTTACCTTATATTCTTAAAAAAAATATTTTCTTTCAAAGTTTAAGAAGCAACAACAACTAACAAGAAGATAATAAAAATTTAGATAATTAACTATTTACAATAACTTTAGCTTATATTATTGTAGCTTTTTGTTTTTTCTTTTTTTTGTTTAGACCTACCACTAATCGTTATCTGTATCATCATTACTGTCTTCACCGGAAGAGCAAGTAGGGGCGCTAAAACTCAACCAAGGAAATATTTTATCGATAGCGACAATTGTTTCATACCTCGCACCCCTTCTGGTTAACGGAGTGTCTTCCACAAGAAACCTATCGTTCGGTAAGATCTTTTTAATTCTATAAGGACCTTGGCACTTTGATTCTAATTTTTTTGATTGACCCGGTTCCGATACTATTGCTCTCACTATTCTAATCAGATCACCCTCTTTATAATTTGTAACCTTTTTCCTATGTTTATCAAATCTTTTTTTGTTAGCCACCTGATTCTTTTTGATTTTCTCACCGGCTTCTGATCTTATTTCATCTATCGTCTTATCATTTATCTGTCCTATATCATCGATTACATTATTTAATAGACCTTGAGCTGGATTAGAAGCAATTCTACCAAATAAAAGCTCTGAAGGAGTCTTTTTGGTAACATCGTGAACAGTAGTATTAATTCCTAACTGCACATCAGGCAAAAGTTCATCCCAAGAGTTTTTATTCTTATCGTGGGCCATGGAGCTAAGGGATGCCAGAATCGTTCGGTTGTACCTCTCAACCTGCCCATTAGCTCTTGGCGTAGCAACGGAGTTAAGGATATGTTTGGCTCCAATAGATTGCATGAACAATTTAAAGTTTTTGCTTGTAAAACTTGAACCTCTGTCTGTTATTAATCGCGAAGGAGACCCGAAATAACTAAAGAGAGTCTTGAAGGCTCTAATGCTTTCTTTAGTTTTGGTGCTGCGGACAGGTGTTATACTCACGTACTTAGTAAAAGAGTCAACTATTACGAGTATGTATGTATAACCTCGTCTACTGCGTGGGAATGGACCAAGGTGGTCTGCATGTAGCGTATGAAAAGGTACTTCTACCTTTGGAATTGGGTGTAGTAACCCCTCTTTAGCCCCTGATGGGAGTTTGTGGTGTGCACATTCTAAGCATGCGGACACATATTTCTTTATGAATTTCCGCATCTTAGGGAACCAGAACAAAGATCGCACCCGTTCCAGTGTTTTCTCAAAGCCAAAATGACCCACATCATTATGGTTGGCTTTCAGGAGATGCCATCGCACTCCCCTTGGAACAACCCACCTAGTGTCACCATTTTCCAGAATTCTAAATACCCGACCATTTTTAATAACGTATTCTTTGAAAGTATTTGCAATTCTAGAAGTTTCAGGATTTTCCAACACTTCTTTAATACGTTTCACCTCCTCATCCGCGGACTGAACTGTGGTAATCCAGTCCTCAGTTTTGACAGAGAGTATGTCCAGAGTATGTAGATCTTCCGTAACCGGTGGTTCCACAGGTCCCCTACTGAGCGCATCAACGTGAGACATTCTTTCACCAGGACGGTATTCGATATCACAATCGAATTCCAGAAATTGGATCCACCACCTAGATATACGTGGTATGAGATCCTTCTTAGTAAATGTCGTACGAAGCGCGTTACAATCAGTAACTATAGTGAATTTCACTCCAATTAAATATGTCCGAAACTTATTCAACGAACTAATGACGGCCAAAGTTTCTAATTCGAATGAATGTAGTTTCATTTCGTCGGCAGATGTTTGGCGACTGAAGTATGCTACAGGTTGCCAAAGATCGGTTCCTTTTCGTTGTAGTAAGATACCTGCGACGCCTAACTTACTCGCATCGGTATGCAGTTGTGTCTCAGCATTATGGTCGTACAGGGCGAGAATTGGTCTATCGGAAAGTAGTTTTTTAATGGTTTCAAACGACTGAACCTCTGCTTGCCCCCATTGCCAGCTAATGTTCTTTTTCAAAAGGTTGGTCAAGGGCCTTGCCACCAGAGCAAATCCCTTTACAAATCTTCTGAAAAAACTGGCGAGACCCAGAAACCTCCGTACTTCATGCTGGTTTCGAGGTGTGGGAAACTTGGATACTGCTTCAGTTTTCTGAGACCCAGGCTTAATACCGTCCTTATTGATTTCAAAACCAAGAAAATTAACGCGTTCTTGGAAAAAACTACACTTCTCCATCTTTAGTGTTAGGCCTGCGCCTCGCAAGAGCCCCAGTACCTCCTCAAGACGTCCCAATCCCTCCTCAAAACTCTTTGAAGGTATCAAGATATCGTCCATATATATAACTACGTACCCAACTTTCGATTTGCTTAGAATTTTATGAACAACTCTCTGGAAGACAGCCGGGGCGTTTGCCAATCCAAAAGGTACGCGATTGTATTCATACTGCCCATCGGGCGTAACAAATGCAGTCTTTTCGCGGGAGTTTTCAGCTATAGCTATCTGATGATAGCCGGAAGCCAAGTCTAGGGATGTAAATAACGTATGTCCCGATAACTGATCTAATAAGTCATCGATCCTTGGTAGAGGATAATGGTCTCTTATGGTGCGGCTATTTAAAGCACGATAGTCCACACAGAGACGTTTTTCTCCCGATTTCTTTTTAACAAGAACGATGGGGCTCGCATAAGGTGAATTAGACTCCCTTACGATCCCATTGTCCATCATATCACCTATCATGTCCTGAACTAATTTGCGCTCAGAATGAGGTAACCGGTATGGTCTGTAAACAACTGGGTTGGAATCTTTTAGGTGGATCTCCATTTCTGCAATATTAGTAAATCCTAAATCGTTCATGCCTGTAGAAAAACAATTTTTATACCTATCCAAAAGATCTTCGCATAGTTTCTTTTGCGTGTCTGAAAGTTGCTCTCCGCATTTAATTACAGGTTTATCGCAAGTTAAATTACCATTGTGAACCAGTAAAACACGTAGGTCATCAACACGCGGGCCTAAAAATTGCGCTCTGGTAACTAAAGTATTCTCCTTGAAAGCAATTACAGAAGTACTAACGTTTTGTATTAACAAGTTGCATTCTGTGCCATTAATTTGATATTCACCAGGTAAAAGATAATATTCCTGTCCTGTGGGTCCTCTGATGGACCCACCAACATAAATATTACCTTCCCGTGACAAATTTGATTTAACCGGTACAGAGACCATTTTGCCTACATCAACTCTGACATCTCGAATCGTATAAAGAAGTATCTTGTCACCGTTGTCGTTACCAATGCGTGTAAACTTAAGGTCCGTCGGCGTTTTTATTATCTTTACTGTGGGTCTTTCGGTAAAACTATGTCCAAGTAGTACGTTACAATTTATTAATTTATCGTCTACTATGTAAACCTCAACACCAGTCTCAAGAATACCCTGTACTCCTATATTTACGTAAGTACGGCCTAAGGGCAAATATGGTACGTTGCCTAATCCCCTCAGATGAGGGCCATCAACGCTGTCCCACTCTAGTCCTATAGTCATGGCGTCCTTTCTACGGATGAGTGTAGCCTCGCTGCCTAAGTCTAATTGGGCTTTAACGTCTGTTCCGTTAATATTTATTAATATTTTGTATTTCTCGCTGCTACGCTCAGTCAATAATACCTCGAGGACGACTTTATCTTTTGAAGGGTTCTTGGTTCCCTTAACGCAGTTTGATGCATCGTGACCGATAAAATTACAGGTGGTGCATTTTACTATCGGCTTAGGGCACTTAAAACTGGGGTGGCCAACACCACGGCAATTAAAGCATGTAATATCGGATTGAACATTATTATTTTTTGATGAATTATTGTTGTCCCGGTTCCTTGTGGAATTGTTAACAGAAAAAGTGTTAGGGCGTTTGTCTCTATTAAAATCCTTGTGGAAATCTGCTGAATTTTTGTGGTGGAATTTAATTGTCTTAAAGAATTCAAGAACATCTTCCGGTTTATCAAACTTTGCGGCTTGAGCACCAACCCGAACTCCCTTATCATCAATCCCATATAGAATACAATCCACTGCCTGCCTTCCGAATATCTTACATCTATTCAATAAGTTTATTTTAGCGAAATAATAGAGTTCAAAGGACTCGCCAGGACGAACCCGCCTATTAAGCATATCTGTTAATAGTTCAGCATAGTTTTCGGTTGCTGGAAAAGATTCTCGCAACATTGCTTTCCATTCTACCCAGGTATGCTTAATGGAGGGTAGACCCTGGTACCAGGTCTTTGCTAATCCTGTAAGCTTAGGCAGGGCATAGTGAATCGTTCGCTTTTCACTCCAACTATAAATTTCGGAGCATTCGTCAACCTTGTCTAACCAAATATTAACCGTCTGTTCTTTTGACAGTGGGTCAAATTCAGGAATGACGTTGTTTACAGACGCAAACGATTCACGATCCCCCGTGTTTAATTTAATAATATTTAAGAACTCTTCAAATAAGTTTGCAGCCATAGTTTTACGTTTTTTACTATCACTACGGTCATTATCATTATCACTATGAGCAGTCCGTTTTGCTGGCGTCAACGAAGAACGACCACGACCAGTGCGCTCGTCTATAATGCAAGAATTACTTGGACCCGGCGGCGTTCTAGGCGTTTCTACCTGCCTAACCCGTGGATCGTTACGGTCGCCTCTACTTACTTTTTCGCGCTCCCTTCGTACCTCCCTTTCCAAGTCTCTCAGCCTTTGTCTCTCGTGAGATAGTCTCCGCTCTCGCTCGCGAAGGGTGGGAACACTGCTCATACGAGTACCTTTACTCATACTGCGATGACGGCTGCCACTCCGAGACCTCCGTGTTCGTGGGCGGTGATCATTTCGATGGCTACGATGGCTTCGGGACACTTCACTTCCCCGGCCATGTCCGTCTGAACGATGCGAGCTACTTCGCCTGTTTATCGCTGGTTCACGCTCACTCATGTTTCTGAAACTTACAACAATGTGTTTTTACATGTACTAGCGAGTGACTAGGCTAACTACTAAGTTACCCCTTGTATTATAGAAATATGCGGGTAAATCAATCCAATCAGCACAAAACAAAAGTCCATTTGAATTTTACTACTGATGAACTAACTTTTTCATGTAAAGTAAATAATTAATTAAAATGTTTATTTTTTTTCTTATCAGCACGTAGGTATATTAAAGTAAAACGAAATAACTAAAACGCATACTATCTTGTTGAAAATCCAGCAAATTGTACGAATGATAACAATAAATAAATTAAGAAATCCGTTAGCATCTTACATATCGTGCGATATTTAAAGCGTGCATGGGATTAACCGATAATAATATTACATGTATTTTCGGTATTACTGCTTATTTTCATTGCACGTATGAATTTCTAAAATAACTAAAAAAAAATACACTATGTTCGAAGGTAAACATGTGCGGTTGGGCGTTGGTAAAAACAATTTTAAACTGTTAGGGAATCCCACTTATGAGGTGTAATAGCATCTCAAAAGGGTTAGCCAAAATAAAAGGCATGAGGTTTTAATGAGAAAAATAGTCATTTACTCGAACATAGTGATGGTTCTCATAAATTATTCACGAGATTCAATATTTATGTATTTACAGTTGCGTATCACTTCATTAATAATCTCACATTTTTACATCAATAATATCTAGTTCATAATTATAAGAATCACAGTTTTAAATTAAGATTCACAATTTACGCACCTTACTTCGGAGAGTCTCGTTCGTCAACTTTTCAACATGGCGGCCCCGACTCACATTAAAAACCACAGACTAACAAACATGGCTAGTACCCGACACAGAATTATAGTGTATAGTGGACTATACCAAATTATGTTGTGTTACACGAGGTCTCGCAATCGGAATGAGTACACTTTAAATATTTTAACGAGGTAAAATTTAAGGGCATTGAGGGTCTGGTGCCAGTGGTGGTTGATTAGATCCACACACTATACTTTTTATAATTATGTGGCGTTATGTCTCTATAAAAGTGGTGGTCTTTTATTATGTTATTTATTAATGGTATTTTTTTAATATCATATCAATATTGTACCCCGCACGGGGGGAGGTAGGGGGGTAGGTAGTGACGAAAAATAACGATACGGGACTCTTACGAGGTCTCGTAATCGGAATGAGTTTCTGCGACTACCATTGTTTGTCGCGGGTAACGGGGAATCAGGGTTCGATTCCGGTGAGGGAGCCTGAGAAACTGCTACCACATCCAAGGAAGGCAGCAGGCGCGCAAATTACCCACTCCCTGCACGGGGGGGGGGAGGTACGGGTAGGTAGTGACGAAAAATAACGATACGGGACTCTTACGAGGTCTCGTCATCGAATAATCAATACACGAACTGCCCACACACTTGTAAATATAGACGCGCAAGATCGTTACACGAACCGCTTACCATTATAGTAAACTACTATGCAAACACACATAACATATACGCAATAAGGGAACTTTAAATTGGAGATTTTACCCTACCACACCCGTCTGTCTCATTCTGAAAACTATTCAAAATAATTGCTATTTTTCATTCTCATTCAAATATAAATAATAGTAAATAATATATAATTTTCGACTGAACTGAACCCAAGTGCCCGGCCTGTGGCCGGGCACCCCTCGTATTCATGTTCTAACCTAACCTAACCTAAATCTAGTTTTGACACCTTTAGACTTTAGATTCAAGATTTAATGTGAATATATGCATTAATAAAAACTCATTACTATTTTAATACTAGTTATGCTGCTGTTGATGCACTGATGAAAGCCAGATAGCTAGATCAGTGTTTAGTTAGTCGTAGTTGCCGGTGGGCTGAGGTCTAAAGGAATCCAAACTAGTTTTAAAAGGTTTGGATAGGTTAGGTTAGGTTAGAACATGAATAAGACGGGTGCCCGGCCGCAGGCCGGTCACTTAGGTTCAGTTCCGTTTAAAAAAAAAAAAAAACAAAAAACAAAACGTACCAATACAAAGTACTCTTATTCATAATATTAGAAGATATTGTAAAATAACAATTAATTTAATTTTTTTTTTTTTTTTTTTCACTTACACATTAGCCTCGTCGCGCCGCGACATTACTATATGGGGCGAAGGTGCGAAGTCGACGGCGACGACAAAGTACCGAGTCTAAGGAGACTGATGGCGGCGCCACACAGTGGCGTTATGTCTCTATAAAAGTGGTGGTCTTTTATTATGTTATTTATTAATGGTATTATTTTAATATCATATCAATATTGTACCCCGCACAGGGGGGAGGTACGGGTAGGTAGTGACGAAAAATAACGATACGGGACTCTTACGAGGTCTCGCAATCGGAATGAGTACACTTTAAATATTTTAACGAGGTAAAATTTAAGGGCATTGAGGGTCTGGTGCCAGTGGTGGTTGATTAGATCCACACACTATACTTTTTATAATTATGTGGCGTTATGTCTCTATAAAAGTGGTGGTCTTTTATTATGTTATTTATTAATGGTATTTTTTTAATATCATATCAATATTGTACCCCGCACGGGGGGAGGTAGGGGGGTAGGTAGTGACGAAAAATAACGATACGGGACTCTTACGAGGTCTCGTAATCGGAATGAGTTTCTGCGACTACCATTGTTTGTCGCGGGTAAGGGGGAATCAGGGTTCGATTCCGGTGAGGGAGCCTGAGAAACTGCTACCACATCCAAGGAAGGCAGCAGGCGCGCAAATTACCCACTCCCTGCACGGGGGGGGGGGGGAGGTACGGGTAGGTAGTGACGAAAAATAACGATACGGGACTCTTACGAGGTCTCGTCATCGAATAATCAATACACGAACTGCCCACACACTTGTAAATATAGACGCGCAAGATCGTTACACGAACCGCTTACCATTATAGTAAACTACTATGCAAACACACATAACATATACGCAATAAGGGAACTTTAAATTGGAGATTTTACCCTACCACACCCGTCTGTCTCATTCTGAAAACTATTCAAAATAATTGCTATTTTTCATTCTCATTCAAATATAAATAATAGTAAATAATATATAATTTTCGACTGAACTGAACCCAAGTGCCCGGCCTGTGGCCGGGCACCCCTCGTATTCATGTTCTAACCTAACCTAACCTAAATCTAGTTTTGACACCTTTAGACTTTAGATTCAAGATTTAATGTGAATATATGCATTAATAAAAACTCATTACTATTTTAATACTAGTTATGCTGCTGTTGATGCACTGATGAAAGCCAGATAGCTAGATCAGTGTTTAGTTAGTCGTAGTTGCCGGTGGGCTGAGGTCTAAAGGAATCCAAACTAGTTTTAAAAGGTTTGGATAGGTTAGGTTAGGTTAGAACATGAATAAGACGGGTGCCCGGCCGCAGGCCGGTCACTTAGGTTCAGTTCCGTTTAAAAAAAAAAAAAAACAAAAAACAAAACGTACCAATACAAAGTACTCTTATTCATAATATTAGAAGATATTGTAAAATAACAATTAATTTAATTTTTTTTTTTTTTTTTTTCACTTACACATTAGCCTCGTCGCGCCGCGACATTACTATATGGGGCGAAGGTGCGAAGTCGACGGCGACGACAAAGTACCGAGTCTAAGGAGACTGATGGCGGCGCCACACAGTGGCGTTATGTCTCTATAAAAGTGGTGGTCTTTTATTATGTTATTTATTAATGGTATTATTTTAATATCATATCAATATTGTACCCCGCACAGGGGGGAGGTACGGGTAGGTAGTGACGAAAAATAACGATACGGGACTCTTACGAGGTCTCGCAATCGGAATGAGTACACTTTAAATATTTTAACGAGGTAAAATTTAAGGGCATTGAGGGTCTGGTGCCAGTGGTGGTTGATTAGATCCACACACTATACTTTTTATAATTATGTGGCGTTATGTCTCTATAAAAGTGGTGGTCTTTTATTATGTTATTTATTAATGGTATTTTTTTAATATCATATCAATATTGTACCCCGCACGGGGGGAGGTAGGGGGGGTAGGTAGTGACGAAAAATAACGATACGGGACTCTTACGAGGTCTCGTAATCGGAATGAGTTTCTGCGACTACCATTGTTTGTCGCGGGTAACGGGGAATCAGGGTTCGATTCCGGTGAGGGAGCCTGAGAAACTGCTACCACATCCAAGGAAGGCAGCAGGCGCGCAAATTACCCACTCCCTGCACGGGGGGGGGGGGGGGGGAGGTACGGGTAGGTAGTGACGAAAAATAACGATACGGGACTCTTACGAGGTCTCGTCATCGAATAATCAATACACGAACTGCCCACACACTTGTAAATATAGACGCGCAAGATCGTTACACGAACCGCTTACCATTATAGTAAACTACTATGCAAACACACATAACATATACGCAATAAGGGAACTTTAAATTGGAGATTTTACCCTACCACACCCGTCTGTCTCATTCTGAAAACTATTCAAAATAATTGCTATTTTTCATTCTCATTCAAATATAAATAATAGTAAATAATATATAATTTTCGACTGAACTGAACCCAAGTGCCCGGCCTGTGGCCGGGCACCCCTCGTATTCATGTTCTAACCTAACCTAACCTAAATCTAGTTTTGACACCTTTAGACTTTAGATTCAAGATTTAATGTGAATATATGCATTAATAAAAACTCATTACTATTTTAATACTAGTTATGCTGCTGTTGATGCACTGATGAAAGCCAGATAGCTAGATCAGTGTTTAGTTCGTCGTAGTTGCCGGTGGGCTGAGGTCTAAAGGAATCCAAACTAGTTTTAAAAGGTTTGGATAGGTTAGGTTAGGTTAGAACATGAATAAGACGGGTGCCCGGCCGCAGGCCGGTCACTTAGGTTCAGTTCCGTTTAAAAAAAAAAAAAACAAAAAACAAAACGTACCAATACAAAGTACTCTTATTCATATTAAAAGATATTGTAAAATAACAATTAATTTAATTTTTTTTTTTTTTTTTTTTTTCACTTACACATTAGGCCCGTCGCGCCACTACTATATGGGGCGAAGGTGCGAAGTCGACGGCGACGACAAAGTACCGAGTCTAAGGAGACTGATGGCGGCGCCACACAGTGGCGTTATGTCTCTATAAAAGTGGTGGTCTTTTATTATGTTATTTATTAATGGTATTATTTTAATATCATATCAATATTGTACCCCGCACAGGGGGGAGGTACGGGTAGGTAGTGACGAAAAATAATGATACGGGACTCTTACGAGGTCTCGCAATCGGAATGAGTACACTTTAAATATTTTAACGAGGTAAAATTTAAGGGCATTGAGGGTCTGGTGCCAGTGGTGGTTGATTAGATCCACACACTATACTTTTTATAATTATGTGGCGTTATGTCTCTATAAAAGTGGTGGTCTTTTATTATGTTATTTATTAATGGTATTTTTTTAATATCATATCAATATTGTACCCCGCACGGGGGGAGGTAGGGGGGTAGGTAGTGACGAAAAATAACGATACGGGACTCTTACGAGGTCTCGTAATCGGAATGAGTTTCTGCGACTACCATTGTTTGTCGCGGGTAACGGGGAATCAGGGTTCGATTCCGGTGAGGGAGCCTGAGAAACTGCTACCACATCCAAGGAAGGCAGCAGGCGCGCAAATTACCCACTCCCTGCACGGGGGGGGGGAGGTACGGGTAGGTAGTGACGAAAAATAACGATACGGGACTCTTACGAGGTCTCGTCATCGAATAATCAATACACGAACTGCCCACACACTTGTTTTTTGTTTTTTTTTTTTTTTAAACGGAACTGAACCCAAGTGCCCGGCCTGTGGCCGGGCACCCCTCGTATTCATGTTCTAACCTAACCTAACCTAAATCTAGTTTTGACACCTTTAGACTTTAGATTCAAGATTTAATGTGAATATATGCATTAATAAAAACTCATTACTATTTTAATACTAGTTATGCTGCTGTTGATGCACTGATGAAAGCCAGATAGCTAGATCAGTGTTTAGTTAGTCGTAGTTGCCGGTGGGCTGAGGTCTAAAGGAATCCAAACTAGTTTTAAAAGGTTTGGATAGGTTAGGTTAGGTTAGAACATGAATAAGACGGGTGACCGGCCGCAGGCCGGTCACTTAGGTTCAGTTCCGTTTAAAAAAAAAAAAAACAAAAAACAAAACGTACCAATACAAAGTACTCTTATTCATATTAGAAGATATTGTAAAATAACAATTAATTTAATTTTTTTTTTTTTTTTTTTTTTCACTTACACATTAGGCCCGTCGCGCCGCGCCACTACTATATGGGGCGAAGGTGCGAAGTCGACGGCGACGACAAAGTACCGAGTCTAAGGAGACTGATGGCGGCGCCACACAGTGGCGTTATGTCTCTATAAAAGTGGTGGTCTTTTATTATGTTATTTATTAATGGTATTATTTTAATATCATATCAATATTGTACCCCGCACAGGGGGGAGGTACGGGTAGGTAGTGACGAAAAATAATGATACGGGACTCTTACGAGGTCTCGCAATCGGAATGAGTACACTTTAAATATTTTAACGAGGTAAAATTTAAGGGCATTGAGGGTCTGGTGCCAGTGGTGGTTGATTAGATCCACACACTATACTTTTTATAATTATGTGGCGTTATGTCTCTATAAAAGTGGTGGTCTTTTATTATGTTATTTATTAATGGTATTTTTTTAATATCATATCAATATTGTACCCCGCACGGGGGGAGGTAGGGGGGTAGGTAGTGACGAAAAATAACGATACGGGACTCTTACGAGGTCTCGTAATCGGAATGAGTTTCTGCGACTACCATTGTTTGTCGCGGGTAACGGGGAATCAGGGTTCGATTCCGGTGAGGGAGCCTGAGAAACTGCTACCACATCCAAGGAAGGCAGCAGGCGCGCAAATTACCCACTCCCTGCACGGGGGGGGGGAGGTACGGGTAGGTAGTGACGAAAAATAACGATACGGGACTCTTACGAGGTCTCGTCATCGAATAATCAATACACGAACTGCCCACACACTTGTAAATATAGACGCGCAAGATCGTTACACGAACCGCTTACCATTATAGTAAACTACTATGCAAACACACATAACATATACGCAATAAGGGAACTTTAAATTGGAGATTTTACCCTACCACACCCGTTTGTCTCATTCTGAAAACTATTCAAAATAATTGCTATTTTTCATTCTCATTCAAATATAAATAATAGTAAATAATATATAATTTTCGACTGAACTGAACCCAAGTGCCCGGCCTGTGGCCGGGCACCCCTCGTATTCATGTTCTAACCTAACCTAACCTAAATCTAGTTTTGACACCTTTAGACTTTAGATTCAAGATTTAATGTGAATATATGCATTAATAAAAACTCATTACTATTTTAATACTAGTTATGCTGCTGTTGATGCACTGATGAAAGCCAGATAGCTAGATCAGTGTTTAGTTAGTCGTAGTTGCCGGTGGGCTGAGGTCTAAAGGAATCCAAACTAGTTTCAAAAGGTTTGGATAGGTTAGGTTAGGTTAGAACATGAATAAGACGGGTGCCCGGCCGCAGGCCGGTCACTTAGGTTCAGTTCCGTTTAAAAAAAAAAAAAACAAAAAACAAAACGTACCAATACAAAGTACTCTTATTCATATTAGAAGATATTGTAAAATAACAATTAATTTCATTTTTTTTTTTTTTTTTTCACTTACACATTAGGCCCGTCGCGCCGCGCCACTACTATATGGGGCGAAGGTGCGAAGTCGACGGCGACGACAAAGTACCGAGTCTAAGGAGACTGATGGCGGCGCCACACAGTGGCGTTATGTCTCTATAAAAGTGGTGGTCTTTTATTATGTTATTTATTAATGGTATTATTTTAATATCATATCAATATTGTACCCCGCACAGGGGGGAGGTACGGGTAGGTAGTGACGAAAAATAATGATACGGGACTCTTACGAGGTCTCGCAATCGGAATGAGTACACTTTAAATATTTTAACGAGGTAAAATTTAAGGGCATTGAGGGTCTGGTGCCAGTGGTGGTTGATAAGATCCACACACTATACTTTTTATAATTATGTGGCGTTATGTCTCTATAAAAGTGGTGGTCTTTTATTATGTTATTTATTAATGGTATTTTTTTAATATCATATCAATATTGTACCCGCACGGGGGGAGGTAGGGGGGTAGGTAGTGACGAAAAATAACGATACGGGACTCTTACGAGGTCTCGTAATCGGAATGAGTTTCTGCGACTACCATTGTTTGTCGCGGGTAACGGGGAATCAGGGTTCGATTCCGGTGAGGGAGCCTGAGAAACTGCTACCACATCCAAGGAAGGCAGCAGGCGCGCAAATTACCCACTCCCTGCACGGGGGGGGGGGGGGAGGTACGGGTAGGTAGTGACGAAAAATAACGATACGGGACTCTTACGAGGTCTCGTCATCGAATAATCAATACACGAACTGCCCACACACTTGTAAATATAGACGCGCAAGATCGTTACACGAACCGCTTACCATTATAGTAAACTACTATGCAAACACACATAACATATACGCAATAAGGGAACTTTAAATTGGAGATTTTACCCTACCACACCCGTCTGTCTCAATCTGAAAACTATTCAAAATAATTGCTATTTTTCATTCTCATTCAAATATAAATAATAGTAAATAATATATAATTTTCGACTGAACTGAACCCAAGTGCCCGGCCTGTGGCCGGGCACCCCTCGTATTCATGTTCTAACCTAACCTAACCTAAATCTAGT
The DNA here is from genome assembly GCF_905163445.1 of Pararge aegeria. Classification (NCBI taxonomy): domain Eukaryota; kingdom Metazoa; phylum Arthropoda; class Insecta; order Lepidoptera; family Nymphalidae; genus Pararge; species Pararge aegeria. The sequence continues at coordinate 18,004,354 of NC_053195.1, forward strand.
TTTGACACCTTTAGACTTTAGATTCAAGATTTAATGTGAATATATGCATTAATAAAAACTCATTACTATTTTAATACTAGTTATGCTGCTGTTGATGCACTGATGAAAGCCAGATAGCTAGATCAGTGTTTAGTTAGTCGTAGTTGCCGGTGGGCTGAGGTCTAAAGGAATCCAAACTAGTTTTAAAAGGTTTGGATAGGTTAGGTTAGGTTAGAACATGAATAAGACGGGTGCCCGGCCGCAGGCCGGTCACTTAGGTTCAGTTCCGTTTAAAAAAAAAAAAAACAAAAAACAAAACGTACCAATACAAAGTACTCTTATTCATAATATTAGAAGATATTGTAAAATAACAATTAATTTATTTTTTTTTTTTTTTTTTTCACTTACACATTAGCCTCGTCGCGCCGCGACATTACTATATGGGGCGAAGGTGCGAAGTCGACGGCGACGACAAAGTACCGAGTCTAAGGAGACTGATGGCGGCGCCACACAGTGGCGTTATGTCTCTATAAAAGTGGTGGTCTTTTATTATGTTATTTATTAATGGTATTATTTTAATATCATATCAATATTGTACCCCGCACAGGGGGAGGTACGGGTAGGTAGTGACGAAAAATAACGATACGGGACTCTTACGAGGTCTCGCAATCGGAATGAGTACACTTTAAATATTTTAACGAGGTAAAATTTAAGGGCATTGAGGGTCTGGTGCCAGTGGTGGTTGATTAGATCCACACACTATACTTTTTATAATTATGTGGCGTTATGTCTCTATAAAAGTGGTGGTCTTTCATTATGTTATTTATTAATGGTATTTTTTTAATATCATATCAATATTGTACCCCGCACGGGGGGAGGTAGGGGGGTAGGTAGTGACGAAAAATAACGATACGGGACTCTTACGAGGTCTCGTAATCGGAATGAGTTTCTGCGACTACCATTGTTTGTCGCGGGTAACGGGGAATCAGGGTTCGATTCCGGTGAGGGAGCCTGAGAAACTGCTACCACATCCAAGGAAGGCAGCAGGCGCGCAAATTACCCACTCCCTGCACGGGGGGGGGGAGGTACGGGTAGGTAGTGACGAAAAATAACGATACGGGACTCTTACGAGGTCTCGTCATCGAATAATCAATACACGAACTGCCCACACACTTGTAAATATAGACGCGCAAGATCGTTACACGAACCGCTTACCATTATAGTAAACTACTATGCAAACACACATAACATATACGCAATAAGGGAACTTTAAATTGGAGATTTTACCCTACCACACCCGTCTGTCTCATTCTGAAAACTATTCAAAATAATTGCTATTTTTCATTCTCATTCAAATATAAATAATAGTAAATAATATATAATTTTCGACTGAACTGAACCCAAGTGCCCGGCCTGTGGCCGGGCACCCCTCGTATTCATGTTCTAACCTAACCTAACCTAAATCTAGTTTTGACACCTTTAGACTTTAGATTCAAGATTTAATGTGAATATATGCATTAATAAAAACTCATTACTATTTTAATACTAGTTATGCTGCTGTTGATGCACTGATGAAAGCCAGATAGCTAGATCAGTGTTTAGTTCGTCGTAGTTGCCGGTGGGCTGAGGTCTAAAGGAATCCAAACTAGTTTTAAAAGGTTTGGATAGGTTAGGTTAGGTTAGAACATGAATAAGACGGGTGCCCGGCCGCAGGCCGGTCACTTAGGTTCAGTTCCGTTTAAAAAAAAAAAAACAAAAAACAAAACGTACCAATACAAAGTACTCTTATTCATATTAGAAGATATTGTAAAATAACAATTAATTTATTTTTTTTTTTTTTTTTTTTTTTCACTTACACATTAGGCCCGTCGCGCCGCGCCACTACTATATGGGGCGAAGGTGCGAAGTCGACGGCGACGACAAAGTACCGAGTCTAAGGAGACTGATGGCGGCGCCACACAGTGGCGTTATGTCTCTATAAAAGTGGTGGTCTTTTATTATGTTATTTATTAATGGTATTATTTTAATATCATATCAATATTGTACCCCGCACAGGGGGGAGGTACGGGTAGGTAGTGACGAAAAATAATGATACGGGACTCTTACGAGGTCTCGCAATCGGAATGAGTACACTTTAAATATTTTAACGAGGTAAAATTTAAGGGCATTGAGGGTCTGGTGCCAGTGGTGGTTGATTAGATCCACACACTATACTTTTTATAATTATGTGGCGTTATGTCTCTATAAAAGTGGTGGTCTTTTATTATGTTATTTATTAATGGTATTTTTTTAATATCATATCAATATTGTACCCCGCACGGGGGGAGGTAGGGGGGTAGGTAGTGACGAAAAATAACGATACGGGACTCTTACGAGGTCTCGTAATCGGAATGAGTTTCTGCGACTACCATTGTTTGTCGCGGGTAACGGGGAATCAGGGTTCGATTCCGGTGAGGGAGCCTGAGAAACTGCTACCACATCCAAGTAAGGCAGCAGGCGCGCAAATTACCCACTCCCTGCACGGGGGGGGGGAGGTACGGGTAGGTAGTGACGAAAAATAACGATACGGGACTCTTACGAGGTCTCGTCATCGAATAATCAATACACGAACTGCCCACACACTTGTAAATATAGACGCGCAAGATCGTTACACGAACCGCTTACCATTATAGTAAACTACTATGCAAACACACATAACATATACGCAATAAGGGAACTTTAAATTGGAGATTTTACCCTACCACACCCGTCTGTCTCATTCTGAAAACTATTCAAAATAATTGCTATTTTTTATTCTCATTCAAATATAAATAATAGTAAATAATATATAATTTTCGACTGAACTGAACCCAAGTGCCCGGCCTGTGGCCGGGCACCCCTCGTATTCATGTTCTAACCTAACCTAACCTAAATCTAGTTTTGACACCTTTAGACTTTAGATTCAAGATTTAATGTGAATATATGCATTAATAAAAACTCATTACTATTTTAATACTAGTTATGCTGCTGTTGATGCACTGATGAAAGCCAGATAGCTAGATCAGTGTTTAGTTCGTCGTAGTTGCCGGTGGGCTGAGGTCTAAAGGAATCCAAACTAGTTTTAAAAGGTTTGGATAGGTTAGGTTAGGTTAGAACATGAATAAGACGGGTGCCCGGCCGCAGGCCGGTCACTTAGGTTCAGTTCCGTTTAAAAAAAAAAAAACAAAAAACAAAACGTACCAATACAAAGTACTCTTATTCATATTAGAAGATATTGTAAAATAACAATTAATTTAATTTTTTTTTTTTTTTTTTTTTTTCACTTACACATTAGGCCCGTCGCGCCGCGCCACTACTATATGGGGCGAAGGTGCGAAGTCGACGGCGACGACAAAGTACCGAGTCTAAGGAGACTGATGGCGGCGCCACACAGTGGCGTTATGTCTCTATAAAAGTGGTGGTCTTTTATTATGTTATTTATTAATGGTATTATTTTAATATCATATCAATATTGTACCCCGCACAGGGCGGAGGTACGGGTAGGTAGTGACGAAAAATAATGATACGGGACTCTTACGAGGTCTCGCAATCGGAATGAGTACACTTTAAATATTTTAACGAGGTAAAATTTAAGGGCATTGAGGGTCTGGTGCCAGTGGTGGTTGATTAGATCCACACACTATACTTTTTATAATTATGTGGCGTTATGTCTCTATAAAAGTGGTGGTCTTTTATTATGTTATTTATTAATGGTATTTTTTTAATATCATATCAATATTGTACCCCGCACGGGGGGAGGTAGGGGGGTAGGTAGTGACGAAAAATAACGATACGGGACTCTTACGAGGTCTCGTAATCGGAATGAGTTTCTGCGACTACCATTGTTTGTCGCGGGTAACGGGGAATCAGGGTTCGATTCCGGTGAGGGAGCCTGAGAAACTGCTACCACATCCAAGGAAGGCAGCAGGCGCGCAAATTACCCCCTCCCTGCACGGGGGGGGGGGGAGGTACGGGTAGGTAGTGACGAAAAATAACGATACGGGACTCTTACGAGGTCTCGTCATCGAATAATCAATACACGAACTGCCCACACACTTGTAAATATAGACGCGCAAGATCGTTACACGAACCGCTTACCATTATAGTAAACTACTATGCAAACACACATAACATATACGCAATAAGGGAACTTTAAATTGGAGATTTTACCCTACCACACCCGTCTGTCTCATTCTGAAAACTATTCAAAATAATTGCTATTTTTCATTCTCATTCAAATATAAATAATAGTAAATAATATATAATTTTCGACTGAACTGAACCCAAGTGCCCGGCCTGTGGCCGGGCACCCCTCGTATTCATGTTCTAACCTAACCTAACCTAAATCTAGTTTTGACACCTTTAGACTTTAGATTCAAGATTTAATGTGAATATATGCATTAATAAAAACTCATTCAAAATTCAAAATTCAAAATTCAAAATTCATTTATTTCAAGTAGGCCTAATACAAGCACTTTTGAAACGTCAAGTCTGTCCGTGTGTAGTGACTCTACCACCGGTTCGGAAGGCAGATTCTACCGAGAAGAAGCCGGCAAGAAACTCCGCAGTTGCTCTTTTCCAACATCAAAAATTTACATTTTATATTTTAACATTCATTTTTCTATCTTGTGAGAGATGAAAGCGGAGCCGGGTGCTTCCAAGCAACCTTGTCATTAAGAAACTCATCAATTGTATAATAACCTCGCTGTAATAAATGTGTTTTAACACATTCTTTAAACTTATGGATTGGTAGGTCCAAAATTACCTTAGGAATCATATTATAAAAGCGTATACTCAATCCCACAAATGACTTCTGCACCTTTCGCAGACGATATGCAGATGTCACTAATTTATGACCATTTCTTGTAAGTCGACTGTTTATATCCACTTTTTGTTTATAAAGACTAATATGTTGTCTTACAAATACTATATTGTTATAAATGTATTGTGAGGCTACCGTAAGTATACCAATTTCTTTAAATTTTTCACGGAGCGATTCACGTGATTTAAGTTTATATATTGACCGTACAGCTCTTTTCTGCAATATGAATATAGTTTCAATATCAGCAGCTTTGCCCCATAATAAGATCCCGTAAGACATCACACTATGAAAGTACGCGAAGTAAACAAGTCTTGCTGTTTCTACGTCAGTAATCTGTCTAATTTTCCTGACGGCGTAGGCAGCCGAGCTTAGTTTACCTGCTAGTGTATCTATATGGGTACCCCACTGAAGCTTACAATCCAAGGTCATGCCCAGAAAAACTGTGGAATCTTCCATTTTTAGTGATTCTCCATTTATTATTATATTTTTATTAACTTTCTTTACATTTGGTAAAATAAATTCCACACACTTAGTTTTTTTTGCATTTAAAAGTAAATTATTGACAGTAAACCAGTGCGACACATGCGACATAGCACGGCTTACATCGTCAGAGTTGTCTCTACCTCTATCAGTTTTAAAAATTAGAGATGTATCATCAGCAAACAGTACAATGTCACAGGTTTCACTGACATGGTGTGGTAGATCATTTATATACACCAAAAATAGAAAGGGACCCAAGATTGAACCCTGTGGGACACCCATTGACGTAGCCGACCCCTGCGACTTAATGTCTTTTATGCAAACCCTTTGGGTTCTGTCACTGAGATAAGAGGCAACCAAATTTAGTGCAACGTTTTTGATACCATAATGGGCTAGTTTAAGAAGCAAGGTTTTATGATCGACACAATCGAATGCTTTGGATAGATCACAAAAAACACCAATGGCATTCTGCGAACGTTCCCAGGCATCGTACACATGTTTTAAAAGTTTAGCGCCTGCATCCGTGGTGCTACGACCTTTAGTAAAACCGTACTGCTCCGGATGTAGTAAGTTATTTACATTGAAGTGATTCAAAAGTTGATTTAATATAATTTTTTCAAAGACCTTACTAAGAGCTGGTAAGATTGAAATGGGTCTGTAATTGTTAATGTCGTTTTTATTGCCAGATTTAAACTACTACTGGTGGTCTTTTATTATGTTATTTACTATTCTAATACTAGTTATGCTGCTGTTGATGCACTGATGAAAGCCAGATAGCTAGATCAGTGTTTAGTTAGTCGTAGTTGCCGGTGGGCTGAGGTCTAAAGGAATCCAAACTAGTTTTAAAAGGTTTGGATAGGTTAGGTTAGGTTAGAACATGAATAAGACGGGTGCCCGGCCGCAGGCCGGTCACTTAGGTTCAGTTCCGTTTAAAAAAAAAAAAACAAAAAACAAAACGTACCAATACAAAGTACTCTTATTCATATTAGAAGATATTGTAAAATAACAATTAATTTAATTTTTTTTTTTTTTTTTTTTCACTTACACATTAGGCCCGTCGCGCCGCGCCACTACTATATGGGGCGAAGGTGCGAAGTCGACGGCGACGACAAAGTACCGAGTCTAAGGAGACTGATGGCGGCGCCACACAGTGGCGTTATGTCTCTATAAAAGTGGTGGTCTTTTATTATGTTATTTATTAATGGTATTTTTTTAATATCATATCAATATTGTACCCCGCACGGGGGGAGGTAGGGGGGTAGGTAGTGACGAAAAATAACGATACGGGACTCTTACGAGGTCTCGTAATCGGAATGAGTTTCTGCGACTACCATTGTTTGTCGCGGGTAACGGGGAATCAGGGTTCGATTCCGGTGAGGGAGCCTGAGAAACTGCTACCACATCCAAGGAAGGCAGCAGGCGCGCAAATTACCCACTCCCTGCACGGGGGGGGGGAGGTACGGGTAGGTAGTGACGAAAAATAACGATACGGGACTCTTACGAGGTCTCGTCATCGAATAATCAATACACGAACTGCCCACACACTTGTAAATATAGACGCGCAAGATCGTTACACGAACCGCTTACCATTATAGTAAACTACTATGCAAACACACATAACATATACGCAATAAGGGAACTTTAAATTGGAGATTTTACCCTACCACACCCGTCTGTCTCATTCTGAAAACTATTCAAAATAATTGCTATTTTTCATTCTCATTCAAATATAAATAATAGTAAATAATATATAATTTTCGACTGAACTGAACCCAAGTGCCCGGCCTGTGGCCGGGCACCCCTCGTATTCATGTTCTAACCTAACCTAACCTAAATCTAGTTTTGACACCTTTAGACTTTAGATTCAAGATTTAATGTGAATATATGCATTAATAAAAACTCATTACTATTTTAATACTAGTTATGCTGCTGTTGATGCACTGATGAAAGCCAGATAGCTAGATCAGTGTTTAGTTCGTCGTAGTTGCCGGTGGGCTGAGGTCTAAAGGAATCCAAACTAGTTTTAAAAGGTTTGGATAGGTTAGGTTAGGTTAGAACATGAATAAGACGGGTGCCCGGCCGCAGGCCGGTCACTTAGGTTCAGTTCCGTTTAAAAAAAAAAAAAACAAAAAACAAAACGTACCAATACAAAGTACTCTTATTCATATTAGAAGATATTGTAAAATAACAATTAATTTAATTTTTTTTTTTTTTTTTTTTTTTCACTTACACATTAGGCCCGTCGCGCCGCGCCACTACTATATGGGGCGAAGGTGCGAAGTCGACGGCGACGACAAAGTACCGAGTCTAAGGAGACTGATGGCGGCGCCACACAGTGGCGTTATGTCTCTATAAAAGTGGTGGTCTTTTATTATGTTATTTATTAATGGTATTATTTTAATATCATATCAATATTGTACCCCGCACAGGGGGGAGGTACGGGTAGGTAGTGACGAAAAATAATGATACGGGACTCTTACGAGGTCTCGCAATCGGAATGAGTACACTTTAAATATTTTAACGAGGTAAAATTTAAGGGCATTGAGGGTCTGGTGCCAGTGGTGGTTGATTAGATCCACACACTATACTTTTTATAATTATGTGGCGTTATGTCTCTATAAAAGTGGTGGTCTTTCATTATGTTATTTATTAATGGTATTTTTTTAATATCATATCAATATTGTACCCCGCACGGGGGGAGGTAGGGGGGTAGGTAGTGACGAAAAATAACGATACGGGACTCTTACGAGGTCTCGTAATCGGAATGAGTTTCTGCGACTACCATTGTTTGTCGCGGGTAACGGGGAATCAGGGTTCGATTCCGGTGAGGGAGCCTGAGAAACTGCTACCACATCCAAGGAAGGCAGCAGGCGCGCAAATTACCCACTCCCTGCACGGGGGGGGGGAGGTACGGGTAGGTAGTGACGAAAAATAACGATACGGGACTCTTACGAGGTCTCGTCATCGAATAATCAATACACGAACTGCCCACACACTTGTAAATATAGACGCGCAAGATCGTTACACGAACCGCTTACCATTATAGTAAACTACTATGCAAACACACATAACATATACGCAATAAGGGAACTTTAAATTGGAGATTTTACCCTACCACACCCGTCTGTCTCATTCTGAAAACTATTCAAAATAATTGCTATTTTTCATTCTCATTCAAATATAAATAATAGTAAATAATATATAATTTTCGACTGAACTGAACCCAAGTGCCCGGCCTGTGGCCGGGCACCCCTCGTATTCATGTTCTAACCTAACCTAACCTAAATCTAGTTTTGACACCTTTAGACTTTAGATTCAAGATTTAATGTGAATATATGCATTAATAAAAACTCATTACTATTTTAATACTAGTTATGCTGCTGTTGATGCACTGATGAAAGCCAGATAGCTAGATCAGTGTTTAGTTCGTCGTAGTTGCCGGTGGGCTGAGGTCTAAAGGAATCCAATCTAGTTTTAAAAGGTTTGGATAGGTTAGGTTAGGTTAGAACATGAATAAGACGGGTGCCCGGCCGCAGGCCGGTCACTTAGGTTCAGTTCCGTTTAAAAAAAAAAAAAACAAAAAACAAAACGTACCAATACAAAGTACTCTTATTCATATTAGAAGATATTGTAAAATAACAATTAATTTAATTTTTTTTTTTTTTTTTTTTTTCACTTACACATTAGGCCCGTCGCGCCGCGCCACTACTATATGGGGCGAAGGTGCGAAGTCGACGGCGACGACAAAGTACCGAGTCTAAGGAGACTGATGGCGGCGCCACACAGTGGCGTTATGTCTCTATAAAAGTGGTGGTCTTTTATTATGTTATTTATTAATGGTATTATTTTAATATCATATCAATATTGTACCCCGCACAGGGGGGAGGTACGGGTAGGTAGTGACGAAAAATAATGATACGGGACTCTTACGAGGTCTCGCAATCGGAATGAGTACACTTTAAATATTTTAACGAGGTAAAATTTAAGGGCATTGAGGGTCTGGTGCCAGTGGTGGTTGATTAGATCCACACACTATTCTTTTTATAATTATGTGGCGTTATGTCTCTATAAAAGTGGTGGTCTTTTATTATGTTATTTATTAATGGTATTTTTTTAATATCATATCAATATTGTACCCCGCACGGGGGGAGGTAGGGGGGTAGGTAGTGACGAAAAATAACGATACGGGACTCTTACGAGGTCTCGTAATCGGAATGAGTTTCTGCGACTACCATTGTTTGTCGCGGGTAACGGGGAATCAGGGTTCGATTCCGGTGAGGGAGCCTGAGAAACTGCTACCACATCCAAGGAAGGCAGCAGGCGCGCAAATTACCCACTCCCTGCACGGGGGGGGGGAGGTACGGGTAGGTAGTGACGAAAAATAACGATACGGGACTCTTACGAGGTCTCGTCATCGAATAATCAATACACGAACTGCCCACACACTTGTAAATATAGACGCGCAAGATCGTTACACGAACCGCTTACCATTATATAGTAAACTACTATGCAAACACACATAACATATACGCAATAAGGGAACTTTAAATTGGAGATTTTACCCTACCACACCCGTCTGTCTCATTCTGAAAACTATTCAAAATAATTGCTATTTTTCATTCTCATTCAAATATAAATAATAGTAAATAATATATAATTTTCGACTGAACTGAACCCAAGTGCCCGGCCTGTGGCCGGGCACCCCTCGTATTCATGTTCTAACCTAACCTAACCTAAATCTAGTTTTGACACCTTTAGACTTTAGATTCAAGATTTAATGTGAATATATGCATTAATAAAAACTCATTACTATTTTAATACTAGTTATGCTGCTGTTGATGCACTGATGAAAGCCAGATAGCTAGATCAGTGTTTAGTTAGTCGTAGTTGCCGGTGGGCTGAGGTCTAAAGGAATCCAAACTAGTTTTAAAAGGTTTGGATAGGTTAGGTTAGGTTAGAACATGAATAAGACGGGTGCCCGGCCGCAGGCCGGTCACTTAGGTTCAGTTCCGTTTAAAAAAAAAAAAAACAAAAAACAAAACGTACCAATACAAAGTACTCTTATTCATATTAGAAGATATTGTAAAATAACAATTAATTTAATTTTGTTTTTTTTTTTTTTTCACTTACACATTAGGCCCGTCGCGCCGCGCCACTACTATATGGGGCGAAGGTGCGAAGTCGACGGCGACGACAAAGTACCGAGTCTAAGGAGACTGATGGCGGCGCCACACAGTGGCGTTATGTCTCTATAAAAGTGGTGGTCTTTTATTATGTTATTTATTAATGGTATTATTTTAATATCATATCAATATTGTACCCCGCACAGGGGGGAGGTACGGGTAGGTAGTGACGAAAAATAATGATACGGGACTCTTACGAGGTCTCGCAATCGGAATGAGTACACTTTAAATATTTTAACGAGGTAAAATTTAAGGGCATTGAGGGTCTGGTGCCAGTGGTGGTTGATTAGATCCACACACTATACTTTTTATAATTATGTGGCGTTATGTCTCTATAAAAGTGGTGGTCTTTTATTATGTTATTTATTAATGGTATTTTTTTAATATCATATCAATATTGTACCCCGCACGGGGGGAGGTAGGGGGGTAGGTAGTGACGAAAAATAACGATACGGGACTCTTACGAGGTCTCGTAATCGGAATGAGTTTCTGCGACTACCATTGTTTGTCGCGGGTAACGGGGAATCAGGGTTCGATTCCGGTGAGGGAGCCTGAGAAACTGCTACCACATCCAAGGAAGGCAGCAGGCGCGCAAATTACCCACTCCCTGCACGGGGGGGGGAGGTACGGGTAGGTAGTGACGAAAAATAACGATACGGGACTCTTACGAGGTCTCGTCATCGAATAATCAATACACGAACTGCCCACACACTTGTAAATATAGACGCGCAAGATCGTTACACGAACCGCTTACCATTATAGTAAACTACTATGCAAACACACATAACATATACGCAATAAGGGAACTTTAAATTGGAGATTTTACCCTACCACACCCGTCTGTCTCATTCTGAAAACTATTCAAAATAATTGCTATTTTTCATTCTCATTCAAATATAAATAATAGTAAATAATATATAATTTTCGACTGAACTGAACCCAAGTGCCCGGCCTGTGGCCGGGCACCCCTCGTATTCATGTTCTAACCTAACCTAACCTAAATCTAGTTTTGACACCTTTAGACTTTAGATTCAAGATTTAATGTGAATATATGCATTAATAAAAACTCATTACTATTTTAATACTAGTTATGCTGCTGTTGATGCACTGATGAAAGCCAGATAGCTAGATCAGTGTTTAGTTAGTCGTAGTTGCCGGTGGGCTGAGGTCTAAAGGAATCCAAACTAGTTTTAAAAGGTTTGGATAGGTTAGGTTAGGTTAGAACATGAATAAGACGGGTGCCCGGCCGCAGGCCGGTCACTTAGGTTCAGTTCCGTTTAAAAAAAAAAAAAACAAAAAACAAAACGTACCAATACAAAGTACTCTTATTCATATTAGAAGATATTGTAAAATAACAATTAATTTAATTTTTTTTTTTTTTTTTTTTCACTTACACATTAGGCCCGTCGCGCCGCGCCACTACTATATGGGGCGAAGGTGCGAAGTCGACGGCGACGACAAAGTACCGAGTCTAAGGAGACTGATGGCGGCGCCACACAGTGGCGTTATGTCTCTATAAAAGTGGTGGTCTTTTATTATGTTATTTATTAATGGTATTATTTTAATATCATATCAATATTGTACCCCGCACAGGGGGGAGGTACGGGTAGGTAGTGACGAAAAATAATGATACGGGACTCTTACGAGGTCTCGCAATCGGAATGAGTACACTTTTATTATAAACTTTAGTAGGATAGCGATGAGGCCACGAAAAGATGCAAATAAACATACCATACAAATATCACTTTATTAATTTACTTTATAAACTATGACAATATGAACTTATCGTTTTACAACCTCGCAATTCACTTCATAACTCTCTCAAAGAACGATCCAACCCGCCAAGAAAAAGACCCCATTTCCCGCCAAAACTCCTAGCGTCCAGGTAGAATCCAAGCAATTTGATTGGTTCCCGCCGTTATGCGTCTACCGGCGTTAACCAATCGGAGAATGACAACCGATCGTCTCGTTCAAAAATAAGATTAAATTAAAAAAATAACAAAGAAGTGGAAATTATAATGCTATTTAAATTTAAATCCTAACAATCGACCGTCCTGACAACGTGTGCGCCCTCGCACATGTCGCCAGGAGGCATCCTAACAATCGGAACTTGGCCAGTTGTTTCAATCTTGACATAATTTTAACAATTGAGTACCAAAATATGTTATAAACATCCATTATCATCTTACTATATATTTACATATACATTGGAGTTTAATATAACTAACAAAACAACCACAACCATCAATATTTTAGTAAATAATATAGGTAAAGATTATTTTCTACACCTATTATACCTTTATAATTATATAAATATAATATTATTCATACTACTTCATAAACATTATATAAATCGACTTGATAAGAAAAACAACGATCGATAAATGTTTTTCATCATAAATGTATTCATTATATTTGGGATCCGAACGATCAATTAATCGAATAACCCATTACGACTCATCCCCTGAACGATCGATTTATCAGGGGAAACCCTACAGACATGCCAACAAGACGATCGATTTACTTGTGGCAGTCAGTGGGCATCATACTCTCTCTCTCTCTATTTAAGTTCCAGGACACGATCCGATCGATTCTCGTGCCTGGCTCTAGTGTTTTTGCTGTATCAGGGCACGATCCGATCGATTCTCGTCCCTGATTCCAGCTACATCAAGACACGATCCGATCGATTCTCGTGTCTAATCTGCAACAATAGAAAAATGGTTGTCTGTAGTTTTATGCATCAAGCGCTTATAAAACACACAAAACAAAACTTGAACATAAAACATTGTAAACTAAAACCAAATAGAACCAACTTTTATCCAATTTTTTTTTTTTTTTTTGCTATATTTTAATCAATCCTCATTATAAGTTACTACTGGTATCCGATCCATTCACCTCAAAGGCATAAGCAATATGTATCCATAGCATTATACACGATTGAGTTATCTTAATAAGTTAACCCTTTTGCATAAAGTCGTTTGTTCTTTCATCATCATTTCATCAGCGCCTTTGGAAACAGCATTGAGACAGTACCTCTGATGGTGTCCTACCGGCCGGCGCGGGCGGTCGTTATCTGGATGGTGTTATTCAGTCCCCACTGAATATTTCCAGAATGTTAATCCTAATAATTTCCCAATTCTTTACACCATATTTCGCCGTCATTGCCTCTAAGGAGTCGAGAATGGTAAGATTGTACCCCTGTACCTACTTTGCCATTCAACCTAGAACTTCCTACTGCGATAAGGGTATGCTTTGTGCCCCTATTCAAGCAAAATAGAGTTAATGTGTGAGAAGTGAAATGGTTACCTTCGTCACTCATAATACTGCCTTAGAGCTCTTATCCCATTTAAGAGGTTGGTATTGCTATCGGGCTTAGTAAAACAAAACTTTGTGCAACCCTCTACAAAAACGAGCATGTGCCAATTGACTTTACGAAGGGTACATGAATGGTAAGGAATGGCATATCTGCTTTAGCAATAGGGTAGGGAAGACCTTCATAACGCTTTGAACGCTTTTAACACATGCTTACCTACGGGGTTTCTTTTATCTGACTTAAGGTAACGAAACAACTTATTATCTTTTATTAATAAGTTATCTTTTAAGCCCTGTTAAGGTCCTACAAAGCTCTGTAGTCTGTACAAAGCTGCAGTGTATGCAGCCAATCCTCACTATTAATTAACCTAACCGAAACAATCTGACCCTAAGATTATATTTATCATTCACTGAAAGACAGCCGGTGCTAGTCAAATGGTATCATGATTGTATTGACCATATGAAAGACAAACGAAGTTAGGTGTATACTAAGCACTGAAGTAGGGACTTGGTAGTAGACCCTGAAGTCAAATCGAGTGAAAACAAACAAGTTTAGCCTATGAGTCGAGCTATCACATCGTCTAGGATGGGCATAGAATAGTTCCCTTTAACTCTAATTAATTTTAGCAATATAATCATATTGGTATTCGACGCACATTCTCAATAAGCTATCCTTTTAACGTAGACTCAATCATACTAGAATACTCTACAAGCTATTCCAGCATTACAACATTTATTTTACCTTGACACGTACTTCTTCTCTCTCACGGTGTGACAACCTATCTTATTTACATGTTCTTAAGTATTCTTAGTTTGTTAGTTATAGTTCTTAGTTATGTACGATTGAGTAGATATTAGTTTAATATATATATATTTTTTTTATTATATCATTCTTACTTGTGCAATTTTGTTTATGTATTTGTATTTAGCTAATTGAATGTAGGTTTATAATAATTTTACACCACCACCAGATTTTTTTTTCTTTATTGCTTTTATAAGTGAATATAAACAGACAAATATTGAGAAAAAGAAAATTTTCTAAAATCGAAAAGGTGACGCAGATGTATTCAGTAGATATATCGAGGTTTGCCTACATTTTCAACTATAAAGTTAGTTTTATGTTTGTTGGAAGCTTTTTGTTGCACTTAGTCAAACTCGATTTATACAAAAATTTATTTTGGTATAATATTTATTTCAAAAGTTGGTTAAAATAGCTTATATCTTGTGTAGTGTCGTTGAAGTCTCTCTTTATTAAAAAACAAAATACTATTGGCTAAGTAATCACGGAATCAAAGAAACTATTAAGTCTACGAAACTTGGAAAGGAAGCCGCCAGAACCAGTGGCGGTACTACCATACAAGCCGAAAAGATATTAATATTTTTAAATAACACTCGTAATATTTTAAAATCTCTTTTTGTTTTTTTTTTTTAAACTAATTAAAACATTATTAAAAAAAAAAAAAAAAAGTTCTGTCTTGGACGTCCGTGTGTCTGTATGTGCGGGTCCCGTATCTTGTGGTCACGATAACTAGCGAAATACTTCACTTATCGAGTTGGTTTTTTTTTTTATAGGCTTTAGTATTTGAGGAATAAAAGCCTATTACTGTTTACGGTATAATTAGATGTAGTTTAATTATTATTTACAAATAATCTCAATTTTATTGTAATGAATAAGATTATGAGGCGTGGACTTTTGGATTTTCCAACTATTGTATTCTACTTCCGTCTTTGTATTTCTATTGTTCCTAGATAAATAAACCTTTAAGGTCGATAGAAGAGAGTACATTGGCTGTTTAACTCAATATCAACTCTATATCCATCGTGGTCGCGTTAGTACAACCTAGATCTTTACGTCTACAAATAAAGTTAAAAAAATACTTCAAATTATTGTACAAAAATCTCAATGACCACTAGTAAATAAAAAAATTAATAAATAAATAACAAATTATTACTAAAAGGTGTGAAGCACCTTTTACCTACCTACTTTTATATAATTTTTCCTTTATGCACACTAAAGACACTCACATTACATTTGACTTTACATTTGATTATAGATTTTAGTTTTTCATATTTATTAGTGTCATACTTTTTGATTTTGTTTATGATTTACCTCTTAGATGATTTTGTATTTCATGATGTCCTTCAGGGGTTAATAAAGCTTATGTTAATGTAAAAATATCCTTCGTTTGTTTATATATTATATTCTATGTTATTGTCCTTTTTTTTTGATTATTTTGTTATTGTTTAGTCGTGAGGATTCAGTGACGACGAAGACAACGGGGCTGGCTGAAAACCAGTGCTGCGCTTTTTGGTATGCAGTTATACTGAGCCAGCTCCTTTGTCACACACTTTTTTTTTTTTTTTATTCTTTAACAAATGTATGTAACATTTTTCTTCTTTCTTTCTTTAATTGAAGATGCAAAAGAATGTTTGTAACGATCGAGCAACTCTTACATTCTCTGCTTATCTATTCCTGGTATTTATAACTGACAGGCTTCTATTTTAAATCAAAATTATCTTAAATAACCATAATCATAAGTGGTTTGATGTTTTTACTTCAACGTCTACTCGTTTTGCCCTGCACAAAAATGAACTACCTGAAATCCAGCAAGGTTCGCAACAAGGGAACTGTTATACTGACATGTCAACTTTCAGAGCGATAGAGACCACCACAAATGAAATATTGCATGGTCGGCTTACCCTCAAGACTTTTTCTTACGATGCCGTTTCCCTTAAAATTATGTTCAAGTCTTGCCCTTACCGATACTGCGCCATGGATCTCTACCACTCATGCCGTACTAATTCCAATCAAAGATTCTTGTATCAAAAGTGACATCTTCCTGCCGATATCCATGAACTGGAGCTTAGTTGCAACTTTAGAAACGATAATATGGGGCTGTTTCGGGTATGGCTGATCTTTGAGGATAGATATAGATCTTTTAGCAAATTGCCAAATATAACTTAACATAGAACACGAGCGTATACTCCATTAACACTAATTCTATAATCATTTTACATTGCCGAATCCCCGTAATAAAGACGGTATATACTCGTAGTCATGAGCCACACCTAACTCCTTAACTAAGGATTCCTTCACCAGCCTAATCTCACTGCCGAAAACGACAAATGTTTGACGTGACGTGCCGTTTATTTGCCCATTTTCCATTAATTTTCAAATAAAAAGAGAGAGGGAATTCTTTTCCTGAGACAAATAGTTTTGGTACGAGTTCTTGCTGCTTATCAAAAATTGCAATAACTAATCAGGAACGAAATACTAGAGCACCGGATTTTAAACTCCTTTCACTGATATCATGAATAACTGCACGCCTATCAACTATATCGCTTTTCATAAAATTAAATTTCTATAGGTATTATACCTGCTCTTCCTTTTAAGTATATCCCTTAAAGCCTGGCCCTAATTTTGCTCGCAAGGAAAAACATTTACTAATTTCTCTTGCCATTTCGGCCCGGTAACAAAACTGAATTTAGGTCTTCCTACCATATTTTGTCAAGGCCTTGGAGTTTCTTTATAGCAAAATGAGTGACAGTTTTATTTATTTTTTTTCCAACCGTATACATAAGCAAAATCATTGTTTTCTTTTTAGCCAAACATCTATCCTTTGGTTTGGTGGAGGGAGTCGAAATTGAAACTATATTTGGGTTCAACTGTTTGGAAAGAACTTCAGTACCTACACGGTTGAGACGTCAAACTGTCCTTAAGACATTTCAAATCATTTCTTAGAATCGGAAAGACGACGTGACCTTTTATCATATCTCGCGACGCCACGACGCGCCGCCCGGCAGCATGCACTGCGCCGGCCCCAGCCTCTGCCCGCCGCGCCGCCCAGCAGGATGCACTGCGCCGTCTCTGCCCGCCGCGCCGCCCGCTGATCTCAGGACACGTGGTCGCTGCGTTGACTGCGACTTGAATGTTGCCGCGGAGTAGCCCGGTGCGAAGTCATAGCTGGCGCGGTGTAGCGGCTGCGACTTCTATTGTTGCTCTCGCAGTTGCAGTAACAGCCTCTCCTAAATCTTCACCCGCTCACGGCTTGGCTCTAGCTCCCGACTCAGGACCCGAGAAGATCTGCGTGCACATAGCCAGCTACGGCTCCGCTCCCTCAGTCGGCTCCGGCTTCGATATTCCACGGGTAGGGTCAGATACAAGAAAACAAAGTTTAAGTTTGAATTTTTTTTTTTTTTTTTTTTTTTTAAATAAACTTAACAAGGGGTGTAGACATCTGCGCGTAACAAATAAATACAAATGAAAAATAAAGAATTCGATTCCATTGTTTTTGTTTTTTTTTTTTGTAAGATTTAGAAACATGTCACAAATTCTCAAATCACCGTTACGTAGAAAGTGACTGTTAATATTAAATTTTTATCATATTTGCGATAGCCTGAATGCCATAATAAGTTAAACCTACGTTTGGTACATTTGAAAATAATGTCTATCGGAAAAATAATATCAGATCCAGAGCTCGGTAATTTATGGGATCTTATTTTTATATAACCTACAATATAAGTATGTAAATATACTGTTACAAATGAAATTAAAACTCACTGAAAAAATATTGCAAAATAGGCACTGAGTCCGTGCACACTCAATTAGGTTAACAACATAAATATTAATCGTACATGTTATTATGACATAACCATAATGATTGTTAGTAACATTTCGCGTAGCTAAATATTATTATAAATTAATTAAACAGCTAATAAAATTATATAATTGGGCGTGTACTTACGCGTTGAAAAGGTAACGCTGTCTTGTCACTTCTGAATTATTATAAACTTTAGTAGGATAGCGATGAGGCCACGAAAAGATGCAAATAAACATACCATACAAATATCACTTTATTAATTTACTTTATAAACTATGACAATATGAACTTATCGTTTTACAACCTCGCAATTCACTTCATAACTCTCTCAAAGAACGATCCAACCCGCCAAGAAAAAGACCCCATTTCCCGCCAAAACTCCTAGCGTCCAGGTAGAATCCAAGCAATTTGATTGGTTCCCGCCGTTATGCGTCTACCGGCGTTAACCAATCGGAGAATGACAACCGATCGTCTCGTTCAAAAATAAGATTAAATTAAAAAAATAACAAAGAAGTGGAAATTATAATGCTATTTAAATTTAAATCCTAACACTTTAAATATTTTAACGAGGTAAAATTTAAGGGCATTGAGGGTCTGGTGCCAGTGGTGGTTGATTAGATCCACACACTATACTTTTTATAATTATGTGGCGTTATGTCTCTATAAAAGTGGTGGTCTTTTATTATGTTATTTATTAATGGTATTTTTTTAATATCATATCAATATTGTACCCCGCACGGGGGGAGGTAGGGGGGTAGGTAGTGACGAAAAATAACGATACGGGACTCTTACGAGGTCTCGTAATCGGAATGAGTTTCTGCGACTACCATTGTTTGTCGCGGGTAACGGGGAATCAGGGTTCGATTCCGGTGAGGGAGCCTGAGAAACTGCTACCACATCCAAGGAAGGCAGCAGGCGCGCAAATTACCCACTCCCTGCACGGGGGGGGGGAGGTACGGGTAGGTAGTGACGAAAAATAACGATACGGGACTCTTACGAGGTCTCGTCATCGAATAATCAATACACGAACTGCCCACACACTTGTAAATATAGACGCGCAAGATCGTTACACGAACCGCTTACCATTATAGTAAACTACTATGCAAACACACATAACATATACGCAATAAGGGAACTTTAAATTGGAGATTTTACCCTACCACACCCGTCTGTCTCATTCTGAAAACTATTCAAAATAATTGCTATTTTTCATTCTCATTCAAATATAAATAATAGTAAATAATATATAATTTTCGACTGAACTGAACCCAAGTGCCCGGCCTGTGGCCGGGCACCCCTCGTATTCATGTTCTAACCTAACCTAACCTAAATCTAGTTTTGACACCTTTAGACTTTAGATTCAAGATTTAATGTGAATATATGCATTAATAAAAACTCATTACTATTTTAATACTAGTTATGCTGCTGTTGATGCACTGATGAAAGCCAGATAGCTAGATCAGTGTTTAGTTAGTCGTAGTTGCCGGTGGGCTGAGGTCTAAAGGAATCCAAACTAGTTTTAAAAGGTTTGGATAGGTTAGGTTAGGTTAGAACATGAATAAGACGGGTGCCCGGCCGCAGGCCGGTCACTTAGGTTCAGTTCCGTTTAAAAAAAAAAAAAACAAAAAACAAAACGTACCAATACAAAGTACTCTTATTCATATTAGAAGATATTGTAAAATAACAATTAATTTAATTTTTTTTTTTTTTTTTTTTTTTCACTTACACATTAGGCCCGTCGCGCCGCGCCACTACTATATGGGGCGAAGGTGCGAAGTCGACGGCGACGACAAAGTACCGAGTCTAAGGAGACTGATGGCGGCGCCACACAGTGGCGTTATGTCTCTATAAAAGTGGTGGTCTTTTATTATGTTATTTATTAATGGTATTATTTTAATATCATATCAATATTGTACCCCGCACAGGGGGGAGGTACGGGTAGGTAGTGACGAAAAATAATGATACGGGACTCTTACGAGGTCTCGCAATCGGAATGAGTACACTTTAAATATTTTAACGAGGTAAAATTTAAGGGCATTGAGGGTCTGGTGCCAGTGGTGGTTGATTAGATCCACACACTATACTTTTTATAATTATGTGGCGTTATGTCTCTATAAAAGTGGTGGTCTTTCATTATGTTATTTATTAATGGTATTTTTTTAATATCATATCAATATTGTACCCCGCACGGGGGGAGGTAGGGGGGTAGGTAGTGACGAAAAATAACGATACGGGACTCTTACGAGGTCTCGTAATCGGAATGAGTTTCTGCGACTACCATTGTTTGTCGCGGGTAACGGGGAATCAGGGTTCGATTCCGGGGAGGGAGCCTGAGAAACTGCTACCACATCCAAGGAAGGCAGCAGGCGCGCAAATTACCCACTCCCTGCACGGGGGGGGGGGAGGTACGGGTAGGTAGTGACGAAAAATAACGATACGGGACTCTTACGAGGTCTCGTCATCGAATAATCAATACACGAACTGCCCACACACTTGTAAATATAGACGCGCAAGATCGTTACACGAACCGCTTACCATTATAGTAAACTACTATGCAAACACACATAACATATACGCAATAAGGGAACTTTAAATTGGAGATTTTACCCTACCACACCCGTCTGTCTCATTCTGAAAACTATTCAAAATAATTGCTATTTTTCATTCTCATTCAAATATAAATAATAGTAAATAATATATAATTTTCGACTGAACTGAACCCAAGTGCCCGGCCTGTGGCCGGGCACCCCTCGTATTCATGTTCTAACCTAACCTAACCTAAATCTAGTTTTGACACCTTTAGACTTTAGATTCAAGATTTAATGTGAATATATGCATTAATAAAAACTCATTACTATTTTAATACTAGTTATGCTGCTGTTGATGCACTGATGAAAGCCAGATAGCTAGATCAGTGTTTAGTTAGTCGTAGTTGCCGGTGGGCTGAGGTCTAAAGGAATCCAAACTAGTTTTAAAAGGTTTGGATAGGTTAGGTTAGGTTAGAACATGAATAAGACGGGTGCCCGGCCGCAGGCCGGTCACTTAGGTTCAGTTCCGTTTAAAAAAAAAAAAACAAAACGTACCAATACAAAGTACTCTTATTCATATTAGAAGATATTGTAAAATAACAATTAATTTAATTTTTTTTTATTTTTTTTTTCACTTACACATTAGGCCCGTCGCGCCGCGCCACTACTATATGGGGCGAAGGTGCGAAGTCGACGGCGACGACAAAGTACCGAGTCTAAGGAGACTGATGGCGGCGCCACACAGTGGCGTTATGTCTCTATAAAAGTGGTGGTCTTTTATTATGTTATTTATTAATGGTATTTTTTTAATATCATATCAATATTGTACCCCGCACGGGGGGAGGTAGGGGGGTAGGTAGTGACGAAAAATAACGATACGGGACTCTTACGAGGTCTCGTAATCGGAATGAGTTTCTGCGACTACCATTGTTTGTCGCGGGTAACGGGGAATCAGGGTTCGATTCCGGTGAGGGAGCCTGAGAAACTGCTACCACATCCAAGGAAGGCAGCAGGCGCGCAAATTACCCACTCCCTGCACGGGGGGGGGAGGTACGGGTAGGTAGTGACGAAAAATAACGATACGGGACTCTTACGAGGTCTCGTCATCGAATAATCAATACACGAACTGCCCACACACTTGTAAATATAGACGCGCAAGATCGTTACACGAACCGCTTACCATTATAGTAAACTACTATGCAAACACACATAACATATACGCAATAAGGGAACTTTAAATTGGAGATTTTACCCTACCACACCCGTCTGTCTCATTCTGAAAACTATTCAAAATAATTGCTATTTTTCATTCTCATTCAAATATAAATAATAGTAAATAATATATAATTTTCGACTGAACTGAACCCAAGTGCCCGGCCTGTGGCCGGGCACCCCTCGTATTCATGTTCTAACCTAACCTAACCTAAATCTAGTTTTGACACCTTTAGACTTTAGATTCAAGATTTAATGTGAATATATGCATTAATAAAAACTCATTACTATTTTAATACTAGTTATGCTGCTGTTGATGCACTGATGAAAGCCAGATAGCTAGATCAGTGTTTAGTTCGTCGTAGTTGCCGGTGGGCTGAGGTCTAAAGGAATCCAAACTAGTTTTAAAAGGTTTGGATAGGTTAGGTTAGGTTAGAACATGAATAAGACGGGTGCCCGGCCGCAGGCCGGTCACTTAGGTTCAGTTCCGTTTAAAAAAAAAAAAAACAAAAAACAAAACGTACCAATACAAAGTACTCTTATTCATATTAGAAGATATTGTAAAATAACAATTAATTTAATTTTTTTTTTTTTTTTTTTTTTTCACTTACACATTAGGCCCGTCGCGCCCCGCCACTACTATATGGGGCGAAGGGGCGAAGTCGACGGCGACGACAAAGTACCGAGTCTAAGGAGACTGATGGCGGCGCCACACAGTGGCGTTATGTCTCTATAAAAGTGGTGGTCTTTTATTATGTTATTTATTAATGGTATTATTTTAATATCATATCAATATTGTACCCCGCACAGGGGGGAGGTACGGGTAGGTAGTGACGAAAAATAATGATACGGGACTCTTACGAGGTCTCGCAATCGGAATGAGTACACTTTAAATATTTTAACGAGGTAAAATTTAAGGGCATTGAGGGTCTGGTGCCAGTGGTGGTTGATTAGATCCACACACTATACTTTTTATAATTATGTGGCGTTATGTCTCTATAAAAGTGGTCGTCTTTTATTATGTTATTTATTAATGGTATTTTTTTAATATCATATCAATATTGTACCCCGCACGGGGGGAGGTAGGGGGGTAGGTAGTGACGAAAAATAACGATACGGGACTCTTACGAGGTCTCGTAATCGGAATGAGTTTCCGCGACTCCCATTGTTTGTCGCGGGTAACGGGGAATCAGGGTTCGATTCCGGTGAGGGAGCCTGAGAAACTGCTACCACATCCAAGGAAGGCAGCAGGCGCGCAAATTACCCACTCCCTGCACGGGGGGGGGGAGGTACGGGTAGGTAGTGACGAAAAATAACGATACGGGACTCTTACGAGGTCTCGTCATCGAATAATCAATACACGAACTGCCCACACACTTGTAAATAAAGACGCGCAAGATCGTTACACGAACCGCTTACCATTATAGTAAACTACTATGCAAACACACATAACATATACGCAATAAGGGAACTTTAAATTGGAGATTTTACCCTACCACACCCGTCTGTCTCATTCTGAAAACTATTCAAAATAATTGCTATTTTTCATTCTCATTCAAATATAAATAATAGTAAATAATATATAATTTTCGACTGAACTGAACCCAAGTGCCCGGCCTGTGGCCGGGCACCCCTCGTATTCATGTTCTAACCTAACCTAACCTAAATCTAGTTTTGACACCTTTAGACTTTAGATTCAAGATTTAATGTGAATATATGCATTAATAAAAACTCATTACTATTTTAATACTAGTTATGCTGCTGTTGATGCACTGATGAAAGCCAGATAGCTAGATCAGTGTTTAGTTAGTCGTAGTTGCCGGTGGGCTGAGGTCTAAAGGAATCCAAACTAGTTTTAAAAGGTTTGGATAGGTTAGGTTAGGTTAGAACATGAATAAGACGGGTGCCCGGCCGCAGGCCGGTCACTTAGGTTCAGTTCCGTTTAAAAAAAAAAAAAACAAAAAACAAAACGTACCAATACAAAGTACTCTTATTCATATTAGAAGATATTGTAAAATAACAATTAATTTAATTTTTTTTTTTTTTTTTTTTCACTTACACATTAGGCCCGTCGCGCCGCGCCACTACTATATGGGGCGAAGGTGCGAAGTCGACGGCGACGACAAAGTACCGAGTCTAAGGAGACTGATGGCGGCGCCACACAGTGGCGTTATGTCTCTATAAAAGTGGTGGTCTTTTATTATGTTATTTATTAATGGTATTTTTTTAATATCATATCAATATTGTACCCCGCACGGGGGGAGGTAGGGGGGTAGGTAGTGACGAAAAATAACGATACGGGACTCTTACGAGGTCTCGTAATCGGAATGAGTTTCTGCGACTACCATTGTTTGTCGCGGGTAACGGGGAATCAGGGTTCGATTCCGGTGAGGGAGCCTGAGAAACTGCTACCACATCCAAGGAAGGCAGCAGGCGCGCAAATTACCCACTCCCTGCACGGGGGGGGGGAGGTACGGGTAGGTAGTGACGAAAAATAACGATACGGGACTCTTACGAGGTCTCGTCATCGAATAATCAATACACGAACTGCCCACACACTTGTAAATATAGACGCGCAAGATCGTTACACGAACCGCTTACCATTATAGTAAACTACTATGCAAACACACATAACATATACGCAATAAGGGAACTTTAAATTGGAGATTTTACCCTACCACACCCGTCTGTCTCATTCTGAAAACTATTCAAAATAATTGCTATTTTTCATTCTCATTCAAATATAAATAATAGTAAATAATATATAATTTTCGACTGAACTGAACCCAAGTGCCCGGCCTGTGGCCGGGCACCCCTCGTATTCATGTTCTAACCTAAATCTAGTTTTGACACCTTTAGACTTTAGATTCAAGATTTAATGTGAATATATGCATTAATAAAAACTCATTACTATTTTAATACTAGTTATGCTGCTGTTGATGCACTGATGAAAGCCAGATAGCTAGATCAGTGTTTAGTTAGCCGTAGTTGCCGGTGGGCTGAGGTCTAAAGGAATCCAAACTAGTTTTAAAAGGTTTGGATAGGTTAGGTTAGGTTAGAACATGAATAAGACGGGTGCCCGGCCGCAGGCCGGTCACTTAGGTTCAGTTCCGTTTAAAAAAAAAAAAAAACAAAAAACAAAACGTACCAATACAAAGTACTCTTATTCATATTAGAAGATATTGTAAAATAACAATTAATTTAATTTTTTTTTTTTTTTTTTTCACTTACACATTAGGCCCGTCGCGCCGCGCCACTACTATATGGGGCGAAGGTGCGAAGTCGACGGCGACGACAAAGTACCGAGTCTAAGGAGACTGATGGCGGCGCCACACAGTGGCGTTATGTCTCTATAAAAGTGGTGGTCTTTTATTATGTTATTTATTAATGGTATTATTTTAATATCATACCAATATTGTACCCCGCACAGGGGGGAGGTACGGGTAGGTAGTGACGAAAAATAACGATACGGGACTCTTACGAGGTCTCGCAATCGGAATGAGTACACTTTAAATATTTTAACGAGGTAAAATTTAAGGGCATTGAGGGTCTGGTGCCAGTGGTGGTTGATTAGATCCACACACTATACTTTTTATAATTATGTGGCGTTATGTCTCTATAAAAGTGGTGGTCTTTCATTATGTTATTTATTAATGGTATTTTTTTAATATCATATCAATATTGTACCCCGCACGGGGGGAGGTAGGGGGGTAGGTAGTGACGAAAAATAACGATACGGGACTCTTACGAGGTCTCGTAATCGGAATGAGTTTCTGCGACTACCATTGTTTGTCGCGGGTAACGGGGAATCAGGGTTCGATTCCGGTGAGGGAGCCTGAGAAACTGCTACCACATCCAAGGAAGGCAGCAGGCGCGCAAATTACCCACTCCCTGCACGGGGGGGGGGAGGTACGGGTAGGTAGTGACGAAAAATAACGATACGGGACTCTTACGAGGTCTCGTCATCGAATAATCAATACACGAACTGCCCACACACTTGTAAATATAGACGCGCAAGATCGTTACACGAACCGCTTACCATTATAGTAAACTACTATGCAAACACACATAACATATACGCAATAAGGGAACTTTAAATTGGAGATTTTACCCTACCACACCCGTCTGTCTCATTCTGAAAACTATTCAAAATAATTGCTATTTTTCATTCTCATTCAAATATAAATAATAGTAAATAATATATAATTTTCGACTGAACTGAACCCAAGTGCCCGGCCTGTGGCCGGGCACCCCTCGTATTCATGTTCTAACCTAACCTAACCTAAATCTAGTTTTGACACCTTTAGACTTTAGATTCAAGATTTAATGTGAATATATGCATTAATAAAAACTCATTACTATTTTAATACTAGTTATGCTGCTGTTGATGCACTGATGAAAGCCAGATAGCTAGATCAGTGTTTAGTTAGTCGTAGTTGCCGGTGGGCTGAGGTCTAAAGGAATCCAAACTAGTTTTAAAAGGTTTGGATAGGTTAGGTTAGGTTAGAACATGAATAAGACGGGTGCCCGGCCGCAGGCCGGTCACTTAGGTTCAGTTCCGTTTAAAAAAAAAAAAAACAAAAAACAAAACGTACCAATACAAAGTACTCTTATTCATATTAGAAGATATTGTAAAATAACAATTAATTTAATTTTTTTTTTTTTTTTTTTTCACTTACACATTAGGCCCGTCGCGCCGCGCCACTACTATATGGGGCGAAGGTGCGAAGTCGACGGCGACGACAAAGTACCGAGTCTAAGGAGACTGATGGCGGCGCCACACAGTGGCGTTATGTCTCTATAAAAGTGGTGGTCTTTTATTATGTTATTTATTAATGGTATTATTTTAATATCATATAAATATTGTACCCCGCACAGGGGGGAGGTACGGGTAGGTAGTGACGAAAAATAACGATACGGGACTCTTACGAGGTCTCGCAATCGGAATGAGTACACTTTAAATATTTTAACGAGGTAAAATTTAAGGGCATTGAGGGTCTGGTGCCAGTGGTGGTTGATTAGATCCACACACTATACTTTTTATAATTATGTGGCGTTATGTCTCTATATAAGTGGTGGTCTTTTATTATGTTATTTATTAATGGTATTTTTTTAATATCATATCAATATTGTACCCCGCACGGGGGGAGGTAGGGGGGTAGGTAGTGACGAAAAATAACGATACGGGACTCTTACGAGGTCTCGTAATCGGAATGAGTTTCTGCGACTACCATTGTTTGTCGCGGGTAACGGGGAATCAGGGTTCGATTCCGGTGAGGGAGCCTGAGAAACTGCTACCACATCCAAGGAAGGCAGCAGGCGCGCAAATTACCCACTCCCTGCACGGGGGGGGGAGGTACGGGTAGGTAGTGACGAAAAATAACGATACGGGACTCTTACGAGGTCTCGTCATCGAATAATCAATACACGAACTGCCCACACACTTGTAAATATAGACGCGCAAGATCGTTACACGAACCGCTTACCATTATAGTAAACTACTATGCAAACACACATAACATATACGCAATAAGGGAACTTTAAATTGGAGATTTTACCCTACCACACCCGTCTGTCTCATTCTGAAAACTATTGAAAAAGATTGCTATTTTTCATTCTCATTCAAATATAAATAATAGTAAATAATATATAATTTTCGACTGAACTGAACCCAAGTGCCCGGCCTGTGGCCGGGCACCCCTCGTATTCATGTTCTAACCTAACCTAACCTAAATCTAGTTTTGACACCTTTAGACTTTAGATTCAAGATTTAATGTGAATATATGCATTAATAAAAACTCATTACTATTTTAATACTAGTTATGCTGCTGTTGATGCACTGATGAAAGCCAGATAGCTAGATCAGTGTTTAGTTCGTCGTAGTTGCCGGTGGGCTGAGGTCTAAAGGAATCCAAACTAGTTTTAAAAGGTTTGGATAGGTTAGGTTAGGTTAGAACATGAATAAGACGGGTGCCCGGCCGCAGGCCGGTCACTTAGGTTCAGTTCCGTTTAAAAAAAAAAAAACAAAAAACAAAACGTACCAATACAAAGTACTCTTATTCATATTAGAAGATATTGTAAAATAACAATTAATTTAATTTTTTTTTTTTTTTTTTTTTTCACTTACACATTAGGCCCGTCGCGCCGCGCCACTACTATATGGGGCGAAGGTGCGAAGTCGACGGCGACGACAAAGTACCGAGTCTAAGGAGACTGATGGCGGCGCCACACAGTGGCGTTATGTCTCTATAAAAGTGGTGGTCTTTTATTATGTTATTTATTAATGGTATTATTTTAATATCATATCAATATTGTACCCCGCACAGGGGGGAGGTACGGGTAGGTAGTGACGAAAAATAATGATACGGGACTCTTACGAGGTCTCGCAATCGGAATGAGTACACTTTAAATATTTTAACGAGGTAAAATTTAAGGGCATTGAGGGTCTGGTGCCAGTGGTGGTTTATTAGATCCACACACTATACTTTTTATAATTATGTGGCGTTATGTCTCTATAAAAGTGGTGGTCTTTTATTATGTTATTTATTAATGGTATTTTTTTAATATCATATCAATATTGTACCCCGCACGGGGGGAGGTAGGGGGGTAGGTAGTGACGAAAAATAACGATACGGGACTCTTACGAGGTCTCGTAATCGGAATGAGTTTCTGCGACTACCATTGTTTGTCGCGGGTAACGGGGAATCAGGGTTCGATTCCGGTGAGGGAGCCTGAGAAACTGCTACCACATCCAAGGAAGGCAGCAGGCGCGCAAATTACCCACTCCCTGCACGGGGGGGGGGGGAGGTACGGGTAGGTAGTGACGAAAAATAACGATACGGGACTCTTACGAGGTCTCGTCATCGAATAATCAATACACGAACTGCCCACACACTTGTAAATATAGACGCGCAAGATCGTTACACGAACCGCTTACCATTATAGTAAACTACTATGCAAACACACATAACATATACGCAATAAGGGAACTTTAAATTGGAGATTTTACCCTACAACACCCGTCTGTCTCATTCTGAAAACTATTCAAAATAATTGCTATTTTTCATTCTCATTCAAATATAAATAATAGTAAATAATATATAATTTTCGACTGAACTGAACCCAAGTGCCCGGCCTGTGGCCGGGCACCCCTCGTATTCATGTTCTAACCTAACCTAACCTAAATCTAGTTTTGACACCTTTAGACTTTAGATTCAAGATTTAATGTGAATATATGCATTAATAAAAACTCATTACTATTTTAATACTAGTTATGCTGCTGTTGATGCACTGATGAAAGCCAGATAGCTAGATCAGTGTTTAGTTCGTCGTAGTTGCCGGTGGGCTGAGGTCTAAAGGAATCCAAACTAGTTTTAAAAGGTTTGGATAGGTTAGGTTAGGTTAGAACATGAATAAGACGGGTGCCCGGCTGCAGGCCGGTCACTTAGGTTCAGTTCCGTTTAAAAAAAAAAAAAAACAAAAAACAAAACGTACCAATACAAAGTACTCTTATTCATAATATTAGAAGATATTGTAAAATAACAATTAATTTAATTTTTTTTTTTTTTTTTTTCACTTACACATTAGCCTCGTCGCGCCGCGACATTACTATATGGGGCGAAGGTGCGAAGTCGACGGCGACGACAAAGTACCGAGTCTAAGGAGACTGATGGCGGCGCCACACAGTGGCGTTATGTCTCTATAAAAGTGGTGGTCTTTTATTATGTTATTTATTAATGGTATTATTTTAATATCATATCAATATTGTACCCCGCACAGGGGGGAGGTACGGGTAGGTAGTGACGAAAAATAACGATACGGGACTCTTACGAGGTCTCGCAATCGGAATGAGTACACTTTAAATATTTTAACGAGGTAAAATTTAAGGGCATTGAGGGTCTGGTGCCAGTGGTGGTTGATTAGATCCACACACTATACATTTTATAATTATGTGGCGTTATGTCTCTATAAAAGTGGTGGTCTTTTATTATGTTATTTATTAATGGTATTTTTTTAATATCATATCAATATTGTACCCCGCACGGGGGGAGGTAGGGGGGTAGGTAGTGACGAAAAATAACGATACGGGACTCTTACGAGGTCTCGTAATCGGAATGAGTTTCTGCGACTACCATTGTTTGTCGCGGGTAACGGGGAATCAGGGTTCGATTCCGGTGAGGGAGCCTGAGAAACTGCTACCACATCCAAGGAAGGCAGCAGGCGCGCAAATTACCCACTCCCTGCACGGGGGGGGGAGGTACGGGTAGGTAGTGACGAAAAATAACGATACGGGACTCTTACGAGGTCTCGTCATCGAATAATCAATACACGAACTGCCCACACACTTGTAAATATAGACGCGCAAGATCGTTACACGAACCGCTTACCATTATAGTAAACTACTATGCAAACACACATAACATATACGCAATAAGGGAACTTTAAATTGGAGATTTTACCCTACCACACCCGTCTGTCTCATTCTGAAAACTATTCAAAATAATTGCTATTTTTCATTCTCATTCAAATATAAATAATAGTAAATAATATATAATTTTCGACTGAACTGAACCCAAGTGCCCGGCCTGTGGCCGGGCACCCCTCGTATTCATGTTCTAACCTAACCTAACCTAAATCTAGTTTTGACACCTTTAGACTTTAGATTCAAGATTTAATGTGAATATATGCATTAATAAAAACTCATTACTATTTTAATACTAGTTATGCTGCTGTTGATGCACTGATGAAAGCCAGATAGCTAGATCAGTGTTTAGTTAGTCGTAGTTGCCGGTGGGCTGAGGTCTAAAGGAATCCAAACTAGTTTTAAAAGGTTTGGATAGGTTAGGTTAGGTTAGAACATGAATAAGACGGGTGCCCGGCCGCAGGCCGGTCACTTAGGTTCAGTTCCGTTTAAAAAAAAAAAAAACAAAAAACAAAACGTACCAATACAAAGTACTCTTATTCATATTAGAAGATATTGTAAAATAACAATTAATTTAATTTTTTTTTTTTTTTTTTTCACTTACACATTAGGCCCGTCGCGCCGCGCCACTACTATATGGGGCGAAGGTGCGAAGTCGACGGCGACGACAAAGTACCGAGTCTAAGGAGACTGATGGCGGCGCCACACAGTGGCGTTATGTCTCTATAAAAGTGGTGGTCTTTTATTATGTTATTTATTAATGGTATTATTTTAATATCATATCAATATTGTACCCCGCACAGGGGGGAGGTACGGGTAGGTAGTGACGAAAAATAATGATACGGGACTCTTACGAGGTCTCGCAATCGGAATGAGTACACTTTAAATATTTTAACGAGGTAAAATTTAAGGGCATTGAGGGTCTGGTGCCAGTGGTGGTTGATTAGATCCACACACTATACTTTTTATAATTATGTGGCGTTATGTCTCTATAAAAGTGGTGGTCTTTTATTATGTTATTTATTAATGGTATTTTTTTAATATCATATGAATATTGTACCCCGCACGGGGGGAGGTAGGGGGGTAGGTAGTGACGAAAAATAACGATACGGGACTCTTACGAGGTCTCGTAATCGGAATGAGTTTCTGCGACTACCATTGTTTGTCGCGGGTAACGGGGAATCAGGGTTCGATTCCGGTGAGGGAGCCTGAGAAACTGCTACCACATCCAAGTAAGGCAGCAGGCGCGCAAATTACCCACTCCCTGCACGGGGGGTGGGGAGGTACGGGTAGGTAGTGACGAAAAATAACGATACGGGACTCTTACGAGGTCTCGTCATCGAATAATCAATACACGAACTGCCCACACACTTGTAAATATAGACGCGCAAGATCGTTACACGAACCGCTTACCATTATAGTAAACTACTATGCAAACACACATAACATATACGCAATAAGGGAACTTTAAATTGGAGATTTTACCCTACCACACCCGTCTGTCTCATTCTGAAAACTATTCAAAATAATTGCTATTTTTCATTCTCATTCAAATATAAATAATAGTAAATAATATATAATTTTCGACTGAACTGAACCCAAGTGCCCGGCCTGTGGCCGGGCACCCCTCGTATTCATGTTCTAACCTAACCTAACCTAAATCTAGTTTTGACACCTTTAGACTTTAGATTCAAGATTTAATGTGAATATATGCATTAATAAAAACTCATTACTATTTTAATACTAGTTATGCTGCTGTTGATGCACTGATGAAAGCCAGATAGCTAGATCAGTGTTTAGTTAGTCGTAGTTGCCGGTGGGCTGAGGTCTAAAGGAATCCAAACTAG
This sequence comes from Pararge aegeria, assembly GCF_905163445.1. Classification (NCBI taxonomy): domain Eukaryota; kingdom Metazoa; phylum Arthropoda; class Insecta; order Lepidoptera; family Nymphalidae; genus Pararge; species Pararge aegeria. Next base: position 18,036,758 of record NC_053195.1, read on the forward strand.
TTTTAAAAGGTTTGGATAGGTTAGGTTAGGTTAGAACATGAATAAGACGGGTGCCCGGCTGCAGGCCGGTCACTTAGGTTCAGTTCCGTTTAAAAAAAAAAAAAAACAAAAAACAAAACGTACCAATACAAAGTACTCTTATTCATAATATTAGAAGATATTGTAAAATAACAATTAATTTAATTTTTTTTTTTTTTTTTTTCACTTACACATTAGCCTCGTCGCGCCGCGACATTACTATATGGGGCGAAGGTGCGAAGTCGACGGCGACGACAAAGTACCGAGTCTAAGGAGACTGATGGCGGCGCCACACAGTGGCGTTATGTCTCTATAAAAGTGGTGGTCTTTTATTATGTTATTTATTAATGGTATTATTTTAATATCATATCAATATTGTACCCCGCACAGGGGGGAGGTACGGGTAGGTAGTGACGAAAAATAACGATACGGGACTCTTACGAGGTCTCGCAATCGGAATGAGTACACTTTAAATATTTTAACGAGGTAAAATTTAAGGGCATTGAGGGTCTGGTGCCAGTGGTGGTTGATTAGATCCACACACTATACATTTTATAATTATGTGGCGTTATGTCTCTATAAAAGTGGTGGTCTTTTATTATGTTATTTATTAATGGTATTTTTTTAATATCATATCAATATTGTACCCCGCACGGGGGGAGGTAGGGGGGTAGGTAGTGACGAAAAATAACGATACGGGACTCTTACGAGGTCTCGTAATCGGAATGAGTTTCTGCGACTACCATTGTTTGTCGCGGGTAACGGGGAATCAGGGTTCGATTCCGGTGAGGGAGCCTGAGAAACTGCTACCACATCCAAGGAAGGCAGCAGGCGCGCAAATTACCCACTCCCTGCACGGGGGGGGGGAGGTACGGGTAGGTAGTGACGAAAAATAACGATACGGGACTCTTACGAGGTCTCGTCATCGAATAATCAATACACGAACTGCCCACACACTTGTAAATATAGACGCGCAAGATCGTTACACGAACCGCTTACCATTATAGTAAACTACTATGCAAACACACATAACATATACGCAATAAGGGAACTTTAAATTGGAGATTTTACCCTACCACACCCGTCTGTCTCATTCTGAAAACTATTCAAAATAATTGCTATTTTTCATTCTCATTCAAATATAAATAATAGTAAATAATATATAATTTTCGACTGAACTGAACCCAAGTGCCCGGCCTGTGGCCGGGCACCCCTCGTATTCATGTTCTAACCTAACCTAACCTAAATCTAGTTTTGACACCTTTAGACTTTAGATTCAAGATTTAATGTGAATATATGCATTAATAAAAACTCATTACTATTTTAATACTAGTTATGCTGCTGTTGATGCACTGATGAAAGCCAGATAGCTAGATCAGTGTTTAGTTAGTCGTAGTTGCCGGTGGGCTGAGGTCTAAAGGAATCCAAACTAGTTTTAAAAGGTTTGGATAGGTTAGGTTAGGTTAGAACATGAATAAGACGGGTGCCCGGCCGCAGGCCGGTCACTTAGGTTCAGTTCCGTTTAAAAAAAAAAAAAACAAAAAACAAAACGTACCAATACAAAGTACTCTTATTCATATTAGAAGATATTGTAAAATAACAATTAATTTAATTTTTTTTTTTTTTTTTTTCACTTACACATTAGGCCCGTCGCGCCGCGCCACTACTATATGGGGCGAAGGTGCGAAGTCGACGGCGACGACAAAGTACCGAGTCTAAGGAGACTGATGGCGGCGCCACACAGTGGCGTTATGTCTCTATAAAAGTGGTGGTCTTTTATTATGTTATTTATTAATGGTATTATTTTAATATCATATCAATATTGTACCCCGCACAGGGGGGAGGTACGGGTAGGTAGTGACGAAAAATAACGATACGGGACTCTTACGAGGTCTCGCAATCGGAATGAGTACACTTTAAATATTTTAACGAGGTAAAATTTAAGGGCATTGAGGGTCTGGTGCCAGTGGTGGTTGATTAGATCCACACACTATACTTTTTATAATTATGTGGCGTTATGTCTCTATAAAAGTGGTGGTCTTTTATTATGTTATTTATTAATGGTATTTTTTTAATATCATATCAATAGTGTACCCCGCACGGGGGGAGGTAGGGGGGTAGGTAGTGACGAAAAATAACGATACGGGACTCTTACGAGGTCTCGTAATCGGAATGAGTTTCTGCGACTACCATTGTTTGTCGCGGGTAACGGGGAATCAGGGTTCGATTCCGGTTAGGGAGCCTGAGAAACTGCTACCACATCCAAGGAAGGCAGCAGGCGCGCAAATTACCCACTCCCTGCACGGGGGGGGGGGAGGTACGGGTAGGTAGTGACGAAAAATAACGATACGGGACTCTTACGAGGTCTCGTCATCGAATAATCAATACACGAACTGCCCACACACTTGTAAATATAGACGCGCAAGATCGTTACACGAACCGCTTACCATTATAGTAAACTACTATGCAAACACACATAACATATACGCAATAAGGGAACTTTAAATTGGAGATTTTACCCTACCACACCCGTCTGTCTCATTCTGAAAACTATTCAAAATAATTGCTATTTTTCATTCTCATTCAAATATAAATAATAGTAAATAATATATAATTTTCGACTGAACTGAACCCAAGTGCCCGGCCTGTGGCCGGGCACCCCTCGTATTCATGTTCTAACCTAACCTAACCTAAATCTAGTTTTGACACCTTTAGACTTTAGATTCAAGATTTAATGTGAATATATGCATTAATAAAAACTCATTACTATTTTAATACTAGTTATGCTGCTGTTGATGCACTGATGAAAGCCAGATAGCTAGATCAGTGTTTAGTTCGTCGTAGTTGCCGGTGGGCTGAGGTCTAAAGGAATCCAAACTAGTTTTAAAAGGTTTGGATAGGTTAGGTTAGGTTAGAACATGAATAAGACGGGTGCCCGGCCGCAGGCCGGTCACTTAGGTTCAGTTCCGTTTAAAAAAAAAAAAAACAAAAAACAAAACGTACCAATACAAAGTACTCTTATTCAAATTAGAAGATATTGTAAAATAACAATTAATTTATTTATTTTTTTTTTTTTTTTTCACTTACACATTAGGCCCGTCGCGCCGCGCCACTACTATATGGGGCGAAGGTGCGAAGTCGACGGCGACGACAAAGTACCGAGTCTAAGGAGACTGATGGCGGCGCCACACAGTGGCGTTATGTCTCTATAAAAGTGGTGGTCTTTTATTATGTTATTTATTAATGGTATTATTTTAATATCATATCAATATTGTACCCCGCACAGGGGGGAGGTACGGGTAGGTAGTGACGAAAAATAATGATACGGGACTCTTACGAGGTCTCGCAATCGGAATGAGTACACTTTAAATATTTTAACGAGGTAAAATTTAAGGGCATTGAGGGTCTGGTGCCAGTGGTGGTTGATTAGATCCACACACTATACTTTTTATAATTATGTGGCGTTATGTCTCTATAAAAGTGGTGGTCTTTTATTATGTTATTTATTAATGGTATTTTTTTAATATCATATCAATATTGTACCCCGCACGGGGGGAGGTAGGGGGGTAGGTAGTGACGAAAAATAACGATACGGGACTCTTACGAGGTCTCGTAATCGGAATGAGTTTCTGCGACTACCATTGTTTGTCGCGGGTAACGGGGAATCAGGGTTCGATTCCGGTGAGGGAGACTGAGAAACTGCTACCACATCCAAGGAAGGCAGCAGGCGCGCAAATTACCCACTCCCTGCACGGGGGGGGGGGAGGTACGGGTAGGTAGTGACGAAAAATAACGATACGGGACTCTTACGAGGGCTCGTCATCGAATAATCAATACACGAACTGCCCACACACTTGTAAATATAGACGCGCAAGATCGTTACACGAACCGCTTACCATTATAGTAAACTACTATGCAAACACACATAACATATACGCAATAAGGGAACTTTAAATTGGAGATTTTACCCTACCACACCCGTCTGTCTCATTCTGAAAACTATTCAAATAATTGCTATTTTTCATTCTCATTCAAATATAAATAATAGTAAATAATATATAATTTTTGACTGAACTGAACCCAAGTGCCCGGCCTGTGGCCGGGCACCCCTCGTATTCATGTTCTAACCTAACCTAACCTAAATCTAGTTTTGACACCTTTAGACTTTAGATTCAAGATTTAATGTGAATATATGCATTAATAAAAACTCATTACTATTTTAATACTAGTTATGCTGCTGTTGATGCACTGATGAAAGCCAGATAGCTAGATCAGTGTTTAGTTAGTCGTAGTTGCCGGTGGGCTGAGGTCTAAAGGAATCCAAACTAGTTTTAAAAGGTTTGGATAGGTTAGGTTAGGTTAGAACATGAATAAGACGGGTGCCCGGCTGCAGGCCGGTCACTTAGGTTCAGTTCCGTTTAAAAAAAAAAAAAAACAAAAAACAAAACGTACCAATACAAAGTACTCTTATTCATAATATTAGAAGATATTGTAAAATAACAATTAATTTAATTTTTTTTTTTTTTTTTTTCACTTACACATTAGGCCCGTCGCGCCGCGCCACTACTATATGGGGCGAAGGTGCGAAGTCGACGGCGACGACAAAGTACCGAGTCTAAGGAGACTGATGGCGGCGCCACACAGTGGCGTTATGTCTCTATAAAAGTGGTGGTCTTTTATTATGTTATTTATTAATGGTATTATTTTAATATCATATCAATATTGTACCCCGCACAGGGGGGAGGTACGGGTAGGTAGTGACGAAAAATAACGATACGGGACTCTTACGAGGTCTCGCAATCGGAATGAGTACACTTTAAATATTTTAACGAGGTAAAATTTAAGGGCATTGAGGGTCTGGTGCCAGTGGTGGTTGATTAGATCCACACACTATACATTTTATAATTATGTGGCGTTATGTCTCTATAAAAGTGGTGGTCTTTTATTATGTTATTTATTAATGGTATTTTTTTAATATCATATCAATATTGTACCCCGCACGGGGGGAGGTAGGGGGGTAGGTAGTGACGAAAAATAACGATACGGGACTCTTACGAGGTCTCGTAATCGGAATGAGTTTCTGCGACTACCATTGTTTGTCGCGGGTAACGGGGAATCAGGGTTCGATTCCGGTGAGGGAGCCTGAGAAACTGCTACCACATCCAAGGAAGGCAGCAGGCGCGCAAATTACCCACTCCCTGCACGGGGGGGGGAGGTACGGGTAGGTAGTGACGAAAAATAACGATACGGGACTCTTACGAGGTCTCGTCATCGAATAATCAATACACGAACTGCCCACACACTTGTAAATATAGACGCGCAAGATCGTTACACGAACCGCTTACCATTATAGTAAACTACTATGCAAACACACATAACATATACGCAATAAGGGAACTTTAAATTGGAGATTTTACCCTACCACACCCGTCTGTCTCATTCTGAAAACTATTCAAAATAATTGCTATTTTTCATTCTCATTCAAATATAAATAATAGTAAATAATATATAATTTTCGACTGAACTGAACCCAAGTGCCCGGCCTGTGGCCGGGCACCCCTCGTATTCATGTTCTAACCTAACCTAACCTAAATCTAGTTTTGACACCTTTAGACTTTAGATTCAAGATTTAATGTGAATATATGCATTAATAAAAACTCATTACTATTTTAATACTAGTTATGCTGCTGTTGATGCACTGATGAAAGCCAGATAGCTAGATCAGTGTTTAGTTAGTCGTAGTTGCCGGTGGGCTGAGGTCTAAAGGAATCCAAACTAGTTTTAAAAGGTTTGGATAGGTTAGGTTAGGTTAGAACATGAATAAGACGGGTGCCCGGCCGCAGGCCGGTCACTTAGGTTCAGTTCCGTTTAAAAAAAAAAAAAACAAAAAACAAAACGTACCAATACAAAGTACTCTTATTCATATTAGAAGATATTGTAAAATAACAATTAATTTAATTTTTTTTTTTTTTTTTTTCACTTACACATTAGGCCCGTCGCGCCGCGCCACTACTATATGGGGCGAAGGTGCGAAGTCGACGGCGACGACAAAGTACCGAGTCTAAGGAGACTGATGGCGGCGCCACACAGTGGCGTTATGTCTCTATAAAAGTGGTGGTCTTTTATTATGTTATTTATTAATGGTATTATTTTAATATCATATCAATATTGTACCCCGCACAGGGGGGAGGTACGGGTAGGTAGTGACGAAAAATAACGATACGGGACTCTTACGAGGTCTCGCAATCGGAATGAGTACACTTTAAATATTTTAACGAGGTAAAATTTAAGGGCATTGAGGGTCTGGTGCCAGTGGTGGTTGATTAGATCCACACACTATACTTTTTATAATTATGTGGCGTTATGTCTCTATAAAAGTGGTGGTCTTTTATTATGTTATTTATTAATGGTATTTTTTTAATATCATATCAATATTGTACCCCGCACGGGGGGAGGTAGGGGGGTAGGTAGTGACGAAAAATAACGATACGAGACTCTTACGAGGTCTCGTAATCGGAATGAGTTTCTGCGACTACCATTGTTTGTCGCGGGTAACGGGGAATCAGGGTTCGATTCCGGTGAGGGAGCCTGAGGAACTGCTACCACATCCAAGGAAGGCAGCAGGCGCGCAAATTACCCACTCCCTGCACGGGGGGGGGGAGGTACGGGTAGGTAGTGACGAAAAATAACGATACGGGACTCTTACGAGGTCTCGTCATCGAATAATCAATACACGAACTGCCCACACACTTGTAAATATAGACGCGCAAGATCGTTACACGAACCGCTTACCATTATAGTAAACTACTATGCAAACACACATAACATATACGCAATAAGGGAACTTTAAATTGGAGATTTTACCCTACCACACCCGTCTGTCTCATTCTGAAAACTATTCAAAATAATTGCTATTTTTCATTCTCATTCAAATATAAATAATAGTAAATAATATATAATTTTCGACTGAACTGAACCCAAGTGCCCGGCCTGTGGCCGGGCACCCCTCGTATTCATGTTCTAACCTAACCTAATCTAAATCTAGTTTTGACACCTTTAGACTTTAGATTCAAGATTTAATGTGAATATATGCATTAATAAAAACTCATTACTATTTTAATACTAGTTATGCTGCTGTTGATGCACTGATGAAAGCCAGATAGCTAGATCAGTGTTTAGTTAGTCGTAGTTGCCGGTGGGCTGAGGTCTAAAGGAATCCAAACTAGTTTTAAAAGGTTTGGATAGGTTAGGTTAGGTTAGAACATGAATAAGACGGGTGCCCGGCCGCAGGCCGGTCACTTAGGTTCAGTTCCGTTAAAAAAAAAAAAAAACAAAAACAAAACGTACCAATACAAAGTACTCTTATTCATATTAGAAGATATTGTAAAATAACAATTAATTTAATTTTTTTTTTTTTTTTTTTTCACTTACACATTAGGCCCGTCGCGCCGCGCCACTACTATATGGGGCGAAGGTGCGAAGTCGACGGCGACGACAAAGTACCGAGTCTAAGGAGACTGATGGCGGCGCCACACAGTGGCGTTATGTCTCTATAAAAGTGGTGGTCTTTTATTATGTTATTTATTAATGGTATTTTTTTAATATCATATCAATATTGTACCCCGCACGGGGGGAGGTAGGGGGGTAGGTAGTGACGAAAAATAACGATACGGGACTCTTACGAGGTCTCGTAATCGGAATGAGTTTCTGCGACTACCATTGTTTGTCGCGGGTAACGGGGAATCAGGGTTCGATTCCGGTGAGGGAGCCTGAGAAACTGCTACCACATCCAAGGAAGGCAGCAGGCGCGCAAATTACCCACTCCCTGCACGGGGGGGGGGAGGTACGGGTAGGTAGTGACGAAAAATAACGATACGGGACTCTTACGAGGTCTCGTCATCGAATAATCAATACACGAACTGCCCACACACTTGTAAATAAAGACGCGCAAGATCGTTACACGGACCGCTTACCATTATAGTAAACTACTATGCAAACACACATAACATATACGCAATAAGGGAACTTTAAATTGGAGATTTTACCCTACCACACCCGTCGGTCTCATTCTGAAAACTATTCAAAATAATTGCTATTTTTCATTCTCATTCAAATATAAATAATAGTAAATAATATATAATTTTCGACTGAACTGAACCCAAGTGCCCGGCCTGTGGCCGGGCACCCCTCGTATTCATGTTCTAACCTAACCTAACCTAAATCTAGTTTTGACACCTTTAGACTTTAGATTCAAGATTTAATGTGAATATATGCATTAATAAAAACTCATTACTATTTTAATACTAGTTATGCTGCTGTTGATGCACTGATGAAAGCCAGATAGCTAGATCAGTGTTTAGTTAGTCGTAGTTGCCGGTGGGCTGAGGTCTAAAGGAATCCAAACTAGTTTTAAAAGGTTTGGATAGGTTAGGTTAGGTTAGAACATGAATAAGACGGGTGCCCGGCCGCAGGCCGGTCACTTAGGTTCAGTTCCGTTTAAAAAAAAAAAAAACAAAAAACAAAACGTACCAATACAAAGTACTCTTATTCATATTAGAAGATATTGTAAAATAACAATTAATTTAATTTTTTTTTTTTTTTTTTTCACTTACACATTAGGCCCGTCGCGCCGCGCCACTACTATATGGGGCGAAGGTGCGAAGTCGACGGCGACGACAAAGTACCGAGTCTAAGGAGACTGATGGCGGCGCCACACAGTGGCGTTATGTCTCTATAAAAGTGGTGGTCTTTTATTATGTTATTTATTAATGGTATTATTTTAATATCATATCAATATTGTACCCCGCACAGGGGGGAGGTACGGGTAGGTAGTGACGAAAAATAACGATACGGGACTCTTACGAGGTCTCGCAATCGGAATGAGTACACTTTAAATATTTTAACGAGGTAAAATTTAAGGGCATTGAGGGTCTGGTGCCATTGGTGGTTGATTAGATCCACACACTATACTTTTTATAATTATGTGGCGTTATGTCTCTATAAAAGTGGTGGTCTTTTATTATGTTATTTATTAATGGTATTTTTTTAATATCATATCAATATTGTACCCCGCACGGGGGGAGGTAGGGGGGTAGGTAGTGACGAAAAATAACGATACGGGACTCTTACGAGGTCTCGTAATCGGAATGAGTTTCTGCGACTACCATTGTTTGTCGCGGGTAACGGGGAATCAGGGTTCGATTCCGGTGAGGGAGCCTGAGAAACTGCTACCACATCCAAGGAAGGCAGCAGGCGCGCAAATTACCCACTCCCTGCACGGGGGGGGGAGGTACGGGTAGGTAGTGACGAAAAATAACGATACGGGACTCTTACGAGGTCTCGTCATCGAATAATCAATACACGAACTGCCCACACACTTGTAAATATAGACGCGCAAGATCGTTACACGAACCGCTTACCATTATAGTAAACTACTATGCAAACACACATAACATATACGCAATAAGGGAACTTTAAATTGGAGATTTTACCCTACCACACCCGTCTGTCTCATTCTGAAAACTATTCAAAATAATTGCTATTTTTCATTCTCATTCAAATATAAATAATAGTATATAATATATAATTTTCGACTGAACTGAACCCAAGTGCCCGGCCTGTGGCCGGGCACCCCTCGTATTCATGTTCTAACCTAACCTAACCTAAATCTAGTTTTGACACCTTTAGACTTTAGATTCAAGATTTAATGTGAATATATGCATTAATAAAAACTCATTACTATTTTAATACTAGTTATGCTGCTGTTGATGCACTGATGAAAGCCAGATAGCTAGATCAGTGTTTAGTTAGTCGTAGTTGCCGGTGGGCTGAGGTCTAAAGGAATCCAAACTAGTTTTAAAAGGTTTGGATAGGTTAGGTTAGGTTAGAACATGAATAAGACGGGTGCCCGGCCGCAGGCCGGTCACTTAGGTTCAGTTCCGTTTAAAAAAAAAAAAAACAAAAACAAAACGTACCAATACAAAGTACTCTTATTCATATTAGAAGATATTGTAAAATAACAATTAATTTAATTTTTTTTTTTTTTTTTTTTCACTTACACATTAGGCCCGTCGCGCCGCGCCACTACTATATGGGGCGAAGGTGCGAAGTCGACGGCGACGACAAAGTACCGAGTCTAAGGAGACTGATGGCGGCGCCACACAGTGGCGTTATGTCTCTATAAAAGTGGTGGTCTTTTATTATGTTATTTATTAATGGTATTTTTTTAATATCATATCAATATTGTACCCCGCACGGGGGGAGGTAGGGGGGTAGGTAGTGACGAAAAATAACGATACGGGACTCTTACGAGGTCTCGTAATCGGAATGAGTTTCTGCGACTACCATTGTTTGTCGCGGGTAACGGGGAATCAGGGTTCGATTCCGGTGAGGGAGCCTGAGAAACTGCTACCACATCCAAGTAAGGCAGCAGGCGCGCAAATTACCCACTCCCTGCACGGGGGGGGGGGGGAGGTACGGGTAGGTAGTGACGAAAAATAACGATACGGGACTCTTACGAGGTCTCGTCATCGAATAATCAATACACGAACTGCCCACACACTTGTAAATATAGACGCGCAAGATCGTTACACGAACCGCTGACCATTATAGTAAACTACTATGCAAACACACATAACATATACGCAATAAGGGAACTTTAAATTGGAGATTTTACCCTACCACACCCGTCTGTCTCATTCTGAAAACTATTCAAAATAATTGCTATTTTTCATTCTCATTCAAATATAAATAATAGTAAATAATATATAATTTTCGACTGAACTGAACCCAAGTGCCCGGCCTGTGGCCGGGCACCCCTCGTATTCATGTTCTAACCTAACCTAACCTAAATCTAGTTTTGACACCTTTAGACTTTAGATTCAAGATTTAATGTGAATATATGCATTAATAAAAACTCATTACTATTTTAATACTAGTTATGCTGCTGTTGATGCACTGATGAAAGCCAGATAGCTAGATCAGTGTTTAGTTCGTCGTAGTTGCCGGTGGGCTGAGGTCTAAAGGAATCCAAACTAGTTTTAAAAGGTTTGGATAGGTTAGGTTAGGTTAGAACATGAATAAGACGGGTGCCCGGCCGCAGGCCGGTCACTTAGGTTCAGTTCCGTTTAAAAAAAAAAAAAACAAAAACAAAACGTACCAATACAAAGTACTCTTATTCATATTAGAAGATATTGTAAAATAACAATTAATTTAATTTTTTTTTTTTTTTTTTTTCACTTACACATTAGGCCCGTCGCGCCGCGCCACTACTATATGGGGCGAAGGTGCGAAGTCGACGGCGACGACAAAGTACCGAGTCTAAGGAGACTGATGGCGGCGCCACACAGTGGCGTTATGTCTCTATAAAAGTGGTGGTCTTTTATTATGTTATTTATTAATGGTATTATTTTAATATCATATCAATATTGTACCCCGCACAGGGGGGAGGTACGGGTAGGTAGTGACGAAAAATAACGATACGGGACTCTTACGAGGTCTCGCAATCGGAATGAGTACACTTTAAATATTTTAACGAGGTAAAATTTAAGGGCATTGAGGGTCTGGTGCCAGTGGTGGTTGATTAGATCCACACACTATACTTTTTATAATTATGTGGCGTTATGTCTCTATAAAAGTGGTGGTCTTTTATTATGTTATTTATTAATGGTATTTTTTTAATATCATATCAATATTGTACCCCGCACGGGGGGAGGTAGGGGGGTAGGTAGTGACGAAAAATAACGATACGGGACTCTTACGAGGTCTCGTAATCGGAATGAGTTTCTGCGACTACCATTGTTTGTCGCGGGTAACGGGGAATCAGGGTTCGATTCCGGTGAGGGAGCCTGAGAAACTGCTACCACATCCAAGGAAGGCAGCAGGCGCGCAAATTACCCACTCCCTGCACGGGGGGGGGGAGGTACGGGTAGGTAGTGACGAAAAATAACGATACGGGACTCTTACGAGGTCTCGTCATCGAATAATCAATACACGAACTGCCCACACACTTGTAAATATAGACGCGCAAGATCGTTACACGAACCGCTTACCATTATAGTAAACTACTATGCAAACACACATAACATATACGCAATAAGGGAACTTTAAATTGGAGATTTTACCCTACCACACCCGTCTGTCTCATTCTGAAAACTATTCAAAATAATTGCTATTTTTCATTCTCATTCAAATATAAATAATAGTAAATAATATATAATTTTCGACTGAACTGAACCCAAGTGCCCGGCCTGTGGCCGGGCACCCCTCGTATTCATGTTCTAACCTAACCTAACCTAAATCTAGTTTTGACACCTTTAGACTTTAGATTCAAGATTTAATGTGAATATATGCATTAATAAAAACTCATTACTATTTTAATACTAGTTATGCTGCTGTTGATGCACTGATGAAAGCCAGATAGCTAGATCAGTGTTTAGTTAGTCGTAGTTGCCGGTGGGCTGAGGTCTAAAGGAATCCAAACTAGTTTTAAAAGGTTTGGATAGGTTAGGTTAGGTTAGAACATGAATAAGACGGGTGCCCGGCCGCAGGCCGGTCACTTAGGTTCAGTTCCGTTTAAAAAAAAAAAAAACAAAAACAAAACGTACCAATACAAAGTACTCTTATTCATATTAGAAGATATTGTAAAATAACAATTAATTTAATTTTTTTTTTTTTTTTTTTTCACTTACACATTAGGCCCGTCGCGCCGCGCCACTACTATATGGGGCGAAGGTGCGAAGTCGACGGCGACGACAAAGTACCGAGTCTAAGGAGACTGATGGCGGCGCCACACAGTGGCGTTATGTCTCTATAAAAGTGGTGGTCTTTTATTATGTTATTTATTAATGGTATTTTTTTAATATCATATCAATATTGTACCCCGCACGGGGGGAGGTAGGGGGGTAGGTAGTGACGAAAAATAACGATACGGGACTCTTACGAGGTCTCGTAATCGGAATGAGTTTCTGCGACTACCATTGTTTGTCGCGGGTAACGGGGAATCAGGGTTCGATTCCGGTGAGGGAGCCTGAGAAACTGCTACCACATCCAAGTAAGGCAGCAGGCGCGCAAATTACCCACCCCCTGCACGGGGGGGGGGGGAGGTACGGGTAGGTAGTGACGAAAAATAACGATACGGGACTCTTACGAGGTCTCGTCATCGAATAATCAATACACGAACTGCCCACACACTTGTAAATATAGACGCGCAAGATCGTTACACGAACCGCTGACCATTATAGTAAACTACTATGCAAACACACATAACATATACGCAATAAGGGAACTTTAAATTGGAGATTTTACCCTACCACACCCGTCTGTCTCATTCTGAAAACTATTCAAAATAATTGCTATTTTTCATTCTCATTCAAATATAAATAATAGTAAATAATATATAATTTTCGACTGAACTGAACCCAAGTGCCCGGCCTGTGGCCGGGCACCCCTCGTATTCATGTTCTAACCTAACCTAACCTAAATCTAGTTTTGACACCTTTAGACTTTAGATTCAAGATTTAATGTGAATATATGCATTAATAAAAACTCATTACTATTTTAATACTAGTTATGCTGCTGTTGATGCACTGATGAAAGCCAGATAGCTAGATCAGTGTTTAGTTCGTCGTAGTTGCCGGTGGGCTGAGGTCTAAAGGAATCCAAACTAGTTTTAAAAGGTTTGGATAGGTTAGGTTAGGTTAGAACATGAATAAGACGGGTGCCCGGCCGCAGGCCGGTCACTTAGGTTCAGTTCCGTTTAAAAAAAAAAAAAACAAAAAACAAAACGTACCAATACAAAGTACTCTTATTCATATTAGAAGATATTGTAAAATAACAATTAATTTAATTTTTTTTTTTTTTTTTTTTTTCACTTACACATTAGGCCCGTCGCGCCGCGCCACTACTATATGGGGCGAAGGTGCGAAGTCGACGGCGACGACAAAGTACCGAGTCTAAGGAGACTGATGGCGGCGCCACACAGTGGCGTTATGTCTCTATAAAAGTGGTGGTCTTTTATTATGTTATTTATTAATGGTATTATTTTAATATCATATCAATATTGTACCCCGCACAGGGGGGAGGTACGGGTAGGTAGTGACGAAAAATAATGATACGGGACTCTTACGAGGTCTCGCAATCGGAATGAGTACACTTTAAATATTTTAACGAGGTAAAATTTAAGGGCATTGAGGGTCTGGTGCCAGTGGTGGTTGATTAGATCCACACACTATACTTTTTATAATTATGTGGCGTTATGTCTCTATAAAAGTGGTGGTCTTTTATTATGTTATTTATTAATGGTATTTTTTTAATATCATATCAATATTGTACCCCGCACGGGGGGAGGTAGGGGGGTAGGTAGTGACGAAAAATAACGATACGGGACTCTTACGAGGTCTCGTAATCGGAATGAGTTTCTGCGACTACCATTGTTTGTCGCGGGTAACGGGGAATCAGGGTTCGATTCCGGTGAGGGAGCCTGAGAAACTGCTACCACATCCAAGTAAGGCAGCAGGCGCGCAAATTACCCACTCCCTGCACGGGGGGGGGGGGGGGGAGGTACGGGTAGGTAGTGACGAAAAATAACGATACGGGACTCTTACGAGGTCTCGTCATCGAATAATCAATACACGAACTGCCCACACACTTGTAAATATAGACGCGCAAGATCGTTACACGAACCGCTTACCATTATAGTAAACTACTATGCAAACACACATAACATATACGCAATAAGGGAACTTTAAATTGGAGATTTTACCCTACCACACCCGTCTGTCTCATTCTGAAAACTATTCAAAATAATTGCTATTTTTCATTCTCATTCAAATATAAATAATAGTAAATAATATATAATTTTCGACTGAACTGAACCCAAGTGCCCGGCCTGTGGCCGGGCACCCCTCGTATTCATGTTCTAACCTAACCTAACCTAAATCTAGTTTTGACACCTTTAGACTTTAGATTCAAGATTTAATGTGAATATATGCATTAATAAAAACTCATTACTATTTTAATACTAGTTATGCTGCTGTTGATGCACTGATGAAAGCCAGATAGCTAGATCAGTGTTTAGTTCGTCGTAGTTGCCGGTGGGCTGAGGTCTAAAGGAATCCAAACTAGTTTTAAAAGGTTTGGATAGGTTAGGTTAGGTTAGAACATGAATAAGACGGGTGCCCGGCCGCAGGCCGGTCACTTAGGTTCAGTTCCGTTTAAAAAAAAAAAAAACAAAAAACAAAACGTACCAATACAAAGTACTCTTATTCATATTAGAAGATATTGTAAAATAACAATTAATTTAATTTTTTTTTTTTTTTTTTTTTCACTTACACATTAGGCCCGTCGCGCCGCGCCACTACTATATGGGGCGAAGGTGCGAAGTCGACGGCGACGACAAAGTACCGAGTCTAAGGAGACTGATGGCGGCGCCACACAGTGGCGTTATGTCTCTATAAAAGTGGTGGTCTTTTATTATGTTATTTATTAATGGTATTATTTTAATATCATATCAATATTGTACCCCGCACAGGGGGGAGGTACGGGTAGGTAGTGACGAAAAATAATGATACGGGACTCTTACGAGGTCTCGCAATCGGAATGAGTACACTTTAAATATTTTAACGAGGTAAAATTTAAGGGCATTGAGGGTCTGGTGCCAGTGGTGGTTGATTAGATCCACACACTATACTTTTTATAATTATGTGGCGTTATGTCTCTATAAAAGTGGTGGTCTTTTATTATGTTATTTATTAATGGTATTTTTTTAATATCATATCAATATTGTACCCCGCACGGGGGGAGGTAGGGGGGTAGGTAGTGACGAAAAATAACGATACGGGACTCTTACGAGGTCTCGTAATCGGAATGAGTTTCTGCGACTACCATTGTTTGTCGCGGGTAACGGGGAATCAGGGTTCGATTCCGGTGAGGGAGCCTGAGAAACTGCTACCACATCCAAGGAAGGCAGCAGGCGCGCAAATTACCCACTCCCTGCACGGGGGGGGGGGGAGGTACGGGTAGGTAGTGACGAAAAATAACGATACGGGACTCTTACGAGGTCTCGTCATCGAATAATCAATACACGAACTGCCCACACACTTGTAAATATAGACGCGCAAGATCGTTACACGAACCGCTTACCATTATAGTAAACTACTATGCAAACACACATAACATATACGCAATAAGGGAACTTTAAATTGGAGATTTTACCCTACCACACCCGTCTGTCTCATTCTGAAAACTATTCAAAATAATTGCTATTTTTCATTCTCATTCAAATATAAATAATAGTAAATAATATATAATTTTCGACTGAACTGAACCCAAGTGCCCGGCCTGTGGCCGGGCACCCCTCGTATTCATGTTCTAACCTAACCTAACCTAAATCTAGTTTTGACACCTTTAGACTTTAGATTCAAGATTTAATGTGAATATATGCATTAATAAAAACTCATTACTATTTTAATACTAGTTATGCTGCTGTTGATGCACTGATGAAAGCCAGATAGCTAGATCAGTGTTTAGTTAGTCGTAGTTGCCGGTGGGCTGAGGTCAAAAGGAATCCAAACTAGTTTTAAAAGGTTTGGATAGGTTAGGTTAGGTTAGAATTTGAATTCGCGGTCGTGTGCGAAAGCGTTCCCGTAACCCAGTCACCAGGCGAAGTGTTTGAACACCGTGGGGTTTAGTCGGTAAGAGTCCGACATAACCATTGCACCTCCCCGGGTGTGTTGGTATCCATGAGGATTCCCCACGTAAAAAAAAAAAAAAATAAAAAGGTTAGAACATGAATAAGACGGGTGCCCGGCCGCAGGCCGGTCACTTAGGTTCAGTTCCGTTTAAAAAAAAAAAAAACAAAAAACAAAACGTACCAATACAAAGTACTCTTATTCATATTAGAAGATATTGTAAAATAACAATTAATTAAATTTTTTTTTTTTTTTTTTCACTTACACATTAGGCCCGTCGCGCCGCGCCACTACTATATGGGGCGAAGGTGCGAAGTCGACGGCGACGACAAAGTACCGAGTCTAAGGAGACTGATGGCGGCGCCACACAGTGGCGTTATGTCTCTATAAAAGTGGTGGTCTTTTATTATGTTATTTATTAATGGTATTATTTTAATATCATATCAATATTGTACCCCGCACAGGGGGGAGGTACGGGTAGGTAGTGACGAAAAATAACGATACGGGACTCTTACGAGGTCTCGCAATCGGAATGAGTACACTTTAAATATTTTAACGAGGTAAAATTTAAGGGCATTGAGGGTCTGGTGCCAGTGGTGGTTGATTAGATCCACACACTATACTTTTTATAATTATGTGGCGTTATGTCTCTATAAAAGTGGTGGTCTTTTATTATGTTATTTATTAATGGTATTTTTTTAATATCATATCAATATTGTACCCCGCACGGGGGGAGGTAAGGGGGTAGGTAGTGACGAAAAATAACGATACGGGACTCTTACGAGGTCTCGTAATCGGAATGAGTTTCTGCGACTACCATTTGTTGTCGCGGGTAACGGGGAATCAGGGTTCGATTCCGGTGAGGGAGCCTGAGAAACTGCTACCACATCCAAGTAAGGCAGCAGGCGCGCAAATTACCCACTCCCTGCACGGGGGGGGGGGAGGTACGGGTAGGTAGTGACGAAAAATAACGATACGGGACTCTTACGAGGTCTCGTCATCGAATAATCAATACACGAACTGCCCACACACTTGTAAATATAGACGCGCAAGATCGTTACACGAACCGCTTACCATTATAGTAAACTACTATGCAAACACACATAACATATACGCAATAAGGGAACTTTAAATTGGAGATTTTACCCTACCACACCCGTCTGTCTCATTCTAAAAACTATTCAAAATAATTGCTATTTTTCATTCTCATTCAAATATAAATAATAGTAAATAATATATAATTTTCGACTGAACTGAACCCAAGTGCCCGGCCTGTGGCCGGGCACCCCTCGTATTCATGTTCTAACCTAACCTAACCTAAATCTAGTTTTGACACCTTTAGACTTTAGATTCAAGATTTAATGTGAATATATGCATTAATAAAAACTCATTACTATTTTAATACTAGTTATGCTGCTGTTGATGCACTGATGAAAGCCAGATAGCTAGATCAGTGTTTAGTTCGTCGTAGTTGCCGGTGGGCTGAGGTCTAAAGGAATCCAAACTAGTTTTAAAAGGTTTGGATAGGTTAGGTTAGGTTAGAACATGAATAAGACGGGTGCCCGGCCGCAGGCCGGTCACTTAGGTTCAGTTCCGTTTAAAAAAAAAAAAAACAAAAAACAAAACGTACCAATACAAAGTACTCTTATTCATATTAGAAGATATTGTAAAATAACAATTAATTTAATTTTTTTTTTTTTTTTTTTTTCACTTACACATTAGGCCCGTCGCGCCGCGCCACTACTATATGGGGCGAAGGTGCGAAGTCGACGGCGACGACAAAGTACCGAGTCTAAGGAGACTGATGGCGGCGCCACACAGTGGCGTTATGTCTCTATAAAAGTGGTGGTCTTTTATTATGTTATTTATTAATGGTATTATTTTAATATCATATCAATATTGTACCCCGCACAGGGGGGAGGTACGGGTAGGTAGTGACGAAAAATAACGATACGGGACTCTTACGAGGTCTCGCAATCGGAATGAGTACACTTTAAATATTTTAACGAGGTAAAATTTAAGGGCATTGAGGGTCTGGTGCCAGTGGTGGTTGATTAGATCCACACACTATACTTTTTATAATTATGTGGCGTTATGTCTCTATAAAAGTGGTGGTCTTTTATTATGTTATTTATTAATGGTATTTTTTTAATATCATATCAATATTGTACCCCGCACGGGGGGAGGTAAGGGGGTAGGTAGTGACGAAATATAACGATACGGGACTCTTACGAGGTCTCGTAATCGGAATGAGTTTCTGCGACTACCATTTGTTGTCGCGGGTAACGGGGAATCAGGGTTCGATTCCGGTGAGGGAGCCTGAGAAACTGCTACCACATCCAAGTAAGGCAGCAGGCGCGCAAATTACCCACTCCCTGCACG
Organism: Pararge aegeria; assembly: GCF_905163445.1. Taxonomy (NCBI): domain Eukaryota; kingdom Metazoa; phylum Arthropoda; class Insecta; order Lepidoptera; family Nymphalidae; genus Pararge; species Pararge aegeria. Next base: position 18,055,846 of record NC_053195.1, read on the forward strand.
GGGGGGGGGGAGGTACGGGTAGGTAGTGACGAAAAATAACGATACGGGACTCTTACGAGGTCTCGTCATCGAATAATCAATACACGAACTGCCCACACACTTGTAAATATAGACGCGCAAGATCGTTACACGAACCGCTTACCATTATAGTAAACTACTATGCAAACACACATAACATATACGCAATAAGGGAACTTTAAATTGGAGATTTTACCCTACCACACCCGTCTGTCTCATTCTAAAAACTATTCAAAATAATTGCTATTTTTCATTCTCATTCAAATATAAATAATAGTAAATAATATATAATTTTCGACTGAACTGAACCCAAGTGCCCGGCCTGTGGCCGGGCACCCCTCGTATTCATGTTCTAACCTAACCTAACCTAAATCTAGTTTTGACACCTTTAGACTTTAGATTCAAGATTTAATGTGAATATATGCATTAATAAAAACTCATTACTATTTTAATACTAGTTATGCTGCTGTTGATGCACTGATGAAAGCCAGATAGCTAGATCAGTGTTTAGTTCGTCGTAGTTGCCGGTGGGCTGAGGTCTAAAGGAATCCAAACTAGTTTTAAAAGGTTTGGATAGGTTAGGTTAGGTTAGAACATGAATAAGACGGGTGCCCGGCCGCAGGCCGGTCACTTAGGTTCAGTTCCGTTTAAAAAAAAAAAAAACAAAAAACAAAACGTACCAATACAAAGTACTCTTATTCATATTAGAAGATATTGTAAAATAACAATTAATTTAATTTTTTTTTTTTTTTTTTTTTCACTTACACATTAGGCCCGTCGCGCCGCGCCACTACTATATGGGGCGAAGGTGCGAAGTCGACGGCGACGACAAAGTACCGAGTCTAAGGAGACTGATGGCGGCGCCACACAGTGGCGTTATGTCTCTATAAAAGTGGTGGTCTTTTATTATGTTATTTATTAATGGTATTATTTTAATATCATATCAATATTGTACCCCGCACAGGGGGGAGGTACGGGTAGGTAGTGACGAAAAATAACGATACGGGACTCTTACGAGGTCTCGCAATCGGAATGAGTACACTTTAAATATTTTAACGAGGTAAAATTTAAGGGCATTGAGGGTCTGGTGCCAGTGGTGGTTGATTAGATCCACACACTATACTTTTTATAATTATGTGGCGTTATGTCTCTATAAAAGTGGTGGTCTTTTATTATGTTATTTATTAATGGTATTTTTTTAATATCATATCAATATTGTACCCCGCACGGGGGGAGGTAGGGGGGTAGGTAGTGACGAAAAATAACGATACGGGACTCTTACGAGGTCTCGTAATCGGAATGAGTTTCTGCGACTACCATTTGTTGTCGCGGGTAACGGGGAATCAGGGTTCGATTCCGGTGAGGGAGCCTGAGAAACTGCTACCACATCCAAGTAAGGCAGCAGGCGCGCAAATTACCCACTCCCTGCACGGGGGGGGGGGAGGTACGGGTAGGTAGTGACGAAAAATAACGATACGGGACTCTTACGAGGTCTCGTCATCGAATAATCAATACACGAACTGCCCACACACTTGTAAATATAGACGCGCAAGATCGTTACACGAACCGCTTACCATTATAGTAAACTACTATGCAAACACACATAACATATACGCAATAAGGGAACTTTAAATTGGAGATTTTACCCTACCACACCCGTCTGTCTCATTCTAAAAACTATTCAAAATAATTGCTATTTTTCATTCTCATTCAAATATAAATAATAGTAAATAATATATAATTTTCGACTGAACTGAACCCAAGTGCCCGGCCTGTGGCCGGGCACCCCTCGTATTCATGTTCTAACCTAACCTAACCTAAATCTAGTTTTGACACCTTTAGACTTTAGATTCAAGATTTAATGTGAATATATGCATTAATAAAAACTCATTACTATTTTAATACTAGTTATGCTGCTGTTGATGCACTGATGAAAGCCAGATAGCTAGATCAGTGTTTAGTTCGTCGTAGTTGCCGGTGGGCTGAGGTCTAAAGGAATCCAAACTAGTTTTAAAAGGTTTGGATAGGTTAGGTTAGGTTAGAACATGAATAAGACGGGTGCCCGGCCGCAGGCCGGTCACTTAGGTTCAGTTCCGTTTAAAAAAAAAAAAAACAAAAAACAAAACGTACCAATACAAAGTACTCTTATTCATATTAGAAGATATTGTAAAATAACAATTAATTTAATTTTTTTTTTTTTTTTTTTTTCACTTACACATTAGGCCCGTCGCGCCGCGCCACTACTATATGGGGCGAAGGTGCGAAGTCGACGGCGACGACAAAGTACCGAGTCTAAGGAGACTGATGGCGGCGCCACACAGTGGCGTTATGTCTCTATAAAAGTGGTGGTCTTTTATTATGTTATTTATTAATGGTATTATTTTAATATCATATCAATATTGTACCCCGCACAGGGGGGAGGTACGGGTAGGTAGTGACGAAAAATAACGATACGGGACTCTTACGAGGTCTCGCAATCGGAATGAGTACACTTTAAATATTTTAACGAGGTAAAATTTAAGGGCATTGAGGGTCTGGTGCCAGTGGTGGTTGATTAGATCCACACACTATACTTTTTATAATTATGTGGCGTTATGTCTCTATAAAAGTGGTGGTCTTTTATTATGTTATTTATTAATGGTATTTTTTTAATATCATATCAATATTGTACCCCGCACGGGGGGAGGTAGGGGGGTAGGTAGTGACGAAAAATAACGATACGGGACTCTTACGAGGTCTCGTAATCGGAATGAGTTTCTGCGACTACCATTTGTTGTCGCGGGTAACGGGGAATCAGGGTTCGATTCCGGTGAGGGAGCCTGAGAAACTGCTACCACATCCAAGTAAGGCAGCAGGCGCGCAAATTACCCACTCCCTGCACGGGGGGGGGGGAGGTACGGGTAGGTAGTGACGAAAAATAACGATACGGGACTCTTACGAGGTCTCGTCATCGAATAATCAATACACGAACTGCCCACACACTTGTAAATATAGACGCGCAAGATCGTTACACGAACCGCTTACCATTATAGTAAACTACTATGCAAACACACATAACATATACGCAATAAGGGAACTTTAAATTGGAGATTTTACCCTACCACACCCGTCTGTCTCATTCTAAAAACTATTCAAAATAATTGCTATTTTTCATTCTCATTCAAATATAAATAATAGTAAATAATATATAATTTTCGACTGAACTGAACCCAAGTGCCCGGCCTGTGGCCGGGCACCCCTCGTATTCATGTTCTAACCTAACCTAACCTAAATCTAGTTTTGACACCTTTAGACTTTAGATTCAAGATTTAATGTGAATATATGCATTAATAAAAACTCATTACTATTTTAATACTAGTTATGCTGCTGTTGATGCACTGATGAAAGCCAGATAGCTAGATCAGTGTTTAGTTAGTCGTAGTTGCCGGTGGGCTGAGGTCTAAAGGAATCCAAACTAGTTTTAAAAGGTTTGGATAGGTTAGGTTAGGTTAGAACATGAATAAGACGGGTGCCCGGCCGCAGGCCGGTCACTTAGGTTCAGTTCCGTTTAAAAAAAAAAAAAACAAAAAACAAAACGTACCAATACAAAGTACTCTTATTCATAATATTAGAAGATATTGTAAAATAACAATTAATTTAATTTTTTTTTTTTTTTTTTTCACTTACACATTAGCCTCGTCGCGCCGCGACATTACTATATGGGGCGAAGGTGCGAAGTCGACGGCGACGACAAAGTACCGAGTCTAAGGAGACTGATGGCGGCGCCACCCAGTGGCGTTATGTCTCTATAAAAGTGGTGGTCTTTTATTATGTTATTTATTAATGGTATTATTTTAATATCATATCAATATTGTACCCCGCACAGGGGGGAGGTACGGGTAGGTAGTGACGAAAAATAACGATACGGGACTCTTACGAGGTCTCGCAATCGGAATGAGTACACTTTAAATATTTTAACGAGGTAAAATTTAAGGGCATTGAGGGTCTGGTGCCAGTGGTGGTTGATTAGATCCACACACTATACTTTTTATAATTATGTGGCGTTATGTCTCTATAAAAGTGGTGGTCTTTTATTATGTTATTTATTAATGGTATTTTTTTAATATCATATCAATATTGTACCCCGCACGGGGGGAGGTAGGGGGGTAGGTAGTGACGAAAAATAACGATACGGGACTCTTACGAGGTCTCGTAATCGGAATGAGTTTCTGCGACTACCATTGTTTGTCGCGGGTAACGGGGAATCAGGGTTCGATTCCGGTGAGGGAGCCTGAGAAACTGCTACCACATCCAAGGAAGGCAGCAGGCGCGCAAATTACCCACTCCCTGCACGGGGGGGGGGAGGTACGGGTAGGTAGTGACGAAAAATAACGATACGGGACTCTTACGAGGTCTCGTCATCGAATAATCAATACACGAACTGCCCACACACTTGTAAATATAGACGCGCAAGATCGTTACACGAACCGCTTACCATTATAGTAAACTACTATGCAAACACACATAACATATACGCAATAAGGGAACTTTAAATTGGAGATTTTACCCTACCACACCCGTTTGTCTCATTCTGAAAACTATTCAAAATAATTGCTATTTTTCATTCTCATTCAAATATAAATAATAGTAAATAATATATAATTTTCGACTGAACTGAACCCAAGTGCCCGGCCTGTGGCCGGGCACCCCTCGTATTCATGTTCTAACCTAACCTAACCTAAATCTAGTTTTGACACCTTTAGACTTTAGATTCAAGATTTAATGTGAATATATGCATTAATAAAAACTCATTACTATTTTAATACTAGTTATGCTGCTGTTGATGCACTGATGAAAGCCAGATAGCTAGATCAGTGTTTAGTTAGTCGTAGTTGCCGGTGGGCTGAGGTCTAAAGGAATCCAAACTAGTTTTAAAAGGTTTGGATAGGTTAGGTTAGGTTATAACATGAATAAGACGGGTGCCCGGCCGCAGGCCGGTCACTTAGGTTCAGTTCCGTTTAAAAAAAAAAAAAACAAAAAACAAAACGTACCAATACAAAGTACTCTTATTCATATTAGAAGATATTGTAAAATAACAATTAATTAAATTTTTTTTTTTTTTTTTTCACTTACACATTAGGCCCGTCGCGCCGCGCCACTACTATATGGGGCGAAGGTGCGAAGTCGACGGCGACGACAAAGTACCGAGTCTAAGGAGACTGATGGCGGCGCCACACAGTGGCGTTATGTCTCTATAAAAGTGGTGGTCTTTTATTATGTTATTTATTAATGGTATTATTTTAATATCATATCAATATTGTACCCCGCACAGGGGGGAGGTACGGGTAGGTAGTGACGAAAAATAATGATACGGGACTCTTACGAGGTCTCGCAATCGGAATGAGTACACTTTAAATATTTTAACGAGGTAAAATTTAAGGGCATTGAGGGTCTGGTGCCAGTGGTGGTTGATTAGATTCACACACTATACTTTTTATAATTATGTGGCGTTATGTCTCTATAAAAGTGGTGGTCTTTCATTATGTTATTTATTAATGGTATTTTTTTAATATCATATCAATATTGTACCCCGCACGGGGGGAGGTAGGGGGGTAGGTAGTGACGAAAAATAACGATACGGGACTCTTACGAGGTCTCGTAATCGGAATGAGTTTCTGCGACTACCATTGTTTGTCGCGGGTAACGGGGAATCAGGGTTCGATTCCGGTGAGGGAGCCTGAGAAACTGCTACCACATCCAAGGAAGGCAGCAGGCGCGCAAATTACCCACTCCCTGCACGGGGGGGGGGGAGGTACGGGTAGGTAGTGACGAAAAATAACGATACGGGACTCTTACGAGGTCTCGTCATCGAATAATCAATACACGAACTGCCCACACACTTGTAAATATAGACGCGCAAGATCGTTACACGAACCGCTTACCATTATAGTAAACTACTATGCAAACACACATAACATATACGCAATAAGGGAACTTTAAATTGGAGATTTTACACTACCACACCCGTCTGTCTCATTCTGAAAACTATTCAAAATAATTGCTATTTTTCATTCTCATTCAAATATAAATAATAGTAAATAATATATAATTTTCGACTGAACTGAACCCAAGTGCCCGGCCTGTGGCCGGGCACCCCTCGTATTCATGTTCTAACCTAACCTAACCTAAATCTAGTTTTGACACCTTTAGACTTTAGATTCAAGATTTAATGTGAATATATGCATTAATAAAAACTCATTACTATTTTAATACTAGTTATGCTGCTGTTGATGCACTGATGAAAGCCAGATAGCTAGATCAGTGTTTAGTTCGTCGTAGTTGCCGGTGGGCTGAGGTCTAAAGGAATCCAAACTAGTTTTAAAAGGTTTGGATAGGTTAGGTTAGGTTAGAACATGAATAAGACGGGTGCCCGGCCGCAGGCCGGTCACTTAGGTTCAGTTCCGTTTAAAAAAAAAACAAACAAAAAACAAAACGTACCAATACAAAGTACTCTTATTCATATTAGAAGATATTGTAAAATAACAATTAATTTAATTTTTTTTTTTTTTTTTTTTTTCACTTACACATTAGGCCCGTCGCGCCGCGCCACTACTATATGGGGCGAAGGTGCGAAGTCGACGGCGACGACAAAGTACCGAGTCTAAGGAGACTGATGGCGGCGCCACACAGTGGCGTTATGTCTCTATAAAAGTGGTGGTCTTTTATTATGTTATTTATTAATGGCATTATTTTAATATCATATCAATATTGTACCCCGCACAGGGGGGAGGTACGGGTAGGTAGTGACGAAAAATAACGATACGGGACTCTTACGAGGTCTCGCAATCGGAATGAGTACACTTTAAATATTTTAACGAGGTAAAATTTAAGGGCATTGAGGGTCTGGTGCCAGTGGTGGTTGATTAGATCCACACACTATACTTTTTATAATTATGTGGCGTTATGTCTCTATAAAAGTGGTGGTCTTTTATTATGTTATTTATTAATGGTATTTTTTTAATATCATATCAATATTGTACCCCGCACGGGGGGAGGTAGGGGGGTAGGTAGTGACGAAAAATAACGTTACGGGACTCTTACGAGGTCTCGTAATCGGAATGAGTTTCTGCGACTACCATTGTTTGTCGCGGGTAACGGGGAATCAGGGTTCGATTCCGGTGAGGGAGCCTGAGAAACTGCTACCACATCCAAGGAAGGCAGCAGGCGCGCAAATTACACACTCCCTGCACGGGGGGGGGGAGGTACGGGTAGGTAGTGACGAAAAATAACGATTCGGGACTCTTACGAGGTCTCGTCATCGAATAATCAATACACGAACTGCCCACACACTTGTAAATATAGACGCGCAAGATCGTTACACGAACCGCTTACCATTATAGTAAACTACTATGCAAACACACATAACATATACGCAATAAGGGAACTTTAAATTGGAGATTTTACACTACCACACCCGTCTGTCTCATTCTGAAAACTATTCAAAATAATTGCTATTTTTCATTCTCATTCAAATATAAATAATAGTAAATAATATATAATTTTCGACTGAACTGAACCCAAGTGCCCGGCCTGTGGCCGGGCACCCCTCGTATTCATGTTCTAACCTAACCTAACCTAAATCTAGTTTTGACACCTTTAGACTTTAGATTCAAGATTTAATGTGAATATATGCATTAATAAAAACTCATTACTATTTTAATACTAGTTATGCTGCTGTTGATGCACTGATGAAAGCCAGATAGCTAGATCAGTGTTTAGTTCGTCGTAGTTGCCGGTGGGCTGAGGTCTAAAGGAATCCAAACTAGTTTTAAAAGGTTTGGATAGGTTAGGTTAGGTTAGAACATGAATAAGACGGGTGCCCGGCCGCAGGCCGGTCACTTAGGTTCAGTTCCGTTTAAAAAAAAAAAAAACAAAAAACAAAACGTACCAATACAAAGTACTCTTATTCATATTAGAAGATATTGTAAAATAACAATTAATTTAATTTTTTTTTTTTTTTTTTTTTTCACTTACACATTAGGCCCGTCGCGCCGCGCCACTACTATATGGGGCGAAGGTGCGAAGTCGACGGCGACGACAAAGTACCGAGTCTAAGGAGACTGATGGCGGCGCCACACAGTGGCGTTATGTCTCTATAAAAGTGGTGGTCTTTTATTATGTTATTTATTAATGGCATTATTTTAATATCATATCAATATTGTACCCCGCACAGGGGGGAGGTACGGGTAGGTAGTGACGAAAAATAACGATACGGGACTCTTACGAGGTCTCGCAATCGGAATGAGTACACTTTAAATATTTTAACGAGGTAAAATTTAAGGGCATTGAGGGTCTGGTGCCAGTGGTGGTTGATTAGATCCACACACTATACTTTTTATAATTATGTGGCGTTATGTCTCTATAAAAGTGGTGGTCTTTTATTATGTTATTTATTAATGGTATTTTTTTAATATCATATCAATATTGTACCCCGCACGGGGGGAGGTAGGGGGGTAGGTAGTGACGAAAAATAACGTTACGGGACTCTTACGAGGTCTCGTAATCGGAATGAGTTTCTGCGACTACCATTGTTTGTCGCGGGTAACGGGGAATCAGGGTTCGATTCCGGTGAGGGAGCCTGAGAAACTGCTACCACATCCAAGGAAGGCAGCAGGCGCGCAAATTACCCACTCCCTGCACGGGGGGGGGGGGAGGTACGGGTAGGTAGTGACGAAAAATAACGATACGGGACTCTTACGAGGTCCCGTCATCGAATAATCAATACACGAACTGCCCACACACTTGTAAATATAGACGCGCAAGATCGTTACACGAACCGCTTACCATTATAGTAAACTACTATGCAAACACACATAACATATACGCAATAAGGGAACTTTAAATTGGAGATTTTACCCTACCACACCCGTCGGTCTCATTCTGAAAACTATTCAAAATAATTGCTATTTTTCATTCTCATTCAAATATAAATAATAGTAAATAATATATAATTTTCGACTGAACTGAACCCAAGTGCCCGGCCTGTGGCCGGGCACCCCTCGTATTCATGTTCTAACCTAACCTAACCTAAATCTAGTTTTGACACCTTTAGACTTTAGATTCAAGATTTAATGTGAATATATGCATTAATAAAAACTCATTACTATTTTAATACTAGTTATGCTGCTGTTGATGCACTGATGAAAGCCAGATAGCTAGATCAGTGTTTAGTTAGTCGTAGTTGCCGGTGGGCTGAGGTCTAAAGGAATCCAAACTAGTTTTAAAAGGTTTGGATAGGTTAGGTTAGGTTAGAACATGAATAAGACGGGTGCCCGGCCGCAGGCCGGTCACTTAGGTTCAGTTCCGTTTAAAAAAAAAAAAAACAAAAAACAAAACGTACCAATACAAAGTACTCTTATTCATAATATTAGAAGATATTGTAAAATAACAATTAATTTAATTTTTTTTTTTTTTTTTTTCACTTACACATTAGCCTCGTCGCGCCGCGACATTACTATATGGGGCGAAGGTGCGAAGTCGACGGCGACGACAAAGTACCGAGTCTAAGGAGACTGATGGCGGCGCCACCCAGTGGCGTTATGTCTCTATAAAAGTGGTGGTCTTTTATTATGTTATTTATTAATGGTATTTTTTTAATATCATATCAATATTGTACCCCGCACGGGGGGAGGTAGGGGGGTAGGTAGTGACGAAAAATAACGATACGGGACTCTTACGAGGTCTCGTAATCGGAATGAGTTTCTGCGACTACCATTGTTTGTCGCGGGTAACGGGGAATCAGGGTTCGATTCCGGTGAGGGAGCCTGAGAAACTGCTACCACATCCAAGGAAGGCAGCAGGCGCGCAAATTACCCACTCCCTGCACGGGGGGGGGGGGAGGTACGGGTAGGTAGTGACGAAAAATAACGATACGGGACTCTTACGAGGTCTCGTCATCGAATAATCAATACACGAACTGCCCACACACTTGTAAATATAGACGCGCAAGATCGTTACACGAACCGCTTACCATTATAGTAAACTACTATGCAAACACACATAACATATACGCAATAAGGGAACTTTAAATTGGAGATTTTACCCTACCACACCCGTTTGTCTCATTCTGAAAACTATTCAAAATAATTGCTATTTTTCATTCTCATTCAAATATAAATAATAGTAAATAATATATAATTTTCGACTGAACTGAACCCAAGTGCCCGGCCTGTGGCCGGGCACCCCTCGTATTCATGTTCTAACCTAACCTAACCTAAATCTAGTTTTGACACCTTTAGACTTTAGATTCAAGATTTAATGTGAATATATGCATTAATAAAGGTTTAAGATCTTTATTTCTCAGAAGAATTACATAAAAATTCGCTTATTGAGAAAACATTAATTAACTTACAAGTTCTATTACATAGTGTGAGCGTACATTATAGAGGGTATTAACAATTATTACTAATAACAAAAATAAAAATGATCTTAAAAGTGGGTGGTTACAAAACTACTAAACAGAAACACAACTCTAAAACAAAGATCATCGAATACTAGAAAGGACTTACAGTGACACATTACTTATTAAGTAAAATTTTAGTTTTTTCTTGAAAATAAACATAGATTTAGCTTCTTTTATATCAGATGGTAGCTTATTGTAAATCTGCGCTCCTTCAAATATAATATTTTTGTGGCCATAGTTAGTGCGAGGTTTATTATGCAATAAGAGGTGGCTCGCGCGTCGGAGAGAACGTTTTTGTACTTGAATTTTTTTCGTAAAAGTTATTTTCGAATGTATGTCTTTATTAAGTATTTTACGAATTAATATAGAGGTGTTATAGATATACGTTTGTCTTATGTTGAGTAATTTTGTTTCTTTATATATTTTGTTGGTTGGCGTTAGAAAATCATAGTGAAATAATATTTTAATTAATTTATTTTGTGCTATTTGAATTCTATTTAAATTTGTTTTTGCCGCTGTCCCCCATAACTCAATTAAATAATCGATATGTGGTTTAACAAGGGAGTTATATATAGTGTACCTTACATTTTTTGGAAGACAGTGAACGATGCCACGCAGGCATCCCATCAAAGATGACAGTTTATTGCGAAGCTTGTCTAGGTGATGTCTCCATGTCAGATGCTTGTCAAGGATTAAGCCGAGATATTTTTGGCTGTCAGATTTAACTAAAGTGTCATTAGAGATAGTGAGAGGGTCATAATTATGAATTGTCTTATTTTTTGGAGCAAATATAACATAATTTGTTTTTGAAGTATTTATGGTAAGAAGGTTGCATTGAAACCATACGTTAAGATTATTTAAATCATTTTGTGCATCTTTCATAATGGAATTTATAGATCCACCAAAGTAAACAAGAACAGTGTCATCAGCATATAAGGATATATCACCTTTTAGACCTATTTCGTGTATGTTATTTATATAAATAAGGAAGAGCAAGGGACCTAAAATCGAGCCTTGTGGCACGCCACAAGTTATTGAAGCAGGACCACTACAATTTTTACCTATTTTTACTATTTGAGACCGATTTGCGAGATATGATTTTAATATTTCGTAAGCTTTACCATTAATACCAATACTATTTAATTTGTTAAGAAGCAAGTTGTGACTGACAGTGTCGAAAGCTTTTTTAAGATCTATGAATATTCCCACAACTATTTGTTTTTTATCAATTTGCAGTTTCATATTGGTCACAAGATCTATAGCTGCTGATATAGTACTCGATTTAGATCTAAAGCCATATTGTTTTTCATATAGAAAATTAATTGAATTTAAATATTGTATAAGCCTGCTATATATTGCCTTTTCAAAAATTTTTGATAATACTGGCAATACTGAAATAGGTCGGTAATTACCAGGATCAGACTTACTACCGGATTTAAAAATTGGAGAAACTTTAGCAACCTTAAGAGTATCGGGAAAAAGGCCCTGATCAAAGCAATGATTTATGCATATCGTTAGTTTTTCAGCTAAAACATTCTTTATGCACTTGATTGCCTTAGAACTGACACCATCAATGCCCAAAGCTGTATTAGTATTAAGATCGTCAATTAACTTAGAAACCTCAGTTAAAGTTACTGGAGACATCTGAGATAGGCCTGCATCAGAGCATCGTTGATTTGGTAGCGTATAAGTTTCATTCTGATGATATTTTATAGGTATACTATTTGCTAAGGTTGACCCGACAGTCGAAAAATAATTATTGAAGGATTCACATATTCGTTGGGGGTTAGTAATTGTATCATTAACTATATTTAACTTTGTTGGAGAACAGATTTCTTTAATTTTATTATTAGAGAGGCTGTTTAATAAATTCCACATTTTCATAGGTTTTTTTGTACATTCTTTGAATGCTTTTATGTAATATTCTCTCTTTACTTTTTGGATCTTCTCAGTCACAGCATTTCTTTGTTTCAAAAAGTCATGCTTTATTTGGTCGTCTTTTGGTGACATTTTATGTTGATGCCATAAAGCATTTCTTTTATCAATATCAATGAGAATATTTTTATTAATCCAATCATTTCTCGGTGGGTTTAATATTTTGGTTTTCTTTATTTTACTCGTCTTAATACTGTTAGTTAATATAGTTTCTAAATCTGAGAAGTTTGTGATGTTGCCTTCCATTTCTTTTTCCACTCTTTTAAATAACATTTTGTAGTCCAGTGCTTCGTATTCGATTTTCTTTTTAGTTACAGGTTTGTATTTCTCCACTTCCAAATACAATTGCTTGTGATCCGAGATACTTGATTCTATGACAGCCATATGAAAAACATGACTTTTTAAGTTAGTAGACGCATGATCCAATAAAGTTTTAGTTGTAGACGTTTCTCGCGTGCAATACTTAGCTTCAACCTTATTTAGTAGACTAAACCCGTTTTCTTTTAGCATTTCTTTATAATCCATTGTCATTCTGTCAGAGCGTAAAAGATCAAGATTGTAATCTCCAAAGACAATAACTCGTTTTCTTTTTTGAAGTTGACTCGAATATGTTTCAAGAAAGCTTTTGATGTTGGTGCGATCAGGATTATATATAACACCAATATCCAGACAGTAGTCACTTACATGTATCCAGAGATAATGCATGCCGGCTATACACAGTTCTTCAGTTATATTATGTTTTAGGTTATCGTGAGCAAAGATAGAAACTCCGCCACCTTTTGTGTTTTCTCTATAATTATAATAGTGGGTATATCCGGGTAATAGAAGTCTCTTAGCTTCGTCTTTAGATTTAATCCATGTTTCAGTTATTACAATAAACTGTATTTGTGTATGGAAAGAGTGTAATATGCATTTTAATTCATCAAATTTACCTGGTTTAAGAATACTGCGAGCATTAAAGTAAAAGAAGCATAACCTTTTATTTGTAATAGAGATATTTGTATAATTAGTGGTAATTTCATAGGATATTTTATTATTGTTTTGTAAAGTTTTGTCAGATTCTTGTTGAGTTATGTTTATTGCTTGTAGTTTTTTGGCTGAAATTTTACAATTTTGGGTACTCCCTTTATGTATTTTATACCAATACTATTTTCACCATTTTTTTGACGTTGCTCCAATTCTTCTTTAAGTTTCTTGAAATTTGCCTGCTGATTGAGAGTCTGATCAGAGAAAACTTTGATGTTATCTACTAGCATATTATTTTTATTTCGCAGTATTGTTTTTACTAAATTAGGTCCATTAAAGACCGCTTTGATAGGTCGATTTTTATTAGCGTTATATTTTCCTAAACGAATAACTTTAATAGGCTCTGGACTATCTTTAGCTATTGATCTTATTACTCTTAAGACTTCATGTTTGTCTGAAGACTGTCTTTCCTGAGAGTTATCGCAATTAGGTTCACTAATTCCTGTAAGTATAATATTCTGCTCCCTGATCTTCCGCTCTTGTATTTCATGAATTATGTCTTCATATGTAAAGTTTATTAAAGGAGTTGTTGCGGTAGATTTAATTTGCTGGACATCAGTCTCTAATGCTAAAATTTTCTCTTGAGACTCTTTTGCCGAGTTTGTGAGTTCTAACAATTGTGACTTCATTGTGTTTTGTGCTAATACTAGACTTTCTGTTGTTTCTTTTATTGACGCAATATCTTGGGAAATTTTTGACATACTTTCCTTTTGGACAGAAGTAAATTGAGTAAGGAAATTCATCATGACATCCATCTTGTTTTGTATTTCTGACAACTCTTGTCGAAGGTCGTGGTCATCCTGTGGAATTTTCCTCTTATTTCGGAAAGTAATTCTTGGTTCTTCGGGCATAGCTTGAAAAAGTTTTGGACTCGATAAATTGGGTTGCGAGCCACTTCGCCGCTCATTGGAGTCACTTCCAGTAGGTGAGCGTAGTTGGTTCGACATAATATTAAAGATCCGTGGTAATTGTAAACTCGTTCACTTGCTGCGTACGCCGAAGCAAGACCAAAAATAAATTTGTCTCTCTTACCCGAGGTGGGGAGGGACGCAGGGTACACCGATAGTTTGTAGCTGCAGAGTAGCCAGTAGTCTTAAAGGTCAATTCACTTACAATGAGATAACTGCTTTAGAATAATTAACGTAAGATTTAATTTTGAGCACTATAACAATTAAATATTTTAATTTGATTTGTAAACACGTCCGTTCTGTATGCACGCTCACGCGCAAATCATATAATAGCAATAAAAACTCATTACTATTTTAATACTAGTTATGCTGCTGTTGATGCACTGATGAAAGCCAGATAGCTAGATCAGTGTTTAGTTCGTCGTAGTTGCCGGTGGGCTGAGGTCTAAAGGAATCCAAACTAGTTTTAAAAGGTTTGGATAGGTTAGGTTAGGTTAGAACATGAATAAGACGGGTGCCCGGCCGCAGGCCGGTCACTTAGGTTCAGTTCCGTTTAAAAAAAAAAAAACAAAAAACAAAACGTACCAATACAAAGTACTCTTATTCATATTAGAAGATATTGTAAAATAACAATTAATTTAATTTTTTTTTTTTTTTTTTTTTTCACTTACACATTAGGCCCGTCGCGCCGCGCCACTACTATATGGGGCGAAGGTGCGAAGTCGACGGCGACGACAAAGTACCGAGTCTAAGGAGACTGATGGCGGCGCCACACAGTGGCGTTATGTCTCTATAAAAGTGGTGGTCTTTTATTATGTTATTTATTAATGGTATTATTTTAATATCATATCAATATTGTACCCCGCACAGGGGGGAGGTACGGGTAGGTAGTGACGAAAAATAATGATACGGGACTCTTACGAGGTCTCGCAATCGGAATGAGTACACTTTAAATATTTTAACGAGGTAAAATTTAAGGGCATTGAGGGTCTGGTGCCAGTGGTGGTTGATTAGATCCACACACTATACTTTTTATAATTATGTGGCGTTATGTCTCTATAAAAGTGGTGGTCTTTTATTATGTTATTTATTAATGGTATTTTTTTAATATCATATCAATATTGTACCCCGCACGGGGGGAGGTAGGGGGGTAGGTAGTGACGAAAAATAACGATACGGGACTCTTACGAGGTCTCGTAATCGGAATGAGTTTCTGCGACTACCATTGTTTGTCGCGGGTAACGGGGAATCAGGGTTCGATTCCGGTGAGGGAGCCTGAGAAACTGCTACCACATCCAAGTAAGGCAGCAGGCGCGCAAATTACCCACTCCCTGCACGGGGGGGGGGGGGGGGGGGGGGAGGTACGGGTAGGTAGTGACGAAAAATAACGATACGGGACTCTTACGAGGTCTCGTCATCGAATAATCAATACACGAACTGCCCACACACTTGTAAATATAGACGCGCAAGATCGTTACACGAACCGCTTACCATTATAGTAAACTACTATGCAAACACACATAACATATACGCAATAAGGGAACTTTAAATTGGAGATTTTACCCTACCACACCCGTCTGTCTCATTCTGAAAACTATTCAAAATAATTGCTATTTTTCATTCTCATTCAAATATAAATAATAGTAAATAATATATAATTTTCGACTGAACTGAACCCAAGTGCCCGGCCTGTGGCCGGGCACCCCTCGTATTCATGTTCTAACCTAACCTAACCTAAATCTAGTTTTGACACCTTTAGACTTTAGATTCAAGATTTAATGTGAATATATGCATTAATAAAAACTCATTACTATTTTAATACTAGTTATGCTGCTGTTGATGCACTGATGAAAGCCAGATAGCTAGATCAGTGTTTAGTTCGTCGTAGTTGCCGGTGGGCTGAGGTCTAAAGGAATCCAAACTAGTTTTAAAAGGTTTGGATAGGTTAGGTTAGGTTAGAACATGAATAAGACGGGTGCCCGGCCGCAGGCCGGTCACTTAGGTTCAGTTCCGTTTAAAAAAAAAAAAAACAAAAAACAAAACGTACCAATACAAAGTACTCTTATTCATATTAGAAGATATTGTAAAATAACAATTAATTTAATTTTTTTTTTTTTTTTTTTTTTCACTTACACATTAGGCCCGTCGCGCCGCGCCACTACTATATGGGGCGAAGGTGCGAAGTCGACGGCGACGACAAAGTACCGAGTCTAAGGAGACTGATGGCGGCGCCACACAGTGGCGTTATGTCTCTATAAAAGTGGTGGTCTTTTATTATGTTATTTATTAATGGTATTATTTTAATATCATATCAATATTGTACCCCGCACAGGGGGGAGGTACGGGTAGGTAGTGACGAAAAATAATGATACGGGACTCTTACGAGGTCTCGCAATCGGAATGAGTACACTTTAAATATTTTAACGAGGTAAAATTTAAGGGCATTGAGGGTCTGGTGCCAGTGGTGGTTGATTAGATCCACACACTATACTTTTTATAATTATGTGGCGTTATGTCTCTATAAAAGTGGTGGTCTTTTATTATGTTATTTATTAATGGTATTTTTTTAATATCATATCAATATTGTACCCCGCACGGGGGGAGGTAGGGGGGTAGGTAGTGACGAAAAATAACGATACGGGACTCTTACGAGGTCTCGTAATCGGAATGAGTTTCTGCGACTACCATTGTTTGTCGCGGGTAACGGGGAATCAGGGTTCGATTCCGGTGAGGGAGCCTGAGAAACTGCTACCACATCCAAGGAAGGCAGCAGGCGCGCAAATTACCCACTCCCTGCACGGGGGGGGGAGGTACGGGTAGGTAGTGACGAAA
The DNA here is from genome assembly GCF_905163445.1 of Pararge aegeria. Taxonomy (NCBI): domain Eukaryota; kingdom Metazoa; phylum Arthropoda; class Insecta; order Lepidoptera; family Nymphalidae; genus Pararge; species Pararge aegeria. The sequence continues at coordinate 18,073,006 of NC_053195.1, forward strand.
AATAACGATACGGGACTCTTACGAGGTCTCGTCATCGAATAATCAATACACGAACTGCCCACACACTTGTAAATATAGACGCGCAAGATCGTTACACGAACCGCTTACCATTATAGTAAACTACTATGCAAACACACATAACATATACGCAATAAGGGAACTTTAAATTGGAGATTTTACCCTACCACACCCGTCTGTCTCATTCTGAAAACTATTCAAAATAATTGCTATTTTTCATTCTCATTCAAATATAAATAATAGTAAATAATATATAATTTTCGACTGAACTGAACCCAAGTGCCCGGCCTGTGGCCGGGCATCCCTCGTATTCATGTTCTAACCTAACCTAACCTAAATCTAGTTTTGACACCTTTAGACTTTAGATTCAAGATTTAATGTGAATATATGCATTAATAAAAACTCATTACTATTTTAATACTAGTTATGCTGCTGTTGATGCACTGATGAAAGCCAGATAGCTAGATCAGTGTTTAGTTCGTCGTAGTTGCCGGTGGGCTGAGGTCTAAAGGAATCCAAACTAGTTTTAAAAGGTTTGGATAGGTTAGGTTAGGTTAGAACATGAATAAGACGGGTGCCCGGCCGCAGGCCGGTCACTTAGGTTCAGTTCCGTTTAAAAAAAAAAAAAACAAAAAACAAAACGTACCAATACAAAGTACTCTTATTCATATTAGAAGATATTGTAAAATAACAATTAATTTAATTTTTTTTTTTTTTTTTTTTTCACTTACACATTAGGCCCGTCGCGCCGCGCCACTACTATATGGGGCGAAGGTGCGAAGTCGACGGCGACGACAAAGTACCGAGTCTAAGGAGACTGATGGCGGCGCCACACAGTGGCGTTATGTCTCTATAAAAGTGGTGGTCTTTTATTATGTTATTTATTAATGGTATTATTTTAATATCATATCAATATTGTACCCCGCACAGGGGGGAGGTACGGGTAGGTAGTGACGAAAAATAATGATACGGGACTCTTACGAGGTCTCGCAATCGGAATGAGTACACTTTAAATATTTTAACGAGGTAAAATTTAAGGGCATTGAGGGTCTGGTGCCAGTGGTGGTTGATTAGATCCACACACTATACTTTTTATAATTATGTGGCGTTATGTCTCTATAAAAGTGGTGGTCTTTTATTATGTTATTTATTAATGGTATTTTTTTAATATCATATCAATATTGTACCCCGCACGGGGGGAGGTAGGGGGGTAGGTAGTGACGAAAAATAACGATACGGGACTCTTACGAGGTCTCGTAATCGGAATGAGTTTCTGCGACTACCATTGTTTGTCGCGGGTAACGGGGAATCAGGGTTCGATTCCGGTGAGGGAGCCTGAGAAACTGCTACCACATCCAAGGAAGGCAGCAGGCGCGCAAATTACCCACTCCCTGCACGGGGGGGGGGGGGAGGTACGGGTAGGTAGTGACGAAAAATAACGATACGGGACTCTTACGAGGTCTCGTCATCGAATAATCAATACACGAACTGCCCACACACTTGTAAATATAGACGCGCAAGATCGTTACACGAACCGCTTACCATTATAGTAAACTACTATGCAAACACACATAACATATACGCAATAAGGGAACTTTAAATTGGAGATTTTACCCTACCACACCCGTCTGTCTCATTCTGAAAACTATTCAAAATAATTGCTATTTTTCATTCTCATTCAAATATAAATAATAGTAAATAATATATAATTTTCGACTGAACTGAACCCAAGTGCCCGGCCTGTGGCCGGGCACCCCTCGTATTCATGTTCTAACCTAACCTAACCTAAATCTAGTTTTGACACCTTTAGACTTTAGATTCAAGATTTAATGTGAATATATGCATTAATAAAAACTCATTACTATTTTAATACTAGTTATGCTGCTGTTGATGCACTGATGAAAGCCAGATAGCTAGATCAGTGTTTAGTTAGTCGTAGTTGCCGGTGGGCTGAGGTCAAAAGGAATCCAAACTAGTTTTAAAAGGTTTGGATAGGTTAGGTTAGGTTAGAATTTGAATTCGCGGTCGTGTGCGAAAGCGTTCCCGTAACCCAGTCACCAGGCGAAGTGTTTGAACACCGTGGGGTTTAGTCGGTAAGAGTCCGACATAACCATTGCACCTCCCCGGGTGTGTTGGTATCCATGAGGATTCCCCACGTAAAAAAAAAAAAAAATAAAAAAAAAAAAAAAAAAAAAGGTTAGAACATGAATAAGACGGGTGCCCGGCCGCAGGCCGGTCACTTAGGTTCAGTTCCGTTTAAAAAAAAAAAAAACAAAAAACAAAACGTACCAATACAAAGTACTCTTATTCATATTAGAAGATATTGTAAAATAACAATTAATTAAATTTTTTTTTTTTTTTTTTCACTTACACATTAGGCCCGTCGCGCCGCGCCACTACTATATGGGGCGAAGGTGCGAAGTCGACGGCGACGACAAAGTACCGAGTCTAAGGAGACTGATGGCGGCGCCACACAGTGGCGTTATGTCTCTATAAAAGTGGTGGTCTTTTATTATGTTATTTATTAATGGTATTATTTTAATATCATATCAATATTGTACCCCGCACAGGGGGGAGGTACGGGTAGGTAGTGACGAAAAATAACGATACGGGACTCTTACGAGGTCTCGCAATCGGAATGAGTACACTTTAAATATTTTAACGAGGTAAAATTTAAGGGCATTGAGGGTCTGGTGCCAGTGGTGGTTGATTAGATCCACACACTATACTTTTTATAATTATGTGGCGTTATGTCTCTATAAAAGTGGTGGTCTTTTATTATGTTATTTATTAATGGTATTTTTTTAATATCATATCAATATTGTACCCCGCACGGGGGGAGGTAGGGGGGTAGGTAGTGACGAAAAATAACGATACGGGACTCTTACGAGGTCTCGTAATCGGAATGAGTTTCTGCGACTACCATTTGTTGTCGCGGGTAACGGGGAATCAGGGTTCGATTCCGGTGAGGGAGCCTGAGAAACTGCTACCACATCCAAGTAAGGCAGCAGGCGCGCAAATTACCCACTCCCTGCACGGGGGGGGGGGAGGTACGGGTAGGTAGTGACGAAAAATAACGATACGGGACTCTTACGAGGTCTCGTCATCGAATAATCAATACACGAACTGCCCACACACTTGTAAATATAGACGCGCAAGATCGTTACACGAACCGCTTACCATTATAGTAAACTACTATGCAAACACACATAACATATACGCAATAAGGGAACTTTAAATTGGAGATTTTACCCTACCACACCCGTCTGTCTCATTCTAAAAACTATTCAAAATAATTGCTATTTTTCATTCTCATTCAAATATAAATAATAGTAAATAATATATAATTTTCGACTGAACTGAACCCAAGTGCCCGGCCTGTGGCCGGGCACCCCTCGTATTCATGTTCTAACCTAACCTAACCTAAATCTAGTTTTGACACCTTTAGACTTTAGATTCAAGATTTAATGTGAATATATGCATTAATAAAAACTCATTACTATTTTAATACTAGTTATGCTGCTGTTGATGCACTGATGAAAGCCAGATAGCTAGATCAGTGTTTAGTTCATCGTAGTTGCCGGTGGGCTGAGGTCTAAAGGAATCCAAACTAGTTTTAAAAGGTTTGGATAGGTTAGGTTAGGTTAGAATTTGAATTCGCGGTCGTGTGCGAAAGCGTTCCCGTAACCCAGTCACCAGGCGAAGTGTTTGAACACCGTGGGGTTTAGTCGGTAAGAGTCCGACATAACCATTGCACCTCCCCGGGTGTGTTGGTATCCATGAGGATTCCCCACGTAAAAAAAAAAAAAAAAAAAAAAAAAAAAAAAAAAAGGTTAGAACATGAATAAGACGGGTGCCCGGCCGCAGGCCGGTCACTTAGGTTCAGTTCCGTTTAAAAAAAAAAAAAACAAAAAACAAAACGTACCAATACAAAGTACTCTTATTCATATTAGAAGATATTGTAAAATAACAATTAATTAAATTTTTTTTTTTTTTTTTTTCACTTACACATTAGGCCCGTCGCGCCGCGCCACTACTATATGGGGCGAAGGTGCGAAGTCGACGGCGACGACAAAGTACCGAGTCTAAGGAGACTGATGGCGGCGCCACACAGTGGCGTTATGTCTCTATAAAAGTGGTGGTCTTTTATTATGTTATTTATTAATGGTATTATTTTAATATCATATCAATATTGTACCCCGCACAGGGGGGAGGTACGGGTAGGTAGTGACGAAAAATAATGATACGGGACTCTTACGAGGTCTCGCAATCGGAATGAGTACACTTTAAATATTTTAACGAGGTAAAATTTAAGGGCATTGAGGGTCTGGTGCCAGTGGTGGTTGATTAGATCCACACACTATACTTTTTATAATTATGTGGCGTTATGTCTCTATAAAAGTGGTGGTCTTTCATTATGTTATTTATTAATGGTATTTTTTTAATATCATATCAATATTGTACCCCGCACGGGGGGAGGTAGGGGGGTAGGTAGTGACGAAAAATAACGATACGGGACTCTTACGAGGTCTCGTAATCGGAATGAGTTTCTGCGACTACCATTGTTTGTCGCGGGTAACGGGGAATCAGGGTTCGATTCCGGTGAGGGAGCCTGAGAAACTGCTACCACATCCAAGGAAGGCAGCAGGCGCGCAAATTACCCACTCCCTGCACGGGGGGGGGGAGGTACGGGTAGGTAGTGACGAAAAATAACGATACGGGACTCTTACGAGGTCTCGTCATCGAATAATCAATACACGAACTGCCCACACACTTGTAAATATAGACGCGCAAGATCGTTACACGAACCGCTTACCATTATAGTAAACTACTATGCAAACACACATAACATATACGCAATAAGGGAACTTTAAATTGGAGATTTTACACTACCACACCCGTCTGTCTCATTCTGAAAACTATTCAAAATAATTGCTATTTTTCATTCTCATTCAAATATAAATAATAGTAAATAATATATAATTTTCGACTGAACTGAACCCAAGTGCCCGGCCTGTGGCCGGGCACCCCTCGTATTCATGTTCTAACCTAACCTAACCTAAATCTAGTTTTGACACCTTTAGACTTTAGATTCAAGATTTAATGTGAATATATGCATTAATAAAAACTCATTACTATTTTAATACTAGTTATGCTGCTGTTGATGCACTGATGAAAGCCAGATAGCTAGATCAGTGTTTAGTTCGTCGTAGTTGCCGGTGGGCTGAGGTCTAAAGGAATCCAAACTAGTTTTAAAAGGTTTGGATAGGTTAGGTTAGGTTAGAACATGAATAAGACGGGTGCCCGGCCGCAGGCCGGTCACTTAGGTTCAGTTCCGTTTAAAAAAAAAAAAAACAAAAAACAAAACGTACCAATACAAAGTACTCTTATTCATATTAGAAGATTTTGTAAAATAACAATTAATTTAATTTTTTTTTTTTTTTTTTTTCACTTACACATTAGGCCCGTCGCGCCGCGCCACTACTATATGGGGCGAAGGTGCGAAGTCGACGGCGACGACAAAGTACCGAGTCTAAGGAGACTGATGGCGGCGCCACACAGTGGCGTTATGTCTCTATAAAAGTGGTGGTCTTTTATTATGTTATTTATTAATGGCATTATTTTAATATCATATCAATATTGTACCCCGCACAGGGGGGAGGTACGGGTAGGTAGTGACGAAAAATAACGATACGGGACTCTTACGAGGTCTCGCAATCGGAATGAGTACACTTTAAATATTTTAACGAGGTAAAATTTAAGGGCATTGAGGGTCTGGTGCCAGTGGTGGTTGATTAGATCCACACACTATACTTTTTATAATTATGTGGCGTTATGTCTCTATAAAAGTGGTGGTCTTTTATTATGTTATTTATTAATGGTATTTTTTTAATATCATATCAATATTGTACCCCGCACGGGGGGAGGTAGGGGGGTAGGTAGTGACGAAAAATAACGTTACGGGACTCTTACGAGGTCTCGTAATCGGAATGAGTTTCTGCGACTACCATTGTTTGTCGCGGGTAACGGGGAATCAGGGTTCGATTCCGGTGAGGGAGCCTGAGAAACTGCTACCACATCCAAGGAAGGCAGCAGGCGCGCAAATTACCCACTCCCTGCACGGGGGGGGGGGGGGGGAGGTACGGGTAGGTAGTGACGAAAAATAACGATACGGGACTCTTACGAGGTCTCGTCATCGAATAATCAATACACGAACTGCCCACACACTTGTAAATATAGACGCGCAAGATCGTTACACGAACCGCTTACCATTATAGTAAACTACTATGCAAACACACATAACATATACGCAATAAGGGAACTTTAAATTGGAGATTTTACCCTACCACACCCGTCGGTCTCATTCTGAAAACTATTCAAAATAATTGCTATTTTTCATTCTCATTCAAATATAAATAATAGTAAATAATATATAATTTTCGACTGAACTGAACCCAAGTGCCCGGCCTGTGGCCGGGCACCCCTCGTATTCATGTTCTAACCTAACCTAACCTAAATCTAGTTTTGACACCTTTAGACTTTAGATTCAAGATTTAATGTGAATATATGCATTAATAAAAACTCATTACTATTTTAATACTAGTTATGCTGCTGTTGATGCACTGATGAAAGCCAGATAGCTAGATCAGTGTTTAGTTAGTCGTAGTTGCCGGTGGGCTGAGGTCTAAAGGAATCCAAACTAGTTTTAAAAGGTTTGGATAGGTTAGGTTAGGTTAGAACATGAATAAGACGGGTGCCCGGCCGCAGGCCGGTCACTTAGGTTCAGTTCCGTTTAAAAAAAAAAAAAACAAAAAACAAAACGTACCAATACAAAGTACTCTTATTCATAATATTAGAAGATATTGTAAAATAACAATTAATTTAATTTTTTTTTTTTTTTTTTTCACTTACACATTAGCCTCGTCGCGCCGCGACATTACTATATGGGGCGAAGGTGCGAAGTCGACGGCGACGACAAAGTACCGAGTCTAAGGAGACTGATGGCGGCGCCACCCAGTGGCGTTATGTCTCTATAAAAGTGGTGGTCTTTTATTATGTTATTTATTAATGGTATTATTTTAATATCATATCAATATTGTACCCCGCACAGGGGGGAGGTACGGGTAGGTAGTGACGAAAAATAACGATACGGGACTCTTACGAGGTCTCGCAATCGGAATGAGTACACTTTAAATATTTTAACGAGGTAAAATTTAAGGGCATTGAGGGTCTGGTGCCAGTGGTGGTTGATTAGATCCACACACTATACTTTTTATAATTATGTGGCGTTATGTCTCTATAAAAGTGGTGGTCTTTTATTATGTTATTTATTAATGGTATTTTTTTAATATCATATCAATATTGTACCCCGCACGGGGGGAGGTAGGGGGGTAGGTAGTGACGAAAAATAACGATACGGGACTCTTACGAGGTCTCGTAATCGGAATGAGTTTCTGCGACTACCATTGTTTGTCGCGGGTAACGGGGAATCAGGGTTCGATTCCGGTGAGGGAGCCTGAGAAACTGCTACCACATCCAAGGAAGGCAGCAGGCGCGCAAATTACCCACTCCCTGCACGGGGGGGGGAGGTACGGGTAGGTAGTGACGAAAAATAACGATACGGGACTCTTACGAGGTCTCGTCATCGAATAATCAATACACGAACTGCCCACACACTTGTAAATATAGACGCGCAAGATCGTTACACGAACCGCTTACCATTATAGTAAACTACTATGCAAACACACATAACATATACGCAATAAGGGAACTTTAAATTGGAGATTTTACCCTACCACACCCGTTTGTCTCATTCTGAAAACTATTCAAAATAATTGCTATTTTTCATTCTCATTCAAATATAAATAATAGTAAATAATATATAATTTTCGACTGAACTGAACCCAAGTGCCCGGCCTGTGGCCGGGCACCCCTCGTATTCATGTTCTAACCTAACCTAACCTAAATCTAGTTTTGACACCTTTAGACTTTAGATTCAAGATTTAATGTGAATATATGCATTAATAAAAACTCATTACTATTTTAATACTAGTTATGCTGCTGTTGATGCACTGATGAAAGCCAGATAGCTAGATCAGTGTTTAGTTAGTCGTAGTTGCCGGTGGGCTGAGGTCTAAAGGAATCCAAACTAGTTTTAAAAGGTTTGGATAGGTTAGGTTAGGTTAGAACATGAATAAGACGGGTGCCCGGCCGCAGGCCGGTCACTTAGGTTCAGTTCCGTTTAAAAAAAAAAAAAACAAAAAACAAAACGTACAAATACAAAGTACTCTTATTCATAATATTAGAAGATATTGTAAAATAACAATTAATTTAATTTTTTTTTTTTTTTTTTTTACTTACACATTAGCCTCGTCGCGCCGCGACATTACTATATGGGGCGAAGGTGCGAAGTCGACGGCGACGACAAAGTACCGAGTCTAAGGAGACTGATGGCGGCGCCACACAGTGGCGTTATGTCTCTATAAAAGTGGTGGTCTTTTATTATGTTATTTATTAATGGTATTATTTTAATATCATATCAATATTGTACCCCGCACAGGGGGGAGGTACGGGTAGGTAGTGACGAAAAATAATGATACGGGACTCTTACGAGGTCTCGCAATCGGAATGAGTACACTTTAAATATTTTAACGAGGTAAAATTTAAGGGCATTGAGGGTCTGGTGCCAGTGGTGGTTGATTAGATCCACACACTATACTTTTTATAATTATGTGGCGTTATGTCTCTATAAAAGTGGTGGTCTTTTATTATGTTATTTATTAATGGTATTTTTTTAATATCATATCAATATTGTACCCCGCACGGGGGGAGGTAGGGGGGTAGGTAGTGACGAAAAATAACGATACGGGACTCTTACGAGGTCTCGTAATCGGAATGAGTTTCTGCGACTACCATTGTTTGTCGCGGGTAACGGGGAATCAGGGTTCGATTCCGGTGAGGGAGCCTGAGAAACTGCTACCACATCCAAGTAAGGCAGCAGGCGCGCAAATTACCCACTCCCTGCACGGGGGGGGGGGGAGGTACGGGTAGGTAGTGACGAAAAATAACGATACGGGACTCTTACGAGGTCTCGTCATCGAATAATCAATACACGAACTGCCCACACACTTGTAAATATAGACGCGCAAGATCGTTACACGAACCGCTTACCATTATAGTAAACTACTATGCAAACACACATAACATATACGCAATAAGGGAACTTTAAATTGGAGATTTTACCCTACCACACCCGTCTGTCTCATTCTGAAAACTATTCAAAATAATTGCTATTTTTCATTCTCATTCAAATATAAATAATAGTAAATAATATATAATTTTCGACTGAACTGAACCCAAGTGCCCGGCCTGTGGCCGGGCACCCCTCGTATTCATGTTCTAACCTAACCTAACCTAAATCTAGTTTTGACACCTTTAGACTTTAGATTCAAGATTTAATGTGAATATATGCATTAATAAAAACTCATTACTATTTTAATACTAGTTATGCTGCTGTTGATGCACTGATGAAAGCCAGATAGCTAGATCAGTGTTTAGTTCGTCGTAGTTGCCGGTGGGCTGAGGTCTAAAGGAATCCAAACTAGTTTTAAAAGGTTTGGATAGGTTAGGTTAGGTTAGAACATGAATAAGACGGGTGCCCGGCCGCAGGCCGGTCACTTAGGTTCAGTTCCGTTTAAAAAAAAAAAAAACAAAAAACAAAACGTACCAATACAAAGTACTCTTATTCATATTAGAAGATATTGTAAAATAACAATTAATTTAATTTTTTTTTTTTTTTTTTTTTCACTTACACATTAGGCCCGTCGCGCCGCGCCACTACTATATGGGGCGAAGGTGCGAAGTCGACGGCGACGACAAAGTACCGAGTCTAAGGAGACTGATGGCGGCGCCACACAGTGGCGTTATGTCTCTATAAAAGTGGTGGTCTTTTATTATGTTATTTATTAATGGTATTATTTTAATATCATATCAATATTGTACCCCGCACAGGGGGGAGGTACGGGTAGGTAGTGACGAAAAATAACGATACGGGACTCTTACGAGGTCTCGCAATCGGAATGAGTACACTTTAAATATTTTAACGAGGTAAAATTTAAGGGCATTGAGGGTCTGGTGCCAGTGGTGGTTGATTAGATCCACACACTATACTTTTTATAATTATGTGGCGTTATGTCTCTATAAAAGTGGTGGTCTTTTATTATGTTATTTATTAATGGTATTTTTTTAATATCATATCAATATTGTACCCCGCACGGGGGGAGGTAGGGGGGTAGGTAGTGACGAAAAATAACGATACGGGACTCTTACGAGGTCTCGTAATCGGAATGAGTTTCTGCGACTACCATTGTTTGTCGCGGGTAACGGGGAATCAGGGTTCGATTCCGGTGAGGGAGCCTGAGAAACTGCTACCACATCCAAGTAAGGCAGCAGGCGCGCAAATTACCCACTCCCTGCACGGGGGGGGGGGAGGTACGGGTAGGTAGTGACGAAAAATAACGATACGGGACTCTTACGAGGTCTCGTCATCGAATAATCAATACACGAACTGCCCACACACTTGTAAATATAGACGCGCAAGATCGTTACACGAACCGCTTACCATTATAGTAAACTACTATGCAAACACACATAACATATACGCAATAAGGGAACTTTAAATTGGAGATTTTACCCTACCACACCCGTCTGTCTCATTCTGAAAACTATTCAAAATAATTGCTATTTTTCATTCTCATTCAAATATAAATAATAGTAAATAATATATAATTTTCGACTGAACTGAACCCAAGTGCCCGGCCTGTGGCCGGGCACCCCTCGTATTCATGTTCTAACCTAACCTAACCTAAATCTAGTTTTGACACCTTTAGACTTTAGATTCAAGATTTAATGTGAATATATGCATTAATAAAAACTCATTACTATTTTAATACTAGTTATGCTGCTGTTGATGCACTGATGAAAGCCAGATAGCTAGATCAGTGTTTAGTTAGTCGTAGTTGCCGGTGGGCTGAGGTCTAAAGGAATCCAAACTAGTTTTAAAAGGTTTGGATAGGTTAGGTTAGGTTAGAACATGAATAAGACGGGTGCCCGGCCGCAGGCCGGTCACTTAGGTTCAGTTCCGTTTAAAAAAAAAAAAAACAAAAAACAAAACGTACCAATACAAAGTACTCTTATTCATAATATTAGAAGATATTGTAAAATAACAATTAATTTAATTTTTTTTTTTTTTTTTCACTTACACATTAGCCTCGTCGCGCCGCGACATTACTATATGGGGCGAAGGTGCGAAGTCGACGGCGACGACAAAGTACCGAGTCTAAGGAGACTGATGGCGGCGCCACACAGTGGCGTTATGTCTCTATAAAAGTGGTGGTCTTTTATTATGTTATTTATTAATGGTATTATTTTAATATCATATCAATATTGTACCCCGCACAGGGGGGAGGTACGGGTAGGTAGTGACAAAAAATAACGATACGGGACTCTTACGAGGTCTCGCAATCGGAATGAGTACACTTTAAATATTTTAACGAGGTAAAATTTAAGGGCATTGAGGGTCTGGTGCCAGTGGTGGTTGATTAGATCCACACACTATACTTTTTATAATTATGTGGCGTTATGTCTCTATAAAAGTGGTGGTCTTTTATTATGTTATTTATTAATGGTATTTTTTTAATATCATATCAATATTGTACCCCGCACGGGGGGAGGTAGGGGGGTAGGTAGTGACGAAAAATAACGATACGGGACTCTTACGAGGTCTCGTAATCGGAATGAGTTTCTGCGACTACCATTGTTTGTCGCGGGTAACGGGGAATCAGGGTTCGATTCCGGTGAGGGAGCCTGAGAAACTGCTACCACATCCAAGTAAGGCAGCAGGCGCGCAAATTACCCACTCCCTGCACGGGGGGGGGGGGAGGTACGGGTAGGTAGTGACGAAAAATAACGATACGGGACTCTTACGAGGTCTCGTCATCGAATAATCAATACACGAACTGCCCACACACTTGTAAATATAGACGCGCAAGATCGTTACACGAACCGCTTACCATTATAGTAAACTACTATGCAAACACACATAACATATACGCAATAAGGGAACTTTAAATTGGAGATTTTACCCTACCACACCCGTCTGTCTCATTCTGAAAACTATTCAAAATAATTGCTATTTTTCATTCTCATTCAAATATAAATAATAGTAAATAATATATAATTTTCGACTGAACTGAACCCAAGTGCCCGGCCTGTGGCCGGGCACCCCTCGTATTCATGTTCTAACCTAACCTAACCTAAATCTAGTTTTGACACCTTTAGACTTTAGATTCAAGATTTAATGTGAATATATGCATTAATAAAAACTCATTACTATTTTAATACTAGTTATGCTGCTGTTGATGCACTGATGAAAGCCAGATAGCTAGATCAGTGTTTAGTTCGTCGTAGTTGCCGGTGGGCTGAGGTCTAAAGGAATCCAAACTAGTTTTAAAAGGTTTGGATAGGTTAGGTTAGGTTAGAACATGAATAAGACGGGTGCCCGGCCGCAGGCCGGTCACTTAGGTTCAGTTCCGTTTAAAAAAAAAAAAAACAAAAAACAAAACGTACCAATACAAAGTACTCTTATTCATATTAGAAGATATTGTAAAATAACAATTAATTTAATTTTTTTTTTTTTTTTTTTTTCACTTACACATTAGGCCCGTCGCGCCGCGCCACTACTATATGGGGCGAAGGTGCGAAGTCGACGGCGACGACAAAGTACCGAGTCTAAGGAGACTGATGGCGGCGCCACACAGTGGCGTTATGTCTCTATAAAAGTGGTGGTCTTTTATTATGTTATTTATTAATGGTATTATTTTAATATCATATCAATATTGTACCCCGCACAGGGGGGAGGTACGGGTAGGTAGTGACGAAAAATAACGATACGGGACTCTTACGAGGTCTCGCAATCGGAATGAGTACACTTTAAATATTTTAACGAGGTAAAATTTAAGGGCATTGAGGGTCTGGTGCCAGTGGTGGTTGATTAGATCCACACACTATACTTTTTATAATTATGTGGCGTTATGTCTCTATAAAAGTGGTGGTCTTTTATTATGTTATTTATTAATGGTATTTTTTTAATATCATATCAATATTGTACCCCGCACGGGGGGAGGTAGGGGGGTAGGTAGTGACGAAAAATAACGATACGGGACTCTTACGAGGTCTCGTAATCGGAATGAGTTTCTGCGACTACCATTGTTTGTCGCGGGTAACGGGGAATCAGGGTTCGATTCCGGTGAGGGAGCCTGAGAAACTGCTACCACATCCAAGGAAGGCAGCAGGCGCGCAAATTACCCACTCCCTGCACGGGGGGGGGGGGAGGTACGGGTAGGTAGTGACGAAAAATAACGATACGGGACTCTTACGAGGTCTCGTCATCGAATAATCAATACACGAACTGCCCACACACTTGTAAATATAGACGCGCAAGATCGTTACACGAACCGCTTACCATTATAGTAAACTACTATGCAAACACACATAACATATACGCAATAAGGGAACTTTAAATTGGAGATTTTACCCTACCACACCCGTCTGTCTCATTCTGAAAACTATTCAAAATAATTGCTATTTTTCATTCTCATTCAAATATAAATAATAGTAAATAATATATAATTTTCGACTGAACTGAACCCAAGTGCCCGGCCTGTGGCCGGGCACCCCTCGTATTCATGTTCTAACCTAACCTAACCTAAATCTAGTTTTGACACCTTTAGACTTTAGATTCAAGATTTAATGTGAATATATGCATTAATAAAAACTCATTACTATTTTAATACTAGTTATGCTGCTGTTGATGCACTGATGAAAGCCAGATAGCTAGATCAGTGTTTAGTTCGTCGTAGTTGCCGGTGGGCTGAGGTCTAAAGGAATCCAAACTAGTTTTAAAAGGTTTGGATAGGTTAGGTTAGGTTAGAACATGAATAAGACGGGTGCCCGGCCGCAGGCCGGTCACTTAGGTTCAGTTCCGTTTAAAAAAAAAAAAAACAAAAAACAAAACGTACCAATACAAAGTACTCTTATTCATATTAGAAGATATTGTAAAATAACAATTAATTTAATTTTTTTTATTTTTTTTTTTTTCACTTACACATTAGGCCCGTCGCGCCGCGCCACTACTATATGGGGCGAAGGTGCGAAGTCGACGGCGACGACAAAGTACCGAGTCTAAGGAGACTGATGGCGGCGCCACACAGTGGCGTTATGTCTCTATAAAAGTGGTGGTCTTTTATTATGTTATTTATTAATGGTATTATTTTAATATCATATCAATATTGTACCCCGCACAGGGGGGAGGTACGGGTAGGTAGTGACGAAAAATAACGATACGGGACTCTTACGAGGTCTCGCAATCGGAATGAGTACACTTTAAATATTTTAACGAGGTAAAATTTAAGGGCATTGAGGGTCTGGTGCCAGTGGTGGTTGATTAGATCCACACACTATACTTTTTATAATTATGTGGCGTTATGTCTCTATAAAAGTGGTGGTCTTTTATTATGTTATTTATTAATGGTATTTTTTTAATATCATATCAATATTGTACCCCGCACGGGGGGAGGTAGGGGGGTAGGTAGTGACGAAAAATAACGATACGGGACTCTTACGAGGTCTCGTAATCGGAATGAGTTTCTGCGACTACCATTGTTTGTCGCGGGTAACGGGGAATCAGGGTTCGATTCCGGTGAGGGAGCCTGAGAAACTGCTACCACATCCAAGTAAGGCAGCAGGCGCGCAAATTACCCACTCCCTGCACGGGGGGGGGGAGGTACGGGTAGGTAGTGACGAAAAATAACGATACGGGACTCTTACGAGGTCTCGTCATCGAATAATCAATACACGAACTGCCCACACACTTGTAAATATAGACGCGCAAGATCGTTACACGAACCGCTTACCATTATAGTAAACTACTATGCAAACACACATAACATATACGCAATAAGGGAACTTTAAATTGGAGATTTTACCCTACCACACCCGTCTGTCTCATTCTGAAAACTATTCAAAATAATTGCTATTTTTCATTCTCATTCAAATATAAATAATAGTAAATAATATATAATTTTCGACTGAACTGAACCCAAGTGCCCGGCCTGTGGCCGGGCACCCCTCGTATTCATGTTCTAACCTAACCTAACCTAAATCTAGTTTTGACACCTTTAGACTTTAGATTCAAGATTTAATGTGAATATATGCATTAATAAAAACTCATTACTATTTTAATACTAGTTATGCTGCTGTTGATGCACTGATAAAAGCCAGATAGCTAGATCAGTGTTTAGTTCGTCGTAGTTGCCGGTGGGCTGAGGTCTAAAGGAATCCAAACTAGTTTTAAAAGGTTTGGATAGGTTAGGTTAGGTTAGAACATGAATAAGACGGGTGCCCGGCCGCAGGCCGGTCACTTAGGTTCAGTTCCGTTTAAAAAAAAAAAAAACAAAAAACAAAACGTACCAATACAAAGTACTCTTATTCATATTAGAAGATATTGTAAAATAACAATTAATTTAATTTTTTTTTTTTTTTTTTTTTCACTTACACATTAGGCCCGTCGCGCCGCGCCACTACTATATGGGGCGAAGGTGCGAAGTCGACGGCGACGACAAAGTACCGAGTCTAAGGAGACTGATGGCGGCGCCACACAGTGGCGTTATGTCTCTATAAAAGTGGTGGTCTTTTATTATGTTATTTATTAATGGTATTATTTTAATATCATATCAATATTGTACCCCGCACAGGGGGGAGGTACGGGTAGGTAGTGACGAAAAATAACGATACGGGACTCTTACGAGGTCTCGCAATCGGAATGAGTACACTTTAAATATTTTAACGAGGTAAAATTTAAGGGCATTGAGGGTCTGGTGCCAGTGGTGGTTGATTAGATCCACACACTATACTTTTTATAATTATGTGGCGTTATGTCTCTATAAAAGTGGTGGTCTTTTATTATGTTATTTATTAATGGTATTTTTTTAATATCATATCAATATTGTACCCCGCACGGGGGGAGGTAGGGGGGTAGGTAGTGACGAAAAATAACGATACGGGACTCTTACGAGGTCTCGTAATCGGAATGAGTTTCTGCGACTACCATTGTTTGTCGCGGGTAACGTCGAATCAGGGTTCGATTCCGGTGAGGGAGCCTGAGAAACTGCTACCACATCCAAGGAAGGCAGCAGGCGCGCAAATTACCCACTCCCTGCACGGGGGGGGGGGAGGTACGGGTAGGTAGTGACGAAAAATAACGATACGGGACTCTTACGAGGTCTCGTCATCGAATAATCAATACACGAACTGCCCACACACTTGTAAATATAGACGCGCAAGATCGTTACACGAACCGCTTACCATTATAGTAAACTACTATGCAAACACACATAACATATACGCAATAAGGGAACTTTAAATTGGAGATTTTACCCTACCACACCCGTCTGTCTCATTCTGAAAACTATTCAAAATAATTGCTATTTTTCATTCTCATTCAAATATAAATAATAGTAAATAATATATAATTTTCGACTGAACTGAACCCAAGTGCCCGGCCTGTGGCCGGGCACCCCTCGTATTCATGTTCTAACCTAACCTAACCTAAATCTAGTTTTGACACCTTTAGACTTTAGATTCAAGATTTAATGTGAATATATGCATTAATAAAAACTCATTACTATTTTAATACTAGTTATGCTGCTGTTGATGCACTGATGAAAGCCAGATAGCTAGATCAGTGTTTAGTTAGTCGTAGTTGCCGGTGGGCTGAGGTCTAAAGGAATCCAAACTAGTTTTAAAAGGTTTGGATAGGTTAGGTTAGGTTAGAACATGAATAAGACGGGTGCCCGGCCGCAGGCCGGTCACTTAGGTTCAGTTCCGTTTAAAAACAAAAAAAACAAAAAACAAAACGTACCAATACAAAGTACTCTTATTCATATTAGAAGATATTGTAAAATAACAATTAATTTAATTTTTTTTTTTTTTTTTTCACTTAAACATTAGGCCCGTCGCGCCGCGCCACTACTATATGGGGCGAAGGTGCGAAGTCGACGGCGACGACAAAGTACCGAGTCTAAGGAGACTGATGGCGGCGCCACACAGTGGCGTTATGTCTCTATAAAAGTGGTGGTCTTTTATTATGTTATTTATTAATGGTATTATTTTAATATCATATCAATATTGTACCCCGCACAGGGGGGAGGTACGGGTAGGTAGTGACGAAAAATAACGATACGGGACTCTTACGAGGTCTCGCAATCGGAATGAGTACACTTTAAATATTTTAACGAGGTAAAATTTAAGGGCATTGAGGGTCTGGTGCCAGTGGTGGTTGATTAGATCCACACACTATACTTTTTATAATTATGTGGCGTTATGTCTCTATAAAAGTGGTGGTCTTTTATTATGTTATTTATTAATGGTATTTTTTTAATATCATATCAATATTGTACCCCGCACGGGGGGAGGTAGGGGGGTAGGTAGTGACGAAAAATAACGATACGGGACTCTTACGAGGTCTCGCAATCGGAATGAGTACACTTTAAATATTTTAACGAGGTAAAATTTAAGGGCATTGAGGGTCTGGTGCCAGTGGTGGTTGATTAGATCCACACACTATACTTTTTATAATTATGTGGCGTTATGTCTCTATAAAAGTGGTGGTCTTTTATTATGTTATTTATTAATGGTATTTTTTTAATATCATATCAATATTGTACCCCGCACGGGGGGAGGTAGGGGGGTAGGTAGTGACGAAAAATAACGATACGGGACTCTTACGAGGTCTCGTAATCGGAATGAGTTTCTGCGACTACCATTGTATGTCGCGGGTAACGGGGAATCAGGGTTCGATTCCGGTGAGGGAGCCTGAAAAACTGCTACCACATCCAAGGAAGGCAGCAGGCGCGCAAATTACCCACTCCCTGCACGGGGGGGGGGGAGGTACGGGTAGGTAGTGACGAAAAATAACGATACGGGACTCTTACGAGGTCTCGTCATCGAATAATCAATACACGAACTGCCCACACACTTGTAAATATAGACGCGCAAGATCGTTACACGAACCGCTTACCATTATAGTAAACTACTATGCAAACACACATAACATATACGCAATAAGGGAACTTTAAATTGGAGATTTTACCCTACCACACCCGTCTGTCTCCTTCTGAAAACTATTCAAAATAATTGCTATTTTTCATTCTCATTCAAATATAAATAATAGTAAATAATATATAATTTTCGACTGAACTGAACCCAAGTGCCCGGCCTGTGGCCGGGCACCCCTCGTATTCATGTTCTAACCTAACCTAACCTAAATCTAGTTTTGACACCTTTAGACTTTAGATTCAAGATTTAATGTGAATATATGCATTAATAAAAACTCATTACTATTTTAATACTAGTTATGCTGCTGTTGATGCACTGATGAAAGCCAGATAGCTAGATCAGTGTTTAGTTCGTCGTAGTTGCCGGTGGGCTGAGGTCTAAAGGAATCCAAACTAGTTTTAAAAGGTTTGGATAGGTTAGGTTAGGTTAGAACATGAATAAGACGGGTGCCCGGCCGCAGGCCGGTCACTTAGGTTCAGTTCCGTTTTAAAAAAAAAAAAACAAAAAACAAAACGTACCAATACAAAGTACTCTTATTCATATTAGAAGATATTGTAAAATAACAATTAATTTAATTTTTTTTATTTTTTTTTTTTTTCACTTACACATTAGGCCCGTCGCGCCGCGCCACTACTATATGGGGCGAAGGTGCGAAGTCGACGGCGACGACAAAGTACCGAGTCTAAGGAGACTGATGGCGGCGCCACACAGTGGCGTTATGTCTCTATAAAAGTGGTGGTCTTTTATTATGTTATTTATTAATGGTATTATTTTAATATCATATCAATATTGTACCCCGCACAGGGGGGAGGTACGGGTAGGTAGTGACGAAAAATAACGATACGGGACTCTTACGAGGTCTCGCAATCGGAATGAGTACACTTTAAATATTTTAACGAGGTAAAATTTAAGGGCATTGAGGGTCTGGTGCCAGTGGTGGTTGATTAGATCCACACACTATACTTTTTATAATTATGTGGCGTTATGTCTCTATAAAAGTGGTGGTCTTTTATTATGTTATTTATTAATGGTATTTTTTTAATATCATATCAATATTGTACCCCGCACGGGGGGAGGTAGGGGGGTAGGTAGTGACGAAAAATAACGATACGGGACTCTTACGAGGTCTCGTAATCGGAATGAGTTTCTGCGACTACCATTGTTTGTCGCGGGTAACGGGGAATCAGGGTGCGATTCCGGTGAGGGAGCCTGAGAAACTGCTACCACATCCAAGGAAGGCAGCAGGCGCGCAAATTACCCACTCCCTGCACGGGGGGGGGGGAGGTACGGGTAGGTAGTGACGAAAAATAACGATACGGGACTCTTACGAGGTCTCGTCATCGAATAATCAATACACGAACTGCCCACACACTTGTAAATATAGACGCGCAAGATCGTTACACGAACCGCTTACCATTATAGTAAACTACTATGCAAACACACATAACATATACGCAATAAGGGAACTTTAAATTGGAGATTTTACCCTACCACACCCGTCTGTCTCATTCTGAAAACTATTCAAAATAATTGCTATTTTTCATTCTCATTCAAATATAAATAATAGTAAATAATATATAATTTTCGACTGAACTGAACCCAAGTGCCCGGCCTGTGGCCGGGCACCCCTCGTATTCATGTTCTAACCTAACCTAACCTAAATCTAGTTTTGACACCTTTAGACTTTAGATTCAAGATTTAATGTGAATATATGCATTAATAAAAACTCATTACTATTTTAATACTAGTTATGCTGCTGTTGATGCACTGATGAAAGCCAGATAGCTAGATCAGTGTTTAGTTCGTCGTAGTTGCCGGTGGGCTGAGGTCTAAAGGAATCCAAACTAGTTTTAAAAGGTTTGGATAGGTTAGGTTAGGTTAGAACATGAATAAGACGGGTGCCCGGCCGCAGGCCGGTCACTTAGGTTCAGTTCCGTTTAAAAAAAAAAAAAACAAAAAACAAAACGTACCAATACAAAGTACTCTTATTCATATTAGAAGATATTGTAAAATAACAATTAATTTAATTTTTTTTATTTTTTTTTTTTTTCACTTACACATTAGGCCCGTCGCGCCGCGCCACTACTATATGGGGCGAAGGTGCGAAGTCGACGGCGACGACAAAGTACCGAGTCTAAGGAGACTGATGGCGGCGCCACACAGTGGCGTTATGTCTCTATAAAAGTGGTGGTCTTTTATTATGTTATTTATTAATGGTATTATTTTAATATCATATCAATATTGTACCCCGCACAGGGGGGAGGTACGGGTAGGTAGTGACGAAAAATAACGATACGGGACTCTTACGAGGTCTCGCAATCGGAATGAGTACACTTTAAATATTTTAACGAGGTAAAATTTAAGGGCATTGAGGGTCTGGTGCCAGTGGTGGTTGATTAGATCCACACACTATAGTTTTTATAATTATGTGGCGTTATGTCTCTATAAAAGTGGTGGTCTTTTATTATGTTATTTATTAATGGTATTTTTTTAATATCATATCAATATTGTACCCCGCACGGGGGGAGGTAGGGGGGTAGGTAGTGACGAAAAATAACGATACGGGACTCTTACGAGGTCTCGTAATCGGAATGAGTTTCTGCGACTACCATTGTTTGTCGGGGGTAACGGGGAATCAGGGTTCGATTCCGGTGAGGGAGCCTGAGAAACTGCTACCACATCCAAGGAAGGCAGCAGGCGCGCAAATTACCCACTCCCTGCACGGGGGGGGGGGGAGGTACGGGTAGGTAGTGACGAAAAATAACGATACGGGACTCTTACGAGGTCTCGTCATCGAATAATCAATACACGAACTGCCCACACACTTGTAAATATAGACGCGCAAGATCGTTACACGAACCGCTTACCATTATAGTAAACTACTATGCAAACACACATAACATATACGCAATAAGAGAACTTTAAATTGGAGATTTTACCCTACCACACCCGTCTGTCTCATTCTGAAAACTATTCAAAATAATTGCTATTTTTCATTCTCATTCAAATATAAATAATAGTAAATAATATATAATTTTCGACTGAACTGAACCCAAGTGCCCGGCCTGTGGCCGGGCACCCCTCGTATTCATGTTCTAACCTAACCTAACCTAAATCTAGTTTTGACACCTTTAGACTTTAGATTCAAGATTTAATGTGAATATATGCATTAATAAAAACTCATTACTATTTTAATACTAGTTATGCTGCTGTTGATGCACTGATAAAAGCCAGATAGCTAGATCAGTGTTTAGTTCGTCGTAGTTGCCGGTGGGCTGAGGTCTAAAGGAATCCAAACTAGTTTTAAAAGGTTTGGATAGGTTAGGTTAGGTTAGAACATGAATAAGACGGGTGCCCGGCCGCAGGCCGGTCACTTAGGTTCAGTTCCGTTTAAAAAAAAAAAAAACAAAAAACAAAACGTACCAATACAAAGTACTCTTATTCATATTAGAAGATATTGTAAAATAACAATTAATTTAATTTTTTTTTTTTTTTTTTTTTCACTTACACATTAGGCCCGTCGCGCCGCGCCACTACTATATGGGGCGAAGGTGCGAAGTCGACGGCGACGACAAAGTACCGAGTCTAAGGAGACTGATGGCGGCGCCACACAGTGGCGTTATGTCTCTATAAAAGTGGTGGTCTTTTATTATGTTATTTATTAATGGTATTATTTTAATATCATATCAATATTGTACCCCGCACAGGGGGGAGGTACGGGTAGGTAGTGACGAAAAATAACGATACGGGACTCTTACGAGGTCTCGCAATCGGAATGAGTACACTTTAAATATTTTAACGAGGTAAAATTTAAGGGCATTGAGGGTCTGGTGCCAGTGGTGGTTGATTAGATCCACACACTATACTTTTTATAATTATGTGGCGTTATGTCTCTATAAAAGTGGTGGTCTTTTATTATGTTATTTATTAATGGTATTTTTTTAATATCATATCAATATTGTACCCCGCACGGGGGGAGGTAGGGGGGTAGGTAGTGACGAAAAATAACGATACGGGACTCTTACGAGGTCTCGTAATCGGAATGAGTTTCTGCGACTACCATTGTTTGTCGCGCGTAACGTCGAATCAGGGTTCGATTCCGGTGAGGGAGCCTGAGAAACTGCTACCACATCCAAGGAAGGCAGCAGGCGCGCAAATTACCCACTCCCTGCACGGGGGGGGGGGAGGTACGGGTAGGTAGTGACGAAAAATAACGATACGGGACTCTTACGAGGTCTCGTCATCGAATAATCAATACACGAACTGCCCACACACTTGTAAATATAGACGCGCAAGATCGTTACACGAACCGCTTACCATTATAGTAAACTACTATGCAAACACACATAACATATACGCAATAAGGGAACTTTAAATTGGAGATTTTACCCTACCACACCCGTCTGTCTCATTCTGAAAACTATTCAAAATAATTGCTATTTTTCATTCTCATTCAAATATAAATAATAGTAAATAATATATAATTTTCGACTGAACTGAACCCAAGTGCCCGGCCTGTGGCCGGGCACCCCTCGTATTCATGTTCTAACCTAACCTAACCTAAATCTAGTTTTGACACCTTTAGACTTTAGATTCAAGATTTAATGTGAATATATGCATTAATAAAAACTCATTACTATTTTAATACTAGTTATGCTGCTGTTGATGCACTGATGAAAGCCAGATAGCTAGATCAGTGTTTAGTTAGTCGTAGTTGCCGGTGGGCTGAGGTCTAAAGGAATCCAAACTAGTTTTAAAAGGTTTGGATAGGTTAGGTTAGGTTAGAACATGAATAAGACGGGTGCCCGGCCGCAGGCCGGTCACTTAGGTTCAGTTCCGTTTAAAAACAAAAAAAACAAAAAACAAAACGTACCAATACAAAGTACTCTTATTCATATTAGAAGATATTGTAAA